>NC_088406.1:13683625-13691125 GCF_034236695.1 Oncorhynchus nerka
CTGACCTGGAGCAGGACATAGACACACAGGCTCTCAGCAGCCTGGCGGAGGAGTTCAGAGTGATGGCTTCAGGTACGCACAAACTCACACTCTTACACACACACACACACACACTCACTCACTCACTCACTCACTCACTCACTCACTCACTCACTCACTCACTCACTCACTCACTCACTCACTCACTCACTCACTCACTCACACAAACACACTGCTCATCCTGGAAGATAGTGATAACAGTGTTAGTTAGGATATTGTTACTCTCATCATGCCTCTCACAGACATATGCTTCAGAGTGAATTAGTTAAGTTAGTAGTTATTTTTTGATGATGATAATGATGATGATGAGGATGATATTGTCTTTGTTGTGATGATAGAGTCTCTCCCAGATTCAGATCTGTCCCAGGTGTCCCCCTCTCCGGGGGGCGGAGCTGGAAAAGAGTGGCATGTCAGGAGGCGGGGCTCCCTCCAGAGGGTATATATATCCGTCTCTATGGGAACCAGACACTCATTAGCTGCAGCTCGTTAGAGATGCTGCCTTGTTAGCATTCTGAATCATTAAAACAACAAACACACACACACACACACACACACACACACACACACACTGCCCCTCCCCCTGCCCCAGTCGTCATTTGTTTGTGTGTGCATGTGTGTGTGCCAGTGTCTATTTGTGTTAATACAACCGATGGGTCTGATCCTGAATGCTGATTGGTTAAAACCGCATTCCAGTCTGCGTCTATTCCACAAGTTACCCACAAGCTAAATCTATGATGTTAAAATGCCTATTTACTCTGTTCCATCTGACTGTGGAATCCACTGTCTCATCAGCCCAGCCAGGCAATTTATAAACTGGATCTCCACTATAAAAAGCATCTCGACATTATCTCATATTTATTTTGGCCTAACATTTAGTTTTCAACAGCGGAAATTTGTCTAAACCTTCCTGTCTGTCTCTCCGACATGTGCAACATTGTTTCATTATTCAAATTCGATCTCCTGCTCTCTCATAGTAATGAATGAGTCAGGACGAGACACATAGGCAGCGTTTCTCAGCCAGTCGAAGTGAATCAGCTGGCATCATTTGTTTGGATTTATCCGAAAAAGGTAAAATGAAACGCAGCTAATTTGCAGTCTTTCCAGCTTCAGTTTGAAATGATCGTGTTACTGTAGCTTTGTTATTCGCTAGCTCCTCTGAACAACAGTGTCCTGACGAGTGAGCACATTTTCTATACCAGGCGAAATCGTTAGCTCATTAGCTCATTGTTATGGATGTATCCAAATAAATGTCACTAGAAAACAGCTTAAACAAATGCAAATGCAGCTACTTTGCTGTTATTCTGGCTGTACTTTTTGACATGACTAAGTTAACCGTAGTTGGCAAGCTAGCGAAGGGATACGAACATTGTCAGCCAGTTTGGCAATGAAACATTTAGAATGAATGACTGGGGGATACAGAACAAAAGAACTGAACGACAGGGTCGCGGCCATAGATACAGGTGGTATTTTATTAGGATCCCCATTAGCTGTTGCGAAAGCAGCAGCTACTCTTCCTGGAGTCCAACACAAAAACATGAAACATGATATAATACGAGAACAGCTCAAGACAGAACTACAACAATAAAGAAAAGGCATAAATAGCCGACATATCAATACATACACACAAACTATCTAGGTCCAATAGCGGAGAGGCGTTGTGCCTCGAGGTGTTGCTTTATCTGTTTTTGTAAACCAGGTTTGCTGTTTATTTGAGCAATATGAGATGGAAATGAGATCCATGCAAGAGTGGCTCTATACAATACTGTACGCTTTCTTGAATTTGTTCTGGATATGGGGAATGTGAAAAGACCCCTGGTGGCATGGCTGGTGGAGTAAGTGTGTGTGTCAGAGCTGTGTGTAAATTGACCTTGCAAACAATTTGGAATTTTCAATGTTTTCATGTTTCTTATAAAATGAAGAAGTGATGCAGTCAGTCTCTCCTCAACTCTTAGTCAAGAGAGACTGGTATGCATAGTATTTATATCAGCTCTCTGATTACAATGAAGAGCAAGACATGCTGCTCTGTTCTGGGCCAGCTAGGTCTTTCCTTTACAACCATTACATCTATATGTTTCGACCTTGACAGTTTACAATATAAGGTAACACCAAGTTATCAGGTTTTTGGGAAGACCCAGATGCAGACAGTGTCGAAGTAACACATGTTTATTACTAGGAGGGGGCAGTCAAAACGACAGGTCAAAGGGTTAGACAGAGGTCAGTAATCCAGATCAGAGTCCACAAAGTACAGAACGGCAGGCTCAGGGTCAGGGCAGGCAGAGGTCAGTAATCCAGATCAGAGTCCATAAAGTACAGAACGGCAGGCTCAGGGTCAGGGCAGGCAGAGGTCAGTAATTCAGATCAGAGTCCATAAAGTATAGAACGGCAGGCAGGCTCAGGGTCAGGGTCAGACAGGGGTCAGGCTCAGTGTCAGGGTCAGACAGGGGTCAGGCTCAGGGTCAGGGCAGGCAGAGGTCAGTAATCCAGTGTGGTGTGCCAAGGTACAGAACGGCAGGCAGGCTCAGGGTCAGGGCAGACAGAGGTCAGGCTCAGGGTCAGGGCAGACAGAGGTCAGTAATCCAGTGTGGTGTGCCAATGTACAGAACGGCAGGCAGGATCAGGGTCAGGGCAGACAGAGGTCAGGCTCAGGGTCAGGGCAGACAGAGGTCAGTAATCCAGTGTGGTGTGCCAATGTACAGAACGGCAGGCAGGCTCACTGCAGGCAGAATGGTCAAAACCGGGAAAACTAGAAAACAGGAATTAGGAACAGACAGGATCATGGAGGAAAACCGCTGGTACTGTAGGATATAAATACACAGGGGATAATGGGGAAGATGGACGATACCTGAAGGGGAGTGGAGACAAGCACAAAGACATGTGAAACAGATCAGGGTGTGACAAAAGTAATTTAGTCTCCTCACCTTGTTCAACAGCCACACCATTCATTACCAGATTCAGCCAGAGGTCTAGAATTTAGGGAATGATTTGTATCAAATAAAATGCTCTTTGTTTTAGAGATGTTCAGGACCAGTTTACTACTGGTCATCCGTTCCAAAACAGACTGCAACTCTTTGTTAAGGGTCTCAGTGTCTTCCCTAGCTGTGGTTTTGCTTCTGAGTATATGGTTGAATCATCAGCATACATGGACACACATGCTTTGTTTAATGCCAGTGGCAGGTCATTAGTACAAATAGAAAAGAGTAGAGGGCCTAGAGAGCTGCCCTGCGGAACACTACATTTTACATGGTTGACATTAGAGAAGTTTCTATTAAATAAAAGCCCCTGACTTCAATCAGATATATAGCTCTGATTCCACGATATGGCAGAGGTTGTAAAGCCAAAACACATACAGTTTCTCAACCACAGGTTATGGTTAATAATATCAAAAAGCTACACTGAAATCTAACAGTACAGCTCCCACAATCTTCTTATTATTCATTTCTACCAATCATCAGTCATTTGTGTCAGTGCAGTACATGTTGAGTGCCCTTCTCAGCATGCTGAAAGTCTGTTGTTAATTAGATTACAGAGAAATAACATTGTATTTGGTCAAACTGCTGTTAGAATTAGTAAAGGCTGCTTTACCACTCTTGAGTAGTGGAATGACTTTGGCTTCCCTCCAGGCCTGAGGACAAAGACTTTCCTCTTGGCTCAGATTAAAGGTATGCCAGATAGGAGTGGCTATAGAGTCAGCTACAATCCTCAGTAGCTTTCCAACTAAGTTGTCAGTGACAGGAGGTTTGTCATTATTGATCTATAATAAGCAAAACAGGGTTTGGCATGTGTTCATCTCTCCCTCCTCCCTCCCTCCCTCCCTCCCTCCCTCCCTCTCTCTCTCCCTCCCTCACCCCCTGTTTAGTGTGTAATGAAAGGTCAGAAAGTCTTTAGCATCGGCATCAGGTTCAGTATGAGGCCTGAACGCAGAAACAAGCCCAACCCTCTCCTCACCACAACTATATATCTGTGTGTCTGTGGTGCACTATATGTGTGTGTGTATGGATAATTCTATGATTTTAAGTTGTTCCAGAAAGTGTGTCCACATAATTAATACGTGTGTGTGTGTGTGTGTGTGTGTGTGTGTGTGTGTGTGTGTGTGTGTGTGTGTGTGTGTGTGTGTGTGTGTGTGTGTGTATATCTGTGAAAAGAGGCTGTAATCTGTGCACTAGGCTCTGGGCTGAGTGCTGTCGCTCACACAGAGACGTGTAATAACAGGATTAACACACACACACACACACACACACACACACACACACACACACACACACACACACACACACACACACACACACACACACACTTTCCTGTTCTTTCTGTTGGGCCCCAGGTATCCACCATCTCATTCTCTCTCTTTTACTTCCCATTCTGTTTTCCATCTCTCTCTCTCTCTCTCTCTCCCTCACCTCCCTCCCTCCCTCTCTCTCTCGCCCCCCCTCTCTCTCTCCCTCACCTCCCTCCCTCTCTCGCCCCCCCTCTCTCTCTCCCTCACCTCCCTCCCTCTCTCTCTCACCCCCCCTCTCTCTCTCCCTCACCTCCCTCCCTCCCTCTCTCGCCCCCTCTCTCTCATACAATATGTATCTGTGAGAGCTGCTGTACGGTACGTGAATGTGAATAATGCTGAAATATTACTTGTCCTATATTAATATATATTATGGATATTATGACTGCCGTACCATAACCCCCCCCCCACACACACAGACTTTAACACACTGTGTATGTCACACAAAGGTATGTACAGTATTAGAACATGAAGGTGCTCAGAGATGTATATGTGAATATTGTGTAAC
The DNA here is from genome assembly GCF_034236695.1 of Oncorhynchus nerka. Classification (NCBI taxonomy): domain Eukaryota; kingdom Metazoa; phylum Chordata; class Actinopteri; order Salmoniformes; family Salmonidae; genus Oncorhynchus; species Oncorhynchus nerka. The sequence continues at coordinate 13,688,446 of NC_088406.1, forward strand.
TGGGACCCATATCATGTTTCATTCATGGCCAGACAGCTCTGCACCAAGGCAGGCCACAGAGGCCGTTTCAACAGCTTCCAGGATATCCTCCTCAACCCATTGGTTCCCCTTTGATCTGTCATTCACTCTGATTGGTGCCTTTGATGTTGCACTCTCTCCGATTGGATAGCTTTGATGTTCCGCCCTCTCTGACAATTATCTTTGATGTTGCAGGCTCGGAGTGCAGCGAGGGTCATTCAGACGAGGAGAAGGAGACTCTGAGAGACCAGCAGAGTGTCCTGTCACTTCCCTGACCCATCACACACTCAACATGGTAACACACACACACACACTATCAACATGGTAACACACACACATACACACACTCAACATGGTAACACAAACACACATACACTCTCAACATGCTAACACACACACACTCAGGACACACACACACTCTCAACATGGTAACACACACATTCAGGACACACACACTCTCTCAACATGGTAACACACGCACACACACTCAGGACACACACACTTCTCACTTCACACTCCAAAAGACATTCCAGAGTAAAGCTTCTTGGGCCGGCATGCCATCCTTATAGGACCTGGGTCCTGAGTACAGCCTGGTCTGCACACTGTACAGGATTGGTTGAACCCTCACCATGCAGATCTGCACACTGTACAGGATTGGTGGAACCCTCACCATGCAGGTCTATAGTTCCTCTGGTATAGGATGGGTTGAAACCTCACCATACAGGTCTATAGTTCCTCTGGTTGGGTTGAATCCTCACCATGCAGGTCTATAGTTCCTCTGGTTGGGTTGAACCCTCACCATACAGGTCTATAGTTCCTCTGGTTGGGTTGAATCCTCACCATGCAGGTCTATAGTTCCTCTGGTTGGGTTGAAACCTCACCATACAGGTCTATAGTTCCTCTGGTTGGGTTGAATCCTCACCATGCAGGTCTATAGTTCCTCTGGTTGGGTTGAATCCTCACCATGCAGGTCTATAGTTCCTCTGGTATAGGATGGGTTGAAACCTCACCATGCAGGTCTATAGTTCCTCTGGTTGGGTTGAACCTCACCCTCACTCTGGTTGGGTTGAATCCTCACCATGCAGGTCTATAGTTCCTCTGGTTGGGTTGAATCCTCACCATGCAGGTCTATAGTTCCTCTGGTATAGGATGGGTTGAAACCTCACCATGCAGGTCTATAGTTCCTCTGGTTGGGTCGAACCCTCACCGTACAGGTCTATAGTTCCTCTGGTTGGGTTGAACCCTCACCATACAGGTCTATAGTTCCTCTGGTTGGGTTGAATCCACACCATGCAGGTCTATAGTTCCTCTGGTTGGGTTGAATCCTCACCATGCAGGTCTATAGTTCCTCTGGTTGGGTTGAATCCTCACCATACAGGTCTATAGTTCCTCTGGTTGGGTTGAATCCTCACCATGCAGGTCTATAGTTCCTCTGGTTGGGTTGAACCCTCACCATACAGGTCTATAGTTCCTCTGGTTGGGTTGAATCCTCACCATGCAGGTCTATAGTTCCTCTGGTTGGGTTGAAACCTCACCATGCAGGTCTATAGTTCCTCTGGTTGGGTTGAACCCTCACCATGCAGGTCTATAGTTCCTCTGGTTGGGTTGAAACCTCACCATACAGGTCTATAGTTCCTCTGGTATTGGATGGGTTGAACCCTCACCATACAGGTCTATATTTCCTCTGGTACAGGAGATGTTGAGTGCTGTTATACTATAGGTCATTGTAATATCATCTTGTTTAGAGTTGTATGTAATTAAAATGCTGCATGTTATAACATAGTTAATCTACGATGCTAATTTGATGTTTTAATCATTTTGTTCAGTAAGGTTGAATATGGTGATGAGCATTGCTGTGGTTTTGTAATAGAAAGTAGAATGAAGAAGAAATACATGACCAGATGTATGTTTACATCTCTGGATGACTGTCCTATGCCCACGTTTACCTTCACACTAACCACATGACAGCAGTGCTTATTCTACTACAAAACATGAAACAACAGTCCAAGTTTCGTTGTCCCACACAAACCTGTTCTCCCAGCCAGCCAGCCCCCGTTCCCCTAGGCAGCCAGCCAGACCCTGTTCCCCAGCCAGCCAGCCCCTGTTCCCCCAGCCAGCCAGCCCCCGTTCCCCTAGGCAGCCAGCCAGCCTCTGTTCCTCCTGCCAGCCAGCCAGCCCCTGTTCCCCCAGCCAGCCAGCCAGCCAGCAAGGCCAAACACAGCAGAACATGTTCACCATATCAAAGCCCAGCCAGATGGAGAGTAATTGGGATCAGGGGGCCATCAGACAGGTGAAGAACAGGGTGAAGAGAGGAGAGAGGGAAGGATGTAAAGGAATGGGGGAGAGTTTAGAGGAAGGAAAATAGTAAGGGTCCATCTACCTATCTCTCTCCCTGTCCATCCCTCTTTCTCTCCCCCTACCCATTACCCTTCCTCTCTCTCTCTCCCTCCCCTCTCTCACTCCCTCTCTCCCTTCTGTCTCTCCCTACACATGCACACATATTCCTGGGGGCCTAGCAGAGCCACCAGAACCTCTGACAAATCAATACATCACTGTCATTGATTCTGTCGGAGCTCAAAGTGTTTAATGAGAACCCCTCCCGCCACTCTCCTGTGTGCATTGGCCCGGCCCGAGGTCTCCACGTGCAGCGGCAGCGTTAATA
>NC_088406.1:14021125-14083625 GCF_034236695.1 Oncorhynchus nerka
TTTAGAGTGGGAGAGTGATTGTTATTTCAGCTCTATTACAGAATATGTCTATTTGTGGATAGTAAATCCTAAATGGCTGCCGATGGGACAGAAATGACATAAATGAAAACCTGTTATCCAACCCACATATCCAGTATGTTCCACATTACAATTGAAATGTGGTTTGTGGGTAGAGAGTCTATGGGAATCTATGACACACCTTCCATCCCCCATGCAATGATGTCCCAGACAGACAGGGAGACAGGCAGAGAGAAGGACTGACAGACAGGGAGACAGACAGACAGATGGACTGACAGACAGGAGACAGGCAGAGAGACATACAGGCGGGCAGGCAGGCAGGGCAGGCAGGCAGACAGACAGACAGACAGACAGACAGACAGACAGACAGACAGACAGACAGACAGACAGACAGACAGACAGACAGACGGGCTGACAGACAGATGGGCTGACAGACAGACAGACAGACAGATGGGCTGACAGACAGACAGACAGACAAACAGAGAGACAGACAGACAAACAGGGAGACAGGGGGACAGACAGACAGACAGACAGACAGACAGACAGACAGACAGACAGACAGACAGACAGACAGACAGACAGACAGACAGACAGACAGACAGACAGACAGACAGACAGACAGACAGAGAAGGGGTGTGTTTTAACTCTTGCTAGCTGCCAGTCACCTAAGTGATTAGAATCTACCAGAGCTGAGTGGAGGCCTGATTACCTGCTGCATACATTTACCTCCACCATCTCCTCCCCGCAATCAAACCCCTGAGGAAAGCCTCCCACACACATTCTCACACACACACACACACACACACACACACACACACACACACACCTCTCACACACACACACACACACACACACACACACACACACACACACACACACACACACACACAATCTATCCCCAATCCCCTCTGTGATTTAACACACGCTCTGACAACATCAGGATGGAAACGGGAACTTGATAAATAAATATTATTAACAGATTGAAAAACCTGGGAATTATAGTATGTATTCCTAACAATTAAAACAAAGAGCCTATTTAAAAATAAAAACAACACTGAAGTGATCACAGTGGTAATTGTCCCATTTACTCTTATGAGGACTTGAGAACATATTTGTTCATCAAGAAAATGAATGATGTGCTCCACTGTCTCTGATTCTCTCTCCTTAGGGCTCTAGTGTAACTCAAACACACACTGCCTTCCCTGCTTTCATTTCAAACTACTGCATATTCTCTCTCTCTCCTGATTGGCAGCACTCCTTCCGTCTTTCAACCTGTCCTTCCCTGTCTACTTTCCCCTGTATCCAGATGCCAATAGAAAACAACTTTTCAGAAACCATTTGAAGTAAAATAATAAGCATGCTGGTTGCTAAGTCATTCATGGGGGGTGTGTTAATAGCTTTCACTTTAGCATGGAGGTTTCACCTCTCTCTCTCTCTACTATCTCTCTCTTCCTCTTTCTCTTTCTGGTTCTCTATGTCTCTCTCTCTCTCTGAGGATTCTGTTGTGGAATTCTGGCACGTTGGTACCGACAGCTGTTGCTTCGTGAGGACGGTAATTATGCTTAAGTGCTTTCTGCTTCTCATCAATAGCCGTAATTATGGGGGAGTCGAGAGCTCAGTCGAGTCGCTTGGAAATCGACACCTCCTCCCTTTCCGACACAACGACTGTGATGAAACACTGGAATGGGAACACTAGTGAATTAAGAAAAACAGAGAAAGAGAGAGAGACAGAGAGGGAGAGATAGAGGGAGAAAGAGAGAGAGAGACAGCAAGCGAGAGAGGGAGAGAGAAAAAGAGAGGCAGAGAGAGTGGGAGAGAGAGAGAGAGAGAGAGAGAGAGAGAGAGAGAGAGAGAGAGAGAGAGAGAGAGAGAGAATTAAAAGTTCAATTTTGAGAGCCATTATGGTTGTTGTGCAGCTGGGGAAACACCTCTGGGACTCTCTGTCCCTCAGCACAGGAGGGAGACACAGCCCCCCCGCCAACCACGCATCTCTCAAGCTACTCAAGGTTTCAGATGATACCACCCTAGTCGAGTCCATGTACCAGAGGAGGGTTTACCGGATGGTGGCCGGTTGCAATCTCAAAACCGTGGAGGTGGTAATTGACTTCAGAAAGCGTCCCTCACCACCTCTCCTCCTCGAAATCAATGGCTCAGCTCTAAGCAGGACTGAGTATTTTAAATTCCTGGGGACCATCATCTCCCACAACATCTAGTGGGAGGACAACATCACATGTTCTATTGGGTGGACAAAATCACAGCCTCTAGTGGGAGGACAACATCACAGACTCTAGTGGGAGGACAACATCACAGACTCTAGTGGGAGGACAACATCACAGACTCTAGTGGGAGGACAACATCACAGCCTCTAGTGGGAGGACAACATCAGAACCTCTAGTGGGAGTACAACATCACATGTTCTATTGGGAGGACAACATCACAGCCTCTATTGGGAGGACAACATCAGAACCTCTAGTGGGAGGACAACATCAGAACCTCTAGTGGGAGGACAACATCCAGCCTCTAGTGGGAGGACAACATCACTGCCTCTAGTGGGAGGACGACATCACTGCCTCTAGTTGGAGGACAACATTATAACAGACTATAGAGTTTGTACTTCCTGTGTCAGCTGAGGAAACTCTCACAACCAATACTGATCCGGTTCTACATGGCCATCATTGAATCCATCCTCACCTCCTCAATCACTGTCTGGTTGGGGAACGTGTCTTCCTGGTCAAAGGGTCAATGGTGACAGAATGTCCGGTCTGCTGAGCCGGTCATCGGCTGCCACCTTCCCTCTATCAAGATCCTACACTACTCAAAGGCAAAGAAGTGTCATTGCTGACCCCTTCAACCCTGGACACCCCCTCTTTCAAAGTCTCCCTGGTTCAGGTCAATGACGACCATAACCTCCCTCCACCTGAACAGCCCAATCCCCCAAGTTGTGGACCTCATCGACCGGACACCTGGTCCACGATGATCTCATCATACATGGACTATGCCCCCTGCACTTTCATAGAACTGCTCATTGATCTTTGAAGTCTCTACACATCCTGCACCTTCCTTTTGATTGGACTGACCCTTACATACTGGATACTTTCCCAATCGCATCCTGAAAATTGCTTTATTAATACATCTATACATGCACAGTTCATAGCGTAGCTTATAGTGTTTCTAGTGTTGTTTTGAGCTTGTTGTTCATTGTGTACATAATGTACAGTTGAAGTCGGAAGTTTACATACACTTAGGTTGGAGTCATTAAAACTCGTTTTTCCAACCACTCCACAAATTTGTTGATAACAAACTATAGTTTTGGCAAGTCAGATAGGACATCTACTTTGTCATGACACAAGACATTTTTACAACAATTGTTTACAGACCGATTATTTCACTTATAGTTCACTGGATCACATTTCAAGTGGGTCAGAAGTTAACACTTGACTGTGCCAGCTTGGAAAATTCCAGAAAATTATGTCATGGCTTTAGAAGCTTCTAATAGGATAATTTACATAATTTGAGTCAATTGGAGGTGTACCTGTGGATGTATTTCAAGGCCTACCTTGTAAATTGTAAACCTCCACAAGTCTGGTTCATCCTTGGGAACAATTTCCAAATGCCTGAAGGTACCACGTTCATCTGTACAAACAATAGTACGTAAGTATAAACACAATGGGACCACGCAGCCGTCATACCGCTTAGGAAGGGGACACTTCCTGTCTCCTGGAGATTAACGTTAAAGTGAAAATCAATCCCAGAACAACAGCAAAGGACCTTGTGAAGATGCTGGAGGAAACAGGTACAAGTATCTATATCCACAGTAAAAACATGTCCTATATCGACATAACTTGAAAGGCCGCTCAGCAAGGAAGAAGCCACCGCTCCAAAACCGCCATACAAAAGCCAGACTACGGTTTGCAACTGCACGTGGGGACAAAGATCGTACTTTTTGAAGAAATGTCCTGTGGTCTTATGAAACAAAAATATAACTCTTTGGAGGAAAAACGGGGAGGCTTGCAAGCTGAAGAACACCATCCCAACCGTGAAGCACGGGGGTGGCAGCATCATGTTGTGGGGGTGCTTTGCTGCAGGAGGGACTGAGGAAGGAAAATGTTGTGGAAATATTGAAGCAACGTCTCAAGACATCAGTCAGGAAGTTAAAGCTTGGTCGCAAATAGGTCTTCCAAATGGACAATGACCCCAAGCATACTTCCAAAGTTTAAGGCTTAAGGACAACAAAGTCAAGGTATTGGAGTGGCCATCACAAAGTCCTGACCTCAATCCAAAGAAAATTTGTGGGCAGAACTGAAAAAGCATGTGCGAGCAAGGAGGCCTATAATGCTGACTCAGTTACACCTGCTCTGTCAGGAGGAATGGGCCAAAATTAAGCAAACTTATTGTGGGAAGCTTGTGGAAGGCTACCCAAAACATTTGACCAAAGTTTAAGGCAATGCTACCAAATACTAATTGAGTGTATGTAAAATTCTGACCAACTGGGAATGTGATGAAAGAAATAAAAGCTGAAAAAATAATTCTCTCTACTATTATTCTGACATTTCATATTCTTAAAACGAAGTGTTGATCCTAACTGACCTAAAACAGGGATTGTTTACTAGGATTAAATGTCAGGAATTGTGAAAAACTGAGTAGAAATGTATGGCTAAGGTGTATGTCACCTTCAGACATCAACTGTATGTGGATTGTGTAAATGCTGTGTCTATATATCTTGTGTAGTACTACCTATTTCTTCAAGCTTAACGCAGTCCATGCCTAAGCAGTGGCTAGTCTCTAAACATGTACCAACCCTACGAGCCAAACACGTATGACTGGTTGACTCCTCACAGGAACAGCCTCACAGCTGTCTGAGAGAGACTAACAGAGAGGCTTCCTCAGGGAGAACAGAGAAGGCTTGTGTGTGTGGGGGGGGGGGGGTACAACAGAGGAAAGCTGTGGTACATTGAGTTATATAAGCCTTCTGCCTATAGGGGCTTGTGTGTGTGTGTGTGGGAGGGGAGGGGTCCAGTCAGTCCCTCTTAAATAGTACATGTCTTATGGCATAGAGATGACATTCAGCCAATGAAAGAGCTGGGGAGAGGAGAGCAAGGGAGGACTAACTGGGAATGGAGAGCAAGGGAGGATTTGACTGGGAATGGAGAGCAAGGGAGGAGAGACTGGGGAGAGGAGAGAAAGGGAGGAGTGACTGGGGAGTGACTGGGGAGAGGAGAGCAAGGGAGGAGGGACTGGGAATGGAGAGCAAGGGAGGAATGACTGGGAATGGAGAGCAAGGGAGGAACTTCCGGGTTGGAGCGAGCGGTCGCATTCGCACTTCGTCCGCAGGTAGTATACATTTCATTACATTTCACTATAGCACAACGGTTTGATTTGTCTAATCTTAGCAATTTCTTCTTAGCTAGCTACATAGCCGTCCTTGTATCAAAGATAATTGCGTAATTATCGTATTTCATCGTCCTAACGTAGTCTACACTGCTATCTGCCCAGCAGCTAGCCAGCTAGCCAGCTAGCTAACGTCCACCGTCTACCGAATAGCACCACTGTAAAAACTATTACACTCAACTGAACGACTTGATTAGTGTAGTGTTAGCTAGCTACATAGTTGTCTTTGCTGTCTTCGTATCCAAGATAATTGTGTAGTTTAGAGTGTGTAGTCTTAGAGTGATTATCTTAATTTACCGAGGTTAGCTAGCCAGCTATTTGTCGTCCTTAACGTAGGAGACACTGCTAGCTAGCCAACAGCTAGCCAACGTCTACCGAATAGAACTTCCTCACTCAACAACCCGGTCGCATTCCGCTTCGCTCCACAGGTAGTATCACATTTTCATTTCATTTCATTACAGTACAACGGTTTGATTTGTTTGATCGTAGCTAGCTACATAGCTAGCTACATAGCCGTCTTTGTATCAAAGATAATTGTGTAGTCTAGAGCGATTTTCTAGGTTAGCTAGCCAGCTATTGTCGTTCTTTTAACGCAACGCAACGTAATCAACACTGCTAGCTAGCCAGCTAGCCCCCGAATAGCAGCACTGTAGAAACTATCACACTCAACGGAACGACTTGATTAGTGTAGTGTCAACAACGCAGCCACTGCCAGCTAGCCTACAAAGTCAACAACGCAGCCACTGCCAGCCAGCCTACTTCAGCAGTACTGTATAATTTTAATCATTTTAGTCAATAAGATTCTTGCTACGTAAGCTTAACTTTCTGAACATTCGAGACGTGTAGTCCACTTGTCATTCCAATCTCCTTTGCATTAGCGTAGCCCCTTCTGTAGCCTGTCAACTATGTGTCTGTCTATCCCTGTTCTCTCCTCTCTGCACAGACCATACAAACGCTCCACACCGCGTGGCCGCGGCCACCATAATCTGGTGGTCCCAGCGCGCACGACACACGTGGAGTTCCAGGTCTCCGGTAGCCTCTGGAACTGCCGATCTGCGGCCAACAAGGCAGAGTTCATCTCAGCCTATGCCTCCCTCCAGTCCCTCGACTTCTTGGCACTGACGGAAACATGGATCACCACAGACAACACTGCTACTCCTACTGCTCTCTCTTCATCTGCCCACGTGTTCTCGCACACCCCGAGAGCTTCTGGTCAGCGGGGTGGTGGCACCGGGATCCTCATCTCTCCCAAGTGGTCATTCTCTCTTTCTCCCCTTACCCATCTGTCTATCGCCTCTTTTGAATTCCATGCTGTCACAGTTACCAGCCCTTTCAAGCTTAACATCCTTATCATTTATCGCCCTCCAGGTTCCCTCGGAGAGTTCATCAATGAGCTTGATGCCTTGATAAGCTCCTTTCCTGAGGACGGCTCACCTCTCACAGTTCTGGGCGACTTTAACCTCCTCACGTCTACCTTTGACTCATTCCTCTCTGCCTCCTTCTTTCCACTCCTCTCCTCTTTTGACCTCACCCTCTCACCCCCCCCCCCCCCTACTCGCAAGGCAGGCAATACGCTCGACCTCATCTTTACTAGATACTGTTCTTCCACTAACCTCATTGCAACTCCCCTCCAAGTCTCCGACCACTACCTTGTATCCTTTTCCCTCTCGCTCTCATCCAACACTTCCCACACTGCCCCTACTCGGATGGTATCGCGCCGTCCCAACCTTCGCTCTCTCTCCCCCGCTACTCTCTCCTCTTCCATCCTATCATCTCTTCCCTCTGCTCAAACCTTCTCCAACCTATCTCCTGATTCTGCCTCCTCAACCCTCCTCTCCTCCCTTTCTGCATCCTTTGACTCTCTATGTCCCCTATCCTCCAGGCCGGCTCGGTCCTCCCCTCCCGCTCCGTGGCTTGACGACTCATTGCGAGCTCACAGAACAGGGCTCCGGGCAGCCGGGCGGAAATGGAGGAAAACTCGCCTCCCTGCGGACCTGGCATCCTTTCACTCCCTCCTCTCTACATTTTCCTCTTCTGTCTCTGCTGCTAAAGCCACTTTCTACCACGCTAAATTCCAAGCATCTGCCTCTAACCCTAGGAAGCTCTTTACCACCTTCTCCTCCCTCCTGAATCCTCCCCCCCCCCCCCTCCCTCTCTGCAGATGACTTCGTCAACCATTTTGAAAAGGTCGACGACATCCGATCCTCGTTTGCTAAGTCAAACGACACCGCTGGTTCTGCTCACACTGCCCTACCCTGTGCTCTGACCTCTTTCTCCCCTCTCTCTCCAGATGAAATCTCGCGTCTTGTGACGGCCGGCCGCCCAACAACCTGCCCGCTTGACCCTATCCCCTCCTCTCTTCTCCAGACCATTTCCGGAGACCTTCTCCCTTACCTCACCTCGCTCATCAACTCATCCCTGACCGCTGGCTACGTCCCTTCCGTCTTCAAGAGAGCGAGAGTTGCACCCCTTCTGAAAAAACCTACACTCGATCCCTCCGATGTCAACAACTACAGACCAGTATCCCTTCTTTCTTTTCTCTCCAAAACTCTTGAACGTGCCGTCCTTGGCCAGCTCTCCCGCTATCTCTCTCAGAATGACCTTCTTGATCCAAATCAGTCAGGTTTCAAGACTAGTCATTCAACTGAGACTGCTCTTCTCTGTATCACGGAGGCGCTCCGCACTGCTAAAGCTAACTCTCTCTCCTCTGCTCTCATCCTTCTAGACCTATCGGCTGCCTTCGATACTGTGAACCATCAGATTCTCCTCTCCACCCTCTCCGAGTTGGGCATCTCCCGGCGCGGCCCACGCTTGGATTGCGTCCTACCTGACAGGTCGCTCCTACCAGGTGGCGTGGCGAGAATCTGTCTCCTCACCACGCGCTCTCACCACTGGCGTCCCCAGGGCTCTGTTCTAGGCCCTCTCCTATTCTCGCTATACACCAAGTCACTTGGCTCTGTCATAACCTCACATGGTCTCTCCTATCATTGCTATGCAGACGACACACAATTAATCTTCTCCTTTCCCCCTTCTGATGACCAGGTGGCGAATCGCATCTCTGCATGTCTGGCAGACATATCAGTGTGGATGACGGATCACCACCTCAAGCTGAACCTCGGCAAGACGGAGCTGCTCTTCCTCCCGGGGAAGGACTGCCCGTTCCATGATCTCGCCATCACGGTTGACAACTCCATTGTGTCCTCCTCCCAGAGCGCTAAGAACCTTGGCGTGATCCTGGACAACACCCTGTCGTTCTCAACTAACATCAAGGCGGTGGCCCGTTCCTGTAGGTTCATGCTCTACAACATCCGCAGAGTACGACCCTGCCTCACACAGGAAGCGGCGCAGGTCCTAATCCAGGCACTTATCATCTCCCGTCTGGATTACTGCAACTCGCTGTTGGCTGGGCTCCCTGCCTGTGCCATTAAACCCCTACAACTCATCCAGAACGCCGCAGCCCGTCTGGTGTTCAACCTTCCCAAGTTCTCTCACGTCACCCCGCTCCTCTGCTCCCTCCACTGGCTTCCAGTTGAAGCTCGCATCCGCTACAAGACCATGGTGCTTGCCTACGGAGCTGTGAGGGGAACGGCACCTCAGTACCTCCAGGCTCTGATCAGGCCCTACACCCAAACAAGGGCACTGCGTTCATCCACCTCTGGCCTGCTCGCCTCCCTACCACTGAGGAAGTACAGTTCCCGCTCAGCCCAGTCAAAACTGTTCGCTGCTCTGGCCCCCCAATGGTGGAACAAACTCCCTCACGACGCCAGGACAGCGGAGTCAATCACCACCTTCCGGAGACACCTGAAACCCCACCTCTTTAAGGAATACCTAGGATAGGATAAAGTAATCCTTCTCACCCCCTTAAAAGATTTAGATGCACTATTGTAAAGTGGCTGTTCCACTGGATGTCATAAGGTGAACGCACCAATTTGTAAGTCGCTCTGGATAAGAGCGTCTGCTAAATGACTTAAATGTAATGTAATGTAAATGAGGAGTGACTGGGAATGGAGTGCAAGGGAGGAGTGACTGGGAATGGAGTGCAAGGGAGGAGTGACTGGGAATGGAGAGCAAGGGAGGAATGACTGGGAATGGAGAGCAAGGGAGGAGTGACTGGGAATGGAGTGCAAGGGAGGAGTGACTGGGAATGGAGTGCAAGGGAGGAATGACTGGGAATGGAGAGCAAGGGAGGAATGACTGGGAATGGAGTGCAAGGGAGGAGTGACTGGAAATGGAGAGCAAGGGAGGAATGACTGGGAATGGAGAGCAAGGGAGGAGTGACTGGGAATGGAGAGCAAGGGAGGAATGACTGGGAATGGAGAGCAAGGGAGGAATGACTGGGAATGGAGTGCAAGGGAGGAATGTGATTTTCGCCCTGTTTACAAAGAAAACCATAGTGGTGAGATACAGTATACCTGCCTGGTTACATGGACAACCATAGTGGTGAGATACAGTATACCTGCCTGGTTACATGGACAACCATAGTGGTGAGATACAGTATACCTGCCTGGTTACATGGACAACCATAGTGGTGAGATACAGTATACCTGCCTGGTTACATGAACAACCATAGTGGTGATATACAGTATACCTGCCTGGTTACATGGACAACCATAGTGGTGAGATACAGTATACCTGCCTGGTTACATGGACAACCATAGTGGTGAGATACAGTATACCTGCCTGGTTACATGAACAACCATAGTGGTGAGATACAGTATACCTGCCTGGTTACATGGACAACCATAGTGGTGAGATACAGTATACCTGCCTGGTTACATGGACAACCATAGTGGTGAGATACAGTATACCTGCCTGGTTACATGAACAACCATAGTGGTGATATACAGTATACCTGCCTGGTTACATGGACAACCATAGTGGTGAGATACAGTATACCTGCCTGGTTACATGGACAACCATAGTGGTGAGATACAGTATACCTGCCTGGTTACATGGACAACCATAGTGGTGAGATACAGTATACCTGCCTGGTTCCTTGGACAACCATAGTGGTGAGATACAGTATACCTGCCTGGTTACATGAACAACCATAGTGGTGAGATAAAGTATACCTGCCTGGAAACTCATTGAATACAACCAATCAAATGGGTTGCCTGTGTAGTGGAGGTTAGTGAGTCATAGAGCTATAGCTTAGCCCTGCTCAGTGACATCGCCTTCCTTGAGACCAAAACACAGAGAGAACAGCTGTTCTGATGGAGTGTGTCTGATGGTGTGTGTCTCAGTACATACTGTAGTTGTTTAGTCTAATGGATACATAGCAGTATGCTTGAGGGTTTATTTAGCAGGGTTGGGGATAATTCTATTTCAATTCCAGTCATTTCTAGAAAGTAAACAAATTTTCAATTCAAAATGTTCGACATTGAAATGTATTGAAGAGAACTTTCTGAATTGCCTGGCTTGGATGTCATTCTATGTGTATATGGGGCAAACTCCATCTGTCTCTCCTAGTCAACCGTCAGAGCGGAGTCCCCAAAGTCCTGCTGTCTGAATCATCCGCTGGACTGGTAAGCAGGGGGAACTCTCTCTGACCCTGACCAGCGACAGGACACCAAACTGGGCATTATCTTCCCGAGGAGGTGGGGACACAGGTTGGGACAGACTACCAGGGTATTACTCAGGACAGCAAGAAGAGAGAGTGGACTGGAACACAGCTATAGACAGGGTAATCTGTTTACTAGACTCATCTGATGTGTTACCAGACTCCCTTGATCTGTTTACCAGACTCACCTTATATATTTACTAGACTCACCTTATATATTTACTAGACTCACCTAATCTGTTTACTAGACTCATCTGATGTGTTACCAGACTCCCTTGATATGTTTACCAGACTCACCTTATATATTTACTAGACTCAACTAATCTGTTTACTAGACTCAACTAATCTGTTCACCAGACTCACCTTATATATTTACTAGACTCAACTGATCTGATTACCAGACTAACCTTATATATTTACTAGACTCAACTAATCTGATTACCAGACTAACCTTATATATTTACTAGACTCAACTAATCTGATTACCAGACTCACCTTATATATTTACTAGACTCACCTTATATATTTACTAGACTCAACTAATCTGTTTACCAGACTTACCTTATATATTTACTAGACTCATCTTATATATTTACTAGACTCACCTTATATATTTACTAGACTCAACTAATCTGTTTACCAGACTCACCTGATCTGTTTACTAGACTCACCTTATATATTTACTAGACTCATCTTATATATTTACTAGAATCACCTTATATATTTACCAGACTCACCTTATATATTTACTAGACTCACCTTATATATTTACTAGACTCATCTTATATATTTACTAGACTCACCTTATATATTTACCAGACTCACCTTATATATTTACCAGACTCACCTGATCTGTTTACTAGACTCACCTTATATATTTACTAGACTCATCTTATATATTTACTAGACTCACCTTATATATTTACCAGACTCACCTAATCTGTTTACCAGACTCACCTTATATATTTACTAGACTCATCTTATATATTTACTAGACTCACCTTATATATTTACCAGACTCACCTAATCTGTTTACCAGACTCACCTTATATATTTACTAGACTCACCTGATGTGTTTACCAGACTCACTTTATATATTTACTAGACTCAACTAATCTGATTACTAGACTCAACTAATCTGTTTACCAGACTCACCTTATATATTTACTAGACTCACCTGATGTGTTTACCAGACTCACCTGATCTGTTTACTAGACTCACCTAATCTGTTTACCAGACTCACCTAATCTGTTTACCAGACTCACCTTATATATTTACTAGACTCACCTGATGTGTTTACCAGACTCACTGTATATATTTACTAGACTCAACTAATCTGATTACTAGACTCAACTAATCTGTTTACCAGACTCACCTTATATATTTACTAGACTCACCTGATGTGTTTACCAGACTCACCTGATCTGTTTACTAGACTCACCTAATCTGTTTACCAGACTCACCTAATCTGTTTACCAGACTCACCTTATATATTTACTAGACTCACCTGATGTGTTTACCAGACTCACCTAATCTGTTTACTAGACTCACCTAATCTGTTTACCAGACTCACCTTATATATTTACTAGACTCACCTAATCTGTTTACCAGACTCACTTTATATATTTACTAGACTCACCTATCTGTTTACTTGACTCACATGATCTGTTTACCAGACTCACCTAATCTGTTTACCAGACTCACATGATCTCTTTACCAGACTCACCTAATCTGTTTACCAGACTCACCTTATATATTTACTAGACTCACCTGATGTGTTTACCAGACTCACCTTATATATTTACTAGACTCAACTAATCTGTTTACCAGACTCACCTTATATATTTACTAGACTCAACTGATCTGATTACCAGACTAACCTTATATATTTACTAGACTCAACTAATCTGATTACCAGACTAACCTTATATATTTACTAGACTCAACTAATCTGATTACCAGACTCACCTTATATATTTACTAGACTCACCTTATATATGTACTAGACTCAACTAATCTGATTACCAGACTCACCTTATATATTTACTAGACTCAACTAATCTGATTCCCAGACTCACCTAATCTGTTTACCAGACTCACCTTATATATTTACTAGACTCAACTAATCTGTTTACCAGACTTACCTTATATATTTACTAGACTCAACTAATCTCATTACCAGACTCACCTTATATATTTACTAGACTCATCTAATCTGTTTACCAGACTCACCTTATATATTTACTAGACTCACCTGATGTGTTTACCAGACTAACCTAATCTGTTTACCAGACTCACCTGATCTGTTTACCAGACTAACCTAATCTGTTTACCAGACTCACCTTATATATTTACTAGACTCAACTAATCTGATTACCAGACTCACCTTATATATTTACTAGACTCAACTAATCTCATTACCAGACTCACTTTATATATTTACTAGACTCAACTAATCTGATTACTAGACTCACCTTATATATTTACTAGACTCATCTAATCTGTTTACTAGACTCACCTTTTATATTTACTAGACTCAACTAATCTGATTACCAGACTCACCTTATATATTTACCAGACTCACCTTTTATATTTACTAGACTCACCTAATCTGTTTACCAGACTCACATGATCTGTTTACCAGACTCACATGATCTGTTTACCAGACTCACATGATCTGTTTACCAGACTCACCTAATCTGTTTACCAGACTCACATGATCTGTTTACCAGACTCACCTGATCTGTTTACCAGACTCACATGATCTGTTTACCAGACTCACCTAATCTGTTTACCAGACTCACATGATCTGTTTACCAGACTCACATGATCTGTTTACCAGACTCACCTAATCTGTTTACCAGACTCACCTTATATATTTACTAGACTCAACTAATCTGATTACCAGACTCACCTTATATATTTACTAGACTCAACTAATCTGATTACCAGACTCACCTGATGTGTTTACCAGACTCACCTGATCTGTTTACTAGACTAACCTAATCTGTTTACCAGACTCACCTTATATATTTACTAGACTCAACTAATCTGATTACCAGACTCACCTTATATATTTACTAGACTCATCTAATCTGTTTACTAGACTCACCTTTTATATTTACTAGACTCAACTAATCTGATTACCAGACTCACCTTATATATTTACTAGACTCAACTAATCTGATTACTACACTCATCTGAAATGTTCACCAGACTCACCTTATATATTTACTAGACTCAACTAATCTGTTTACCAGACTCACCTGATATGTTTACCAGACTCACCTGAAATGTTTACTAGACTCACCTGATGTGTTTACCAGACTCACCTTATATATTTACTAGACTCAACTAATCTCTTTACCAGACTCACCTGATCTGTTTACTAGACTCACCTGATATGTTTACCAGACTCACCTTATATATTTACTAGACTCAACTAATCTGTTTACCAGACTCACCTTATATATTTACCAGACTCACCTTATATATTTACTAGACTCACCTGATATATTTACTAGACTCACCTTATATGTTTACCAGACTCACCTGATATGTTTACCAGACTCACCTGATATATTTACCAGACTCACCTTAAATATTTACTAGACTCACCTGATATATTTACTCGACTCACCTTATATGTTTACCAGACTCACCTGATATGTTTACCAGACTCACCTGATATGTTTACTAGACTCACCTGATATATTTACCAGACTCACCTTAAATATTTGCTAGACTCACCTGATATATTTACTAGACTCACCTTATATGTTTACCAGACTCACCTGATATGTTTACCAGACTCACCTGATATGTTTACTAGACTCACCTGATATGTTTACCAGACTCACCTGATATGTTTACTAGACTCACCTGATATGTTTACCAGACTCACCTTATATATTTACTAGACTCACCTGAAATGTTTACCAGACTCACCTTATATATTTACAAGACTCATTTAATCTGTTTACCAGACTCACCTGATCTGTTTACCAGACTCACCTGATCTGTTTACCAGACTCACCTGATCTGTTTACTAGACTCACCTTATATATTTACTAGACTCACCTTATATATTTACTAGACTCAACTAATCTGTTTACCAGACTCACCTGATCTGTTTACCAGACTCACCTGATCTGTTTACCAGACTCACCTGATCTGTTTACCAGACTCACCTGATCTGTTTACCAGACTCACCTGATCTGTTTACCAGACTCACCTAATCTGTTTACCAGACTCACCTTATATATTTACTAGACTCACCTAATCTGATTACTAGACTCACCTTATATATTTACTAGACTCAACTAATCTGATTACCAGACTCACCTTATATATTTACTAGACTCACCTAATCTGATTACCAGACTCACCTTATATATTTACTAGACTCACCTAATCTGATTACCAGACTCACCTGAAATGTTTACTAGACTCAACTAATCTGATTACTAGACTCACCTTATATATTTACTAGACTCACCTGATATGTTTACTAGACTCACCTGATATGTTTACCAGACTCACCTTATATATTTACTAGACTCAACTAATCTGTTTACCAGACTCACCTGATATGTTTACCAGACTCACCTGAAATGTTTACTAGACTCACCTGATGTGTTTACCAGACTCACCTTATATATTTACAAGACTCATTTAATCTGTTTACCAGACTCACCTTATATATTTACAAGACTCATTTAATCTGTTTACCAGACTCACCTTATATATTTACTAGACTCACCTGATCTGTTTACCAGACTCACCTGATATGTTTACCAGACTCACCTGAAATGTTTACTAGACTCACCTGATGTGTTTACCAGACTCACCTTATATATTTACAAGACTCATTTAATCTGTTTACCAGACTCACCTTATATATTTACAAGACTCATTTAATCTGTTTACCAGACTCACCTTATATATTTACTAGACTCACCTGATCTGTTTACCAGACTCACCTGATATGTTTACCAGACTCACCTTATATGTTTACTAGACTCACCTGATATGTTTACCAGACTCACCTAACTCATATTTACCAGACTAGATATGTTTCAGACTCAATCTGTTTACTAGACTCACCTGATATGTTTACCAGACTCATAATGTTTACTAGACTCACCTGATCTGTTTACCAGACTCACCTGATATGTTTACCAGACTCACCTATATGTTTACTAGACTCACCTGATATGTTTACCAGACTCACCTAATATATTTACTAGACTCAACTAATCTGTTTACCAGACTCACCTGATATGTTTACCAGACTCACCTGATATGTTTACTAGACTCACCTGATATGTTTACTAGACTCACCTGATATGTTTACCAGACATTGGAAGTGGTGTTGGAAGAGGATCCAACCATACAAAACTCAAAACTCACATGTTTCCTAATCACACTCTGCAGGAGATGTGATGCTATTATCACAGCCAAATTCCCTTCTGGCGATGTGGCCTCCTGTATACAGGGACCTGTAGCTAGTCCTTCTGGCGATGTAGCCTCCTGTATACAGGGACCTGTAGCTAGTCCTTCTGGCAATGTGGCCTCTTGTATACAGGGATCTGTAGCTAGTCCTTCTTGGCCTCCTGTTTACAGGGATCCTTATATATTTAGCTAGTCCTTCTGGATGTGGCCCCCTGTATACAGGGATGTGGTCCTTCCTGGCCTCCTGTATACAGGGATCTGTAGCTAGTCCTTCTGGCGATGTGGCCCCCTGTATCCAGGGATCTGTTAGCTAGTCCTTCTGGCGATGTGGCCTCCTGTATACAGGGATCTGTAGCTAGTCCTCTCTGGCAGGGATCTGTGGCCTCCGATGTGCCTATCCAGGGATCTGTAGTTAGTCCTTCTGGCGATGTGGCCTCCTGTATCCAGGGATCTGTAGCTAGTCCTTCTGGCGATGTGGCCTCCTATCAGGGATAGCAGTCCTTCTGGATGTGGCCTCTGTATCCAGGGATCTGTAGCTAGCTATGTGGCCTCCTGTATACAGGGATCTGTAGCTAGTCCTTCTGGCGATGTGGCCTCCTTTATACAGGGATCTGTAGCTAGTCCTTCTGGCGATGTGGCCTCCTGTATACAGGGATCTGGTGCTAGTCCTTCATACCAGGCCAAACACAGAAATACATCATAGAAAAAAGAACATAGACTACCCACCCCAACTCACGCCCTGATCAAACTAACACAAAGACAAAATAAAGGAACTAAGGTCAGAACGTGACAGACTAAGGCTCAAATTCCAGTTTATCAACTTAGCACACATCATCCCTGTTAGAACATACATTTATAAACAACCGTTTATTGTCGGTCATAACTCTTCTCATTACAGCCCCCCTTTGTCCCTGTTTTCCTGTCATGGGTGGCCTGGTAAAGAAAGATCTCAATGCATGTTAGTTTAAATAGTTAGCAGGGTGTGTACCACCTGCCCCCCGTCCTTCAGCCATCACTTCATTCTAGCGTGTCGTCTTCAGATATCGTTTACAGTTCATTCTCCCAACGGCACATGTCACTTTTGCCTGTCACATTTCGTGGCCCTTGATAATGTCCAGATTTTAATATCCAAGTAGATACTTCCGTTTCTCCCACGTACACGAGTCTCTCACTTGAGCTTGTTCTCTCTCTCCACGCTCACTCCACACACGCTCTCAGCACTCCGGCCCTGGTTTATGGCTCGGACTCAGATAGGAGTGGTAAAAGTCGCTGTCTCTCATAGCAGCCTTCGTCACTCTTTCTTCAGACGGTTAGGGAGGGTTTGGAGGTTGACACACACCGTCTATGGTCAAATGATTTCTACCATGCATTGAAACGCGATCTGATATCACCTTCCATGAAAACCTCAAATAAACACAGATCATAACAACAGTTGAGTTCATTACATTTCTGTTTCAGGAAACTAGACAAACATTGACTATATGACGAATTCCCACATGAACCTTTTCTTCATAACATCTCTAAGACAAATGTCAAGTAGCATAACATAATGTTACCACTAAAAACATGTTCTAAGTTAGTCCAATCTCCCTTATTCTACTGGTGACCTCTAGGAAGAGTTACCAGATCATGAAGATAGCAATACATATATCACAGTCCATTTGAAGTTACTGTCATCCCTTATTAACATATATGTTCCTTTCTACATGCAGCCTGAACACAGTACCACTGTATAAGTAAAAGAAAAACCAGGACCTCAGGGAACTGGTCATTTACCCCTTTCAAACACGTGATTAAAGATAACATGTTCAATCAAAAATAAACCGTTTAGCATTAAAACTCTTTATAACTCCCTCTGGAAATAATAATAACCTCCTAAAGTAATGGAACAATTTGGATAGAGACGGGTGTTTCTCATTCATTTTATGCTCAAACCCCCCTTCTATTTCATTCCTAATGAAGTTGATCTTTCTTCATTAGGGATTTTTATTTTTATTATTCAAGGCTTTCGTCACCATTAAAATGTTTCCTCTCCCTTTCTTTCCCTGTCCTCCGGAAACCATGTAAATACCTCTGGAAAACATTTCATCCCCATTTGAACTGAATTTAAAAGACTCCTTCCAGTAGTTCCCACAACACGGCATGGTATCTCTCCACCGAGTCTAACGATTCACTGGTCTCCTTTCCCCTATGATTCTACATAACCATCATACCATATCAACAAAATGTCAAGTTCATTTTAGTTTTGGTACTCCGATGCTTATTCCTCGCTAATTCCTCATGACCCCTCCACCCTTTTGTCCATTCTAGAATCCCATTCCAGAATAAGACAACATCAAATGTAAATGTATTTAAAAAGAAAACCACATAAACGGTCTAATGATTTAGACAAACCCTAAGGCCTTCTGCATTTGCAATGAGTGTTCGGTTATATAATTTAAATGTGTTACCTTTAGAATCCATTCCCCTGGCATTTAGCCTCGAATCCTCAACCTAAAATACTTTTTCCTGTGGCAAATGTAGCCAATGTCTCATCGTAAGGAATCCGCAATATATACATGTGGTTTCCATAACACTTTCTCTCACCTCAGCCATTTCGTCTGCTTTATGATTACCTATGGTGATTTTACCTGTACGACTTGTATGAGCTTCACATTTCACCACTGCTAATTTACTGGTTAACTGACATGATTCTAATAATACCTCTACCTCCAGAACATTTTTATTGGTGTTCCTGTCACTGCTAACATGCCCGGTGGTGACCACAATGTACCCAAATGATGAATTACTCCAAATGCATACCACACACAGCGCACTCCTTTACTCTATCCCCTTCTGTGTTCATGTAACTAGAGCCATCTGGATACTATACTTTTCCTGCTTCCAATGCTGTCTCTTGCAAATCAGACCTAGGTTTTGGAGGGAATCTGATCTGGGTCACATGTATGTGGTTCACCCTCCCCATGCGACGGCATTAGCGACGCAGGATTCAAAGCACCCATCTTTTGAAATTGTAGATTTTCCCCATTTTACTTTAACTCCCAGTTTGTCCATCTTGCACTAGTAACATGTTGTGCTTTGTCATACATGCTTTATGACCCTGTTCCGCCAAAATGTCTACCAATGTGGTGCGGTCTGTGGTGGGGTTTCGCATCTGAGTTTCTTCATCTTTTGACGCTAATAACAAATCCTCCACGTATTGTACCAACACAGAACCTACAATCGACACCCTTTTAACGATTGTTTCAATGCTAATTGTTCCCACGTGGGACTATTTGTAAATCCCATCGGTACTCTAATGAAAGTTGGGTAAAATGTGATCTAATACGTCTTCCATCACATAGAAACCGTAATCTCTGTGAACCACTTATCGATCGAACAGAATTATACACCGCTACGTGAAAGTTCTATTCTTGCTAACCTCAAAATGAGTAGTTGTTGCTCTTTTGAAAAATATACAAACTCTTGTATAGCTGCTTTTCCTGCTACCGCACTAGGTTCCAGTATCTCCTTACACTCATTCTTCCAATGCCCGATAGTCCCATATCAAAAACAGGGAACTATCTCCTTACGTTTTGATGTTTTATTCGTTACTTTTCTTAGTTATATCCTGGCCATTGAAACCATAGTTAGTGGTTTTCTCTATGGCCCTATTAACCCCTCGCATGTCTGCGAGGTGAGCGGAGTCATATACCACTCTCAAAACAGCCTCTAAAATTAAATCTACTACCCCCGCAATTACCGCTTTGATCACAGGGTTCAACCCCGTCATCAGAGCAGAAGCGCAATTTTTTTCAGTACACTCCCATCATTCCCAGGCCTTCTGTAGTAAATTACCGGTGTTACACTTTATGGGTTTATCGTTATGCATTTTCTGTTGATAGAATGCTGACATCAAAACGCTGGTATATTGAGCTTTGACTCTGGTTTTGTCTTTGTGCCATGTCATAATTGCCTCCCTGAATCCTTTATTTGATTTGAATTCACCGTCAGCAGGAAAATGTTGTCCAATTTTATCTAATTTGCTCAATTTTTCCCATATTTTAGCCATATTGGTAGAATGCTCCTGCATTTCTTTTAGCGCCTCCATCACTTTATTAAATTCCGCTATCTCTATATTACAGGGAGAAACAGGTACGTTTGTCGTCCTATCAATAGTTATTATTTGTAAACACTCCCGTCGGTGTTCAGGGTATTTTAGATGTCTTTAATCCCGTCTCTAATATACACCTTCTATTAACTATTTTCTAAAATAGCACTACACATTTCCCCAGATAATAAATAATTGGTCACTTTGTATTAGAACCAATACCATAGCGTCTGTGAATTTATTACTGGAGAATATGAATTTCTTAACTTCTTATGGGCAGGTGGGACGGTAGAGTCGTGAAATTCAAACTACAGAATTATAAATATTTAACTTTCATAAAATCACAAGTGTAAATCAAAATACAGCTTAACTTCTTGCTAATCCAGCCGCTGTGTCAGATTTCAAAATGGCTTTACGGCGAAAGCACACCATGCGATTATCTGAGGACAGCGCCTGCATACAAAACCATGAAAAACATATTTCAACCAGGCAGGTGCGACATGAAAGTCAGAAATAGCGATTTAAAAAATGCCTTACCTTTGATGATCTTCTTCTGTTGGCACTCCAAAAGGTCCCAGTTACATCACAAAAGGTCCTTTTGCTCGATAATGTCCTTCTTTGTATCCATAAAAACTCAGTTTAGCTGGCGCGCTTCATTCAATAATCCACCCAGTTTCCACCCATCAAAATGCATACAAAATGAGTCCCAAACGTTACTAATAAACTTTTCCAAAAAAGTCAAACAACATTTCTAATCAAACCTTAGGTACCCTAATATGTAAATAAATTATACAATTTAAGATGGAGAATCGTTATTTTCTTTACCGGAGAAAAATACCAAAGAACGCACTCTCATTCACGCGCTTGGAAACACTACAGCCAAAATGGCAGCTACCTAGAAAAACTACAATTTCTGGCAATTTTTTTCTCCCAAAACCAGCCTGAAACTCTTTCTAAAGACTGTTGACATCTAGTGGAAGCCCTAGGAAGTGACAGCCATTGAAAATAGTGGGAGGCTGAATTATTATTTTTTTGAATCGTTTTTGTCAGGGTTTTGCCTGCCATATCAGTTCTGTTATACTTACATACATTATTTTAATTATATGCATATCCTAGCTTCTGGGCCTGAGTAACAGGCAGATTACTTTGGGCACGCTTTTCATCCGGATGTGAAAATACTGAGGCTAGACCTGTTATGGATCATGCGCATTTTCGCAGCTTTTTGTTAAAAATCCCGCAACATTTCAGCGTCCTGCTACTCATGCCAGGAATATAGTATATGCATATGATTAGTATGTGTGGATAGAAAACACTCTGACGTTTCTAAAACTGGTTAAATCACGGCTGTGACTATAACAGAACGTGCGTTTCATCGAAAAGCGCAGGAAAATCTGATCACTGAAAACTGGAAAATATATCAATGCGCCACTTGCATGTATTGTTGAATGGAAACCAAATTACATGGAGCAGAGATTGCAATTCCTACAGCTTCCCCACGATGTCACCAGTCTTGTCATTTGCCTGGGCTTTGTTTCTTGGTCAAACGAACAAGAGACAGCCCATTTCTTCCGGTCTCCGACAGGATGTTTTGGTTGAGAAATATCCGGACATGATTTCAAGACGTGGAGCTATTAAATATATACATCGCCCCGTGATCAATTTGATAGATTATTAACGTTTACTAATACCTAAAGTTGCATTACAAAAGTATTTCGAAGTGTTTTGTGAAAGTTTATCGTTGACTTTTTTTATTTAAAAAATGACGTTGCGTTATAAAACACTGTTTTTTCCTTGATCACACAGTCTTCATAGATCGATTTCTAGGCTATATATGGACCGATTTAATCGAAAAAAAGACCCAATAGTGATGTTTATGGGACATCTAGGAGTGCCAACAAAGAAGCTAGTCAAAGGTAATGAATGTTTTATATTTTATTTCCGCGTTTTGGGTAGCGCCGGCTACCGCAAAATCTGTTGTTTAGGTGACGTTGCGCTATTTAGGGGGGTGCATGCTATCAGATAATAGCTTCTCATGCTTTCGCCGAAAAGGATTTTACAAATCTGACTTGGTGGCTAGATTCACAACGAGTGTAGCTTTAATTCAGTACCTTGCATGTGTGTTTTAATGAAAGTTTGAGTTTTATCAAAAACTATAGGTAGCGCTCTTGAACTTTCCGCTGATTTGATCCCGACAGCGGACCCAACTCCCTAACAAGTTTTAAAACCTCCATCCCGTGGTTGTATGCTCTGCATGCTGGGAAGTTAAAAGTGTATATACACATGTTTCACTACCCAGCATGCAGTGCAACAACATTGTGTGTGTGTGTTTGCATTTGCATAGAGGTGATAAATGATGGCCCCCTTGTCAGAAATCATTCTGTCTGTATCTTAACCCTGTCTCTTATTACCGGTCTGATTGTCAACACACACACACATGCACACACACACACACACACACACACACACACACACACACACACACACACACACACACACACACACACACATACACACACATTTAATATCTGCTGGTTTTAAATTAACAGGGTCTGCAGTGAAATCAAGAAGTGTAATTATACATGGTGTGTGAGGTGGGAGAAAGAAGATGGAGTCAGGAGAAGGACATTGTGTCCTCTAAATGACTCCATCATGTACAAACATGAAACATGACTCACCTATCCTCCTCTATGCTCCCATTCAAATCCCTCGTCACCCATCCTCTCCCCTCCCCTCCCCCATATTTCCCGTTTTTCAAAATGCACACGTGTTTGTGTGTCTATGCTCCTGTGTGTGTGTGTGCGCATGTTTGTGTGTGCGCGTGTGTGTGCGCGCGTGTGTGCGCGTGTGTGTGTGTTGCCTGTCGTTTTGCCTGACCGTTGAGGGATGGCAGGGAGTGGCTCTAATGCCACCTTGAAGCGTTTCCATTAGTGACGGACGGTTGCCATGGATACACGTTCATGCAAATCCCTTCGTATCCGAGTGACAGTCTGAGCGCCGAACCCTAGGACACTCCCTCTCTCCTTTTGTTAATGCAGGCATATATTATGTTATGCTGAGTGGTCTCTCTCTCTCTCTCTCTCTCTCTCTCTCTCTCTCTCTCTCTCTCTCTCTCTCTCTCTCTCGCTCTCTCTCTCTCTCTCTCTCTCTCTCTCTCTCTCTCTCTCTCTCTCTCTCTCTCTCTCTCTCTCTGTCTGAGAGACACTGTGTGTGTGTAATAACAACGTTGTTAGACATTGTTCCAAACAAGCCAATAGAAGTCAAGGTTCAGAGAATATCCCCTGTATACAGTGCATTCAAAAAGTTTTCAGACCCCATGACTTTTTGCAAATGTTGTTATGTTACAGCCTTATTTTAAAATGTATTATTTAAAAAAAAAAATCCTCTCATCAATCTACACACAATATCCTATAATGCTCATCTTCATCAAGGATGTCAATAATTATAGACCCCACTATATATGTTCTGTCAAGGGTGTCAATAATTACAGACCCCACTATATATGTTCTGTCAAGGGTGTCAATTAGTATAGAGCCACTGCATGTGTTCTGTCAGACTGACTGTACATGATGTGACCATGAATGCAGCCTTTCTCTCTTAAGACCTTTTGCATGGTGCAGTACATACAGAGAGCATTATAGCTGGTAGATGTTGAAGTCAATTTGTTCAATCTTATGAGAGCTTCTGAAATCCACTTGGGGGGGTTGTAGTGAAGTACTGAAATATTGATGTGGAACCGGTCTATATGCCCTACAAAAAGAAGTTACAAACACCTACGCACCCGCGCGCACACACACACACACAGACACACACACACACAGACACACACACAGAGACACACACACACACACACACACACACACACACAAATCCATACATTTGACATTTTCCTGGAACAAGCCCCTGATTTGAAAAGAGGGTTCTTTGTTGAAAAAGCAAGTTTGTACTTCAAATATCGACCCTTTGGAAACAACTGAATTGGTATTCTCTCTGTACTCCCTCATAGTCCATTGTCTAGATGATGCAATCTTACCCCAGAGATACAAGGCAATTCACACACGTACATAAACGTACAAGAATGTGGCGTGTGCGCCGGTGGACGTGTGTGTGTGCCTTCTGCACCCAGGCAAAACATCTGTCAGCAGATAAATCATGAGCAATCAGTTAAATCAAATCAAATGTTATTTGTCACATGACCCAGATACAACAGCTGTAGACCTTAGAGTGAAATGCTTTCTTCCAAGCCCTTAACCAACGATGCAGTTTTAAGAAAAATAAATATAAGTAAGAAAGTATTTACTAAAATAAACTGAAGTAAATAATATATAAATAATAGAAGTGTCATTTAGAGATTGAGTCTGATCAGTGTGTGGTGAGGGTTTAGGCTGTATGGGGGTTTGGTTAGGGTTTAGGCTATATGGGGGTGTGGTCAGATGGGGGTGTGGTCAGGGTCCAGGCTGTATGGGGGTGTGGTCAGGGTCCAGGCTGTATGGGAGTGTGGTCAGGGGCCAAGCTGTATGGGGGTGTGGTTAGGGTCCAGGCTGTATGGGGGTGTGGTCAGGGACCAGGCTATATGGGGGTGTGGTCAGGGTCCAGGCTGTATGGGGGTGTGGTCAGGGACCAGGCTATATGGGGGTGTGGTCAGGGTCCAGGCTGTATGGGGGTGTGGTCAGGGTCCAGGCTGTATGGGGGTGTGGTCAGGGTCCAGGCTGTATGGGGTGTGGTCAGGGTCCAAGCTGTATGGGGGTGTGGTTAGGGTCTAGGCTGTATGGGGGTGTGGTCAGGGTCTAGGCTGTATGGGGGTGTGGTCAGGGTCCAGGCTGTATGGGGGTGTGGTCAGGGTCCAGGCTGTATGGGGGTGTGGTCAGGGTCTAGGCTGTATGGGGGTGTGGTCAGGGTCCAGGCTGTATGGGGGTGTGGTCAGGGTCCAGGCTGTATGGGGGTGTGGTCAGGGTCTAGGCTGTATGGGGGTGTGGTCAGGGTCTAGGCTGTATGGGGGTGTGGTCAGGGTCTAGGCTGTATGGGGGTGTGGTCAGGGTCCAGGCTGTATGGGGGTGTGGCAAGAGAACACTGGGAAGAAACACATGCCATGTAAACATCTAAATCTATTACTCTGGCTAGGAACACTGTCAGTAGTACCAAGGCCCTATGGACACACACACACACACAAGTGGAAAGAGTGGTCTCTTATTGAATGAGTGAGAGCCCTCGGGACTTCAAGTGTGGGCTGCCAACTGGAGGCAAAGACTGTTCTAGGGGGATGTGTGTGTTTAAGCATGTGTGTGTGTGTGTGTGTGTGTGTGTGTGTGTGTGTGTGTGTGTGTGTGTGTGTGTGTGTGTTTGGAGGATCACGGTTTATATAGATAGAAGATAGTTGAGAATTTATTAACAGAGAACATATTTCCACCCTAAGCAGGGATGACAGGGGTTTAGAATGTCTCACTTTATTCAGTCAGCCATGAAAGTAGTCACCAATGAGTAAGCAGGTAAGTATCAACAGGCACACAGACAGGCAGTTTCTGATCCAGCTCTAAGGAGAGCAAGGCTCGTTTACATATACAAACCAGGAGAATGTCTCAATCTCCACTAAGATCACAACCACTGTTGTTTAATATAAGGATGGACAAATCATCACTTAGCCACCATAGATTGGGAACATAAGCCCTCGTTTGAAGTCTCAAATCCGTGTTGGCTTCAGCTTTGATAAAACAAAGGTCATTATAGATGAGGAAACAGAACAGGGAATTACAGGAAACAAGACACACACACACACACACACACACACAAATGAGGGTGCACATAGGCCTGTCGTATAGATAAAAATTTTACTTAAAAAGTAGCAGACAGTTGGAAGTTGCAAGTCCTGTGTTTTATAGGGTCAGAGGTCAGGGAATAGAGGCATGTCCTGTGTTTTATAGGGTCAGGGAATAGAGGCATGTCCTGTGTTTTATAGGGTTAGAGGTCAGGGAATAGAGGCATGTCCTGTGTTTTATAGGGTCAGGGAATAGAGGCATGTCCTGTGTTTTATAGGGTCAGAGGTCAGGGAATAGAGGCATGTCCTGTGTTTTATAAGGTTAGAGGTCAGGGAATAGAGGCATTGCCTGTGTTTTATAGGGTTAGAGGTCAGGGAATAGAGGCATGTCCTGTGTTTTATAGGGTCAGATGTCAGGGAATAGAGGCATGTCCTGTGTTTTACAGGGTCAGAGGTCAGGGAATAGAGGCATGGCCTGTCTTTTATAGGGTTAGAGGTCAGGGAATAGAGGCTTCACCTGTGTTTTATAGGGTCAGAGGTCAGTTAGTAGAGGCATGGCCTGTGTTTTATAGGGTCAGAGGTCAGGGAGTTGAGGCATGGCCTGTGTCTTATAAGGTCAGAGGTTAGGAAGTAGAGGCATGGTTCAAATGCTCTCGTTGATAATCGTTCTATCTTTTCCGTTGTGACCAAGTCTCACTTTGACCTGCAGGGCTCAGAGAGAAAGTGTATTGTGCAGTACAGTCATGGATCCAGTGCCTTCAGAAGGGATTCTCACCCATGGACTTTTTCCACGTGTTGTTGTGTTACAGCCTACATTGAAAATGTACTATTTTGAGATGGTTTGTCACTAGCCTACGTCATCTCTGTTCCCCACACACACAGATAGTCTGTACGGTCCCTCAGTAGAGCAGTGAATTTCAAACACAGATTCCACCACAAAGTCTAGGGAGGTTTTCCAATGCCTTGCAAAGAAGGGCACCTATTGATAGATGGATAAAAAATAAATAAAGTAGACATTGAATATCCCTTTGAGCATGGTTATTAATGACACTTTGGATAATGTATCAATACACCCAGTCACTACAAAGATACAGGCGTCCTTCCTAACTCAGTGGCCGGAGAAGAAAGAAACCACTCAGGGATTTCACCATGAGGCCAATGGTGACTTTAAAACAGTTTCAGCGTTTAATGGCAGTGATAGGAGAAAACTGAGGATACTCTACAATACTAACCTAATTGACCGATTGGAAATAAGGACAACTGTGCAGAACAAAAATACTCCAAAACATGCATCCTATTTGCAACAAGGCACTAAAGTAAAACTGAAAAAAATGTGGAAAAACAAATAACTTTTTTTTCTCCTGAATAAAAGTGTTAAGTTTGAGGCAAATCCAATAGAACACATTACTGAGTACCACTCTCAATATTTTCAAGCATACTGGTGGCTGCATCATGTTATGGATATGCTTGTAATCGTTAAAAACTGGGGAGTTTTTCAGGATAAAAATAAATGCAATGGAACTAAGCACAAACAAAATGCTAGAGGAAAACCTGGATCAGTCTGCTTTCCACCAGACACGGGGAGATTAATTCACCTTTCAACAGGACAATGACCTAAAACACAAGGCCAAATATACACTGAAGTTTCTTACCAAGTAGACAGTGAATGTTCCTGAGTGGCCAAGTTACAGTTTCGACCTTCTTGAAAATCAAGACTTGAAAATGATCAATTTGACAGAACTTGAAGAATTTTGAAAATAATAATGGGAAAATATTGTACAATCCAGGTGTGCAAAGCTCTTACCCAGAAAGATTCACAGCTGTATTCTCTCTTAGAGGCTTACCCAGAAAGATTCACAGCTGTAATCACTGCCAAACATTTACTAACACAGGGGTGTGAATACTTATACAAATGAGCTATTTCTGCATTTCATTTTCAATACATTTTCAAAAATGTCAAAAAACATGTTTTCACTTTGTCATTATGGGGTACTGTGTGTAGATGGATGAGAAGAAAAAAAAACATGTTTTATCCATTTTGAATTCAGGCTGTAACAAACCAAAATGTGTCAAGGGGTATGAAAACTTTCTGATGGCACTGTCTCTTTAATACACACAGACACACACCATGATTACTACTGTGGTACTGAAGGAGCGTGTGGACTGTGTCTCTGATGATCATGATGATGATGTTCCCAGATCACGGAATAGTCTGCTGGGAGACAGGTGGCGTGAACTGACTGAAGACGTATAAACACAGTCTCGTACACTCATGGACACTCAATCACACTCTCTCCCTTTTATTTCCCTTTATACTGTAGCTCTGTTGAAATGAGATGGAGGAGCAGAGAACATTGCTTTACCTTACTGAATAACCTTGTTTATTTCCTATGGGGATCCAGACTCACATCCTTAAATCAGACAGAGAGTGTCTGAATGACCTCTGACCTCCAACTACATTATGTTCACTCACAGACATACTTATTCTACTTCCAAATGTTTTTTGGGGAGAAGAATTACCTTCATTTTTTTCCACCTTTATTTATGAAGCTGATGTGTTTAATGGGCCACCGTCTCTTTGTGCTTAAAAGTCCTAAAAAAAGAATGAAACATATTCTTCAAATACAAAAGCAACATTTTCTCAGAAAATTACACAATTACCTTCTCAAAAAAACTCAATCAATCTAAAAGCATTATCCTTTCATTCTTTTCCAAAATCACTATCTCCAATCTCCTTTCCTTTCTTCTGCTTCTGTATGCCATTGTTTATCTCTCTCCTGGAACAGACAGAGGTCCTCTGTTTCTCTGAATATGAAAGCTCCATTTCTATCACAGTCCTGTAAATGTGTGTATGTGTCTCAGTGTGTGTGCTAGTGTGTGTGTTTCTCAGTGTGTGTGCCAGTGTGTATGTGTCTCAGTCTGTGTGCTAGGGTGTAAGTGTCTCAGTGTGTGTGCTTGTGTGTATTTGTCTGTGTGTAGTTGTGTGGTTTTCTACCAGAGTTGGTTCTGAGGACAGCATTACACCTGCTGATGTGCCTCTACAAATTTCGACTCTCTCTCTCTCTCTCTCTCTCTCTCTCTCTTCTGTAACAGAGAGATGTAAAAGCTGTGTCTGTGTGTTGAGGTTTTCCCTCGTGATCACGTCTATGATTAAATAATTCAAGGCTTTTGTTTCCTTGATGTTTCATCTGCTGACTCTCTGACCCATTAATCTCCCAGCCAAGGGAAGGATGCTTGATATCTGACCCATTAATCTCCAAGCCAAGGGAAGGATGCTTGATATCTTCTTGATGCACCCATCCCGTTAGCGGGATCATTTTCATCAACATCCGCTGAATTGCAGAGCGCCAAATTCAAATTAAATTACTAAACATATTTAATTTTCATGAAATCAGAAGAGCAATATAGCAAAACACACCTTAGCTTGTTGTTAATCCACCTGGTGTGTCAGATTTCAATAAAGCTTTTCGGCAAAAGCACACCAAGCGTTTATGTAAGGACATCGCTCTCAGTAGACAAAATATTACAAACAGCTAGCAGCCATGTAGATTGGTCACGAAAGTTGGAAAAGCAATTAATTAAATCGCTTACTTTTGATGATCTTCGGATGTTTGCACTCACAAGACTCCCAGTTACACAATAAATGTTCCTTTTGTTCCATAGAGATTATTTTTATATTCAAAATACCTGCATTTGGTTGGCGCGTTATGTTCAGAAATCCACAGGCTCGAGCGGTCACGACATTGCAGATGAAAATTCCAAATAGTATCCGTTCGTAGAAACATGTCAAACGTTTTTTATAATCAATCCTCGGGTTGTTTTTACAATATTTAATCGATAATATATCAACCGGGACTGTAGCTTCTTCAATAGGAGAGAGAGAGAAAATGGCTGCTCCGAGCTGTTGCGCATGCAAAACGCTGCTGGCACCCAGCCATCCCCTTACGAAATGTTATCGTTCTGCTTCATTTTTCAAAATAAAAGCCTGAAAGACTATTGACACCTTGAGGAAGCGATAGGAAGAGGAATCTGGTTCATATCCCTTTAAATCCAGCAAAGGGAGGCTATGGAACATGGAGTTTTCAAAATAGAAGCCACTTCCTGTGTTAATTTTCCTCAGGGTTTCACCTGCAATATCAGTTCTGTTATACTCACAGAAATATTTTGACAGTTTTGGAAACTTTAGAGTGTTTTCTATCCAATACTAATAATAATATGCACACATTAGCAACTGAGACTGAGGAGCTGGCCATTTACAATGGGCACCTTTTCATCCAAGCTACTCAATACTGCCCCTGCAGCCATATGAAGTTGAAGTGGCTAGTGATATATTTTACATCAATTTCCGTCAATTTCCATTATTAAAGTGGCTGTAGTTTAGTCAGTGTGTTGGCAGCAGCCACTCAATGTTAGTGGTGGCTGTTTAACAGTCTGATGGCCTTGAGATAGAAGCTGTTTTTCAGTCTCTCGGTCCCTGCTTTGATGCACCTGTACTGACCTTGCCTTCTGGATGATAGCGGGGTGAACAGGCAGTGGCTCGGGTGGTTGTTGTCCTTGATGATTTGTATGGCCTTCCTGTGACATCAGGTGGTGTAGGTGTCCTGGAGGGCAGGTAGTTTGCGTTGTGCAGACCTCACTACCGTCTAGAGAGCCTTGCAGTTGTGGGCGGAGCAGTTGCTGTACCAGGCGGTGATACTCTCGATTGTGCATCTTCCATCGAAGGACGCTTGAATTCTGAGCCTTTTATCTCCCAGCCAACTGAAGGACTCATGAAGTCTGAAACTTTTGTCTCCAAGCCAAGTGAAGGACGCTTGAATTCTAGGTCACCTGTAGTACAAGTCCATATTCAGCATCTATCCATGTCTGAGGACGTTGGGGGATGACATGTAAACTGGCCACTAGGGGCAACAGTGAGTGCTGTTACCTTCAAGTAAGTTTTGGTGCTAGGATGTATGTTTTGAATCCAGTGGTACAAAAACAAATATATATAGTTTATAATTTGGTGTTTGAGAAACATGGATGGACATCTAATTCTGACATGAGACTGTGAGAGTTGGTTGGAATTCTGACCCTTTAATCTCCCAGCCAAGGGAAGGGCACTTGATGCCCGTTCCCATATAATCTTTATTGAGTCATTAACACAATGTCACTACCACGTTGGCCTTCATATTTCTTTATTCTGGGCAATGAATACTGTCATACTTTAAGTCAAAATGTAAATTCCATATTCATACAACAAATGTTAGTATTTTTGCAGTACAATCACAAGAGCACTCCCACACCAAGAGAACTCTTAAAACCTGAGGGTCCTCATAAGTGAAGAGGGCACACAGACAGAAAGGCATTCGATGTAGTACATACTGGACCACTTACTGTGACTTCTGAAAAACAAAAGATGATTTTTTCTTTTGAACAAGGTTTGTCAGTGCTGTATTCTTTTTCTAAACCTGCCAATTTTCACAAATTCCATACTACAAATCCTCCTATAAAGACATTTCTGGGCCTGGGTTCACAGCATACAGCTGTGAAGGGAACGTAATTCAGACTTCACACTGACAGTTTGTCAGCTCCGTACACTGAACACAGAGTATTTCTGTCACTGGTTCAGAGTTGGCTGCCTCAAAGTAACATTTACATCTGCTAGCTAGGCCTTCACACATACATACATACACACACACACGCATATATACATATATAGTTGAAGTCGGAAGTTTACATACACCTTAGCAGACGTTTCAAATCAGTTTTTCACAATTCCTGATATTTAATACTGGGACAAATGATATGTCAGTTAGGAACACTACTTTATTATAAGAATGTGAAATGTGAGAATAATAGCAGAGAGAATGATTTATTTCAGCTTTTATTTCTTTCAACAGTTTACATACACTCAATGAGTATTTGGTAGTTTTGCCTTGAAATTGTTTAACTTGGGTCAAATTTTTCGGGTAGCCTTCCACAAGCTTCTCACAATAAGTAGGGTGAATTGTGGCCCATTCCTCCTGACAGAGCTGGTGTAACTGAGTCAGGATTGTAGACCTCCTTGCTTGCACAAATTTCTTTCAGTTCTACAATACATTTTCCATAGGATTGAGGTCAGGGCTTTGTGATGGGCACTCCAATACCTTGACTTTGTTGTCCTTATGCCAATTTGCCATAACTTTGGATGCTTGGGGTCATGTCCAGTTGGAAGATACATTTGCGATCAAGCTTTAACTTCCTGAATGATGTCTTGATATGTTGCCTCAATATATTCACATATTTTCCTACCTCATGATGCCATCTATTTTGTGAAGTGCACCAGTCCCTCCTGCAGCAAAGCACCCGCACAACATGATGCTGCCACCCCCGTGCTTCAAGGTTGGGATGGTGTTCTTCAACTTGCAAGCCTCCCCCTTTTCCCTCCAAACATAACGATGGTCATTATGGCCAAGCAGTTCTATTTTTGTTTCATCAGACCAGAGTACATTTATTCAAAAATAACGATATTTGTCCCCATGTGCAGTTGCAAACCATAGTCTGGCTTTTGTATGGCGGTTTTGGAGCAGTGACATCTTCCTTGCTGAGCTGCCTTTCAGGTTATGTCAATATCTCATTTTACTGTGGATATAGAAACTTTTGTAATTGTTTCCTCCAGCATATTCACAAGGTCAAAGTCTTTTGCTGTTTTCCAGGGATTGCTTTGCACTTTTCGCCAATGTTCGTTCATCTCGAGGAGACAGAACGAGTCTCCTTCCTGAGCGGCATGACGGCTGCGTGGTCCCATGTTGTTTATACTTGCGTAATATTGTTTGTACAGATGGACGTGGTACCTTCAGGCATTTGGAAATTGCTCCCAACGATGAACCAGACTTGTGGTCTACAATATTTTTTCTGGGGTCTTGGCTAGTTTCTTTTGATTTTCCCATGATGTCAAGCAAAGAGGCATTGAGTTTGAAAGCAGGCCTTGAAATGCATCCACAGGTACACCTCCAATTGACTCAAATTATGTCATTTAGCCTTTCATAAGCTTCTAAAGCCATGACATCATTTTCTGGAATTTTCCAAGGTGTTTAGAGGCACAGTCAACTTAGTGTATGTAAACTTCTGACCCACTGGAATTGGGATACAGGGAATTTTAAGTGAAATAATCTGTAGTCTGTAAACAATTGTTGGAAAAATGACTTGTGTCATGCATAAAGTAGATATCCTAACCAACTTGCTAAAACAAGAAATGTGTGGAGTGGTTGAAAAACGAGTTTGAATTATTGAAGTGTACGTAAACTTCTGACTTCAACTGTATATATATATATATATATATATATATATATATATATACCATTCCAAATATTCCATTACAATCATTACAATGAGCCTGTCCTCCTATTTCTCCTCCCACCAGCTTCCATTGATGTGTGTATATATATATGTATTTACAGTATATATATACTGTAAATGATTGTAATGGAATATTTGGAATGGTGTCAAACACATCCTTTCCATTTTGTCCATTCCAGCATTAAGAATGAGCCCGTCCTCATACAAGTCCTCCAAACAGCCTCCTCTGACACACATACAGTATATACACTGTGGTAAACCGTGGGGTGTTGGGTGGAGCGTGCAGTGATTGACACAGAGACCGGGAGGCTTTAGTCCTCAAAATCAACTTTACTAAGACAGAAAATACTTAGGTTTTGCTCGGTCTTCCTTCTCTTTCTTAGCTGGTGTCCATCTCTCTCCCTTATCTCCCACGGTGTGCCATCGTGCTCCTGTTTTTTAGCCTCCACGGCTGGTTGGCACTTTCCTCTAATTACCTCCACTTAGCTGTCCATGTCGGTGTGCCCAGCTCCCATATTCCCAGCAGAGGGAGCCAACGTTGTCTCACGTACCTCCCCTTTATTACCATCCCCCGAGGTAGACCTCCTGGAATACCACAACACATACATTCTCCCTTAACCTCTACGGGATATGCGTCCCACCTGGCCAAAAGCCAGGGTAAATGCAGAGTGCCAAATTCAAATAAATTACTATAAAAATCACACATGCATTAAAACCTCTTGAAGCTAGGGGGCACTATTTTTTTTTTGTTTGAAAAATGACGTTCCCAAAGTAAACAGCCTATTTCTCAGGACCAGATACTAGAATATGCATATAATTGACAGTTTATGATAGAAAACACTCTAAATATTGTCTGTGAGTATAACAGAACTGATATTGCAGGCGAAAGCCTGAGAAAAATCATATCAGGAAGTGACTCTTATTTTGAAAGCTCTGTGTTCCTATGCATCCCCATTGACCATTGAAAGGGATAGCAACCAGATTCCTTTTTCTATGGCTTCCCTAAGGTGTCTACAGCCTTTAGACGTAGTTTCAGGCCTTTATTTTGAAGAATAAGCGTGAACGACCACATTGTGTAAGTGGATAGGTGGGGGCTCTCAGAGTGATTATTGCGCAAAGAGAGAGGCAGCCATTGTTCCTCCTGGTCCTAGTGAAAAGCCAACTGTCCCCGTTGATATATTATCGATTAGATATTTGAAAAACACCTTGAGAATTGATTATAAAAAAACATTTGCCATGTTTGTGTCAACATTATAACATTTGGATATAAAAAATATCATTATATTATTATCATTATATATCAATATCAAAAGGAACATTTTCTGTCTAACTGGGAGTCTCGTGAGTGAAAACATCTGAAGATCACCAAAGGCAAATGGTTAATTTGATTGCTTTTCTGATTTTTGTGACCAAGCTTCATGAAGCTAAGTGGAAATAATGGTATGCTAGGCTATCGATAAACTTACACAAACACTTGTATTGCTTTCGCTGTAAAGCATCATTTCAAAATTTGAGACGACAGGGTGATTAACAAAAAGCTAAACTGTGTTTCAAAATATTTCACTTGTGATTTCATGAATATGAATATTTTCTAGTAATATCTTTTGACTGTTGCGCGCTATGCTATTCAGTGGTTGCTTATGACAATCCTCCCGGAGCCGGGAGGGGTAGTTCTAAGAAGTTAAATCACACATGCAAGATTGCAAATTAGAGCTACACTTGTTGGGAATCCAGTCAACATGTCAGATTTCAAAAAGGCTTTCCGGCAAAAGCAAACAATGCTATTATCTGAGGATAGCACCTCCGTAAACAAAGAGAGAAAAGCATATTTCAACACTGTAGACGCGACACAAAACGCAGAAATAAAAATATAATTCATGCCTTACCTTTGACGAGCTTCTTTTGTTGGTACTCCAATATGTCCCATAAACATCACAAATGGTCCTTTTTTTTTATTAATTCTGTCGATATATATCCAAAATGTCCATTTATTTGGCGCGTTTGATCCAGAAAAACACTGGTTCCAATTTGCGCAACGTGACTACAAAATATCTCCGAAGTTACCTGTAAACTTTGCCAAAACATTTCAAACTACTTTTGTAATACAACTTTAGCTATTTTTTACGTAAATAATCAATAAAATTTGATCTGTGTTCAATACCGGAGGAAAACAAACTGTAGCTAGCTTTCTGAGCACGCGCCTCTATCTAACAAGTGACCCTCGTTCTGAACAGGGCTACTTCTTCTTTACATAAAGGAAAACCTCAAACAATTTCTAAAGACTGGTGACATCCAGTGGAAGCGGTAGGAACTGCAATAAGGTCTCTTAGAAATCTGGATTCCCAATGAAAGCCCATTGAAAAGTGAGTGACTTCAAAAAATATGTGAAAGGTTTGTCCTCAGGGTTTCACCTGCTAAATAAGTTCTGTTATACTCACAGACATGATTCAAACATTTTAGAAACTTCAGAGTGTTTTCCATGCAGATCTACTAATGGTATGCATATCTTATCTTCTGGGGATGAGTAGCAGGCAGTTGAATTTGGGCATTTCACCCGGACGTGTAAATACTGCCCCCTGTCACCAAGAATTTAACGTAACTTATAAACCTGTGAGGCAAGTACTGTGTCAGAGTTCAGTTACTGTGTCAGAGTTCAATTACTGTGCCGGTTGCAGGATGACACCACACGATGTATGATCACATTCTTAGTCAGGGAATTGATGTATATATCGCCTACGTTATATGTTATGCTGAGTGGTCTATGGTCTCTCTCTCTCTCTCTCTCTCTCTCTCTCTCTCTCTCTCTCTCTCTCTCTCTCTCTCTTTCTCACTCACTCACTCACTCACTCATTCACTCTCTCTCAATTCAAGGGGTTTTATTGGCATGGGAAACATGTGTTAACATTTCCAAAGCAAGTGAAGTAGATAATTAACAAAAGAGAAATAAACAATAAAAATTAACAGTAAACATTACACTCACAAAACATCCAAAAGAATAAAGACATTTCAAATGTCATATTATGTATATATACAGTGTTGTAATGATGTGCAAATTGTTAAAGTACAAAAGGGAAAATATAAAAACAAATACTGTATATTGGTTGTATTTACAATGGTGTTTGTTCTTCACTGGTTGCCATTTTCTTGTGGCAACAGGTCACAAATCTTACTGCTGTGATGGCACACTGGAATTTCACCCAGTAGATATGGGAGTTCATCTAAATCAGGTTTGTTTTCGAATTCTTTGTGGATCTGTGTATTCTGAGGAAAAAATGTGTTTCTAATATGGTTATACAATTGGCAGGAGGTTAGGAAGTGCAGCTCAGTTTCCACCTCATTTTGTGGTGTGCACATAGCCTGTCTTCTCTTGAGAGCCAGGTCTGCCTACGGCGGCCTTTCTCAATAGCAAGGTTATGCTCACTGAGTCTGTACATAGTCAAAGCTTTCCTTAAGTTTAAGTTTGGATCAGTCACAGTTGTCAGGTATTCTGTCACTGTGTACTCTCTTTTTAGAGCCAAATGCCTTCTAGTTTGCTCTTTTTTTGTTGTTGATTCTTTTCAATGAGTCAGTAATGATCTTTTTGTTTTCTCATGATTTGGTTGGGTCTAATTGTGTTGCTGTCCTGGGGCATTGTGGGGTCTGTTTGTGTTTGTGAGGGGCTTGCTGAGGGGACTCTCCAGGTTCATCTCTCTGTCGGTGATGGCGTTGTTATCGAAGGTTTGGGAATCGCTTCCTTTTCGGTGGTTGTAGAATTTAACGTCTCTTTTCTGGATTTGGATAATTAGCTGGTGTACGCCTAATTCTGCTCTGCATGCATTATTTTGTGTTTTACGTTGTACACAGAGGATATGTTTTGCAGAATTCTGCTTGCAGTCTCAATTTGGTGTTTATCCCATTTTGTGAATTCTTGGTTGGTGAGCAGACCCCAGACCTCACAACCATAAAGGGCAATGGGTTCTAAAACTGATTCAAGCATGTTTCGCCATATCCTAAATGGTATGTCAAATTTCATGTTCCTTTTGATGGCATAGAAGGCCCTTCTTGCCTTGTCTCTGTGTTCATTACCTGTGGCGCTGATGTCTAGATGGAATTTGTATTTGTGGTCCTGGTGACTGGACCTTTTTTGGTGCTACTGAGATTTACTGTCGGGGTCCTGGTCTGGCAGAATCTGTGCAGAAGATCTAGGTGCTGCTCTAGGCCCTCCTTGGTTGGTGACATAAGCACCAGATCATCAGCAAACAGTAGACATTTGACTTCAGATTATAGTTGTGTGAGACAAGGTGCTGCAGACATTTCTGGTGCCCTTGCCAATTTGTTGATACAAATGTTGAAGAGAGTGGTGCTTAACCTGTAGTTACACCTCATCCCGTGAACGGGACTGTTGTGATCATCTGACACTAATTAGCATAACGCAACGGACATAGATCTTCATAGAAAAGATTCCTATTCATGAAAATCACAAGTGAAATATATTTGAACACAGCTTAGCCTTTTGTTAATCACCCTGTCATCAGATTTTCAAAATATGCTTTACAGCCAACGCTAGACAAGCATTTGTGTACGTTTATCATAGCCTAGCATAGCATTATGCCTTGCTAGCAGCAGGCAACCTTGTCACGGAAATCAGAAAAGCAATCAAATTAAATCGTTTACCTTTGATGAACTTTGGATGTTTTCACTCGCGAGACTCCCAGGTAGACAGCCAAAGTTAATTTTTTCCCAAAAGATAATTTTTGTAGGCAAAATAGCTCCGTTTGTTCTTCACGTTTGACTGAGAAATCGCCTGAAATTGCGGTCACCACAAAGCCGAAAAATATTCCAAATCAGCTCCATAATATTGACAGAAACATGGCAAACGTTGTTTAGAATCCATCCTCAAGATGATTTTCTAATATCTATTCGATAATATATCCGTTGGGACAATTCGTTTTTCACTAGGACCGATTGGAATAATGGCTACCTCTGTATTTTACGCGAGAATCTCTCTCGGAGCCACCATGTGTCCACTTACGCAATGTGGCCGCTTATGGCTATTCTTCAACAGAAATGCGTAAAACTACGTCACAATACTGTAGACAACTTGGGGAATACGTAGAAAGCATAAGCTCATTGATGGTACATTCACAGCTGAATAGGGAGTC
This sequence comes from Oncorhynchus nerka, assembly GCF_034236695.1. Lineage (NCBI taxonomy): Eukaryota > Metazoa > Chordata > Actinopteri > Salmoniformes > Salmonidae > Oncorhynchus > Oncorhynchus nerka. Next base: position 14,059,843 of record NC_088406.1, read on the forward strand.
ATTGGAACGCAGCGCTTTCAAAACCTGGGGCACTTCCGGATTGGATATTTCTAAGACCTTTCGCCTGCAACATCAGTTCTGTTATACTCACAGACAATATCTTTACAGTTTTGGAAACGTTAGAGTGTTTTCTACCCACAGCTGTCAATTATATGCATATTCTAGCATCTTTTCCTGACAAAATATCCCGTTTGAAACGGGAACGTTTTTTTTTCCAAAAATGAAATACTGCCCCCTAACACCAAGAGGTTAAGCTGCATCACTGTCACACTCCACAACCTTGTAGAAAGAAAAGTGTTTTGTTTTTTGCCTGTTTTAACTGCAGACGTATTGTTTGGTTACATGGATTTTATAACGTCTTATGTTTGTCCCACAACACCACTTTCCATAAATTTGTATAGTAGACCCTCATGCCATATTGAGTTGAATGCTTTTTTGAAATCAACAAGGCAGGAGAAGTCTTTGCCTTTGTTTTGGTTTGTTTGTTTGTCAATTAGTGTGTGCAGATGGGATATGTGGTCTGTCAAACGATAATTTGGTAAAAAGCCAATTTGACATTTGCTCGGTACATTGTTTTCATTGAGGAAATGTACAAGTCTGCTATTAATGATAATGCACAGGATTTTCCCAAGGTTGCTGTTGACTCATATCCCACGGTAGTTATTGTCTCCACGTTTGTGGATTTGGGTGGTATTTCCATGGTTCCAAATATTGGGGAAGATGCCAGAGCTAAGAATGATGTTAAATAGTTTAACTTCACTAGGGTAGGAGGCAGCATTCGGAATTTTGGATGAAAAGCGTGCCCAAATTAAACTGCCTGCTGCTCAGGCCTAGAAGCTAGGATATGCATATAATTAGTAGTTATGGATAGAAAACACTCTAAAGTTTCCAAAACTGTGAGTATAACAGAACTGATATGGCAGGCATAAACCCGAGGAAAATCCATCCAGGGTGTACTATTATTTTAAAAGGCTGTTTTTCCATTGAAAGCCTATCCACCATACAAAGACTTAGGACCCAGTTCACGATCTCTATGGCTTCTTCTACATGTGGCCAGTCTTTAGGCATTGTTTCAGGCAACAATGAGGGAGATACACCATGTTCAATGAGTGGACAGTGGACATTTCCAGCCATGAGCCCAGCATGTGATCGGGAGCGCGCATTTCTTGTTTACCTTTTCTATTGACAAAGCTTTTGTCCGGTTGGAAAATGATTGATTATTTATGACAAAAACAACCTGAGGATTGATTTTAAACATTGTTTAACTAGTTGCTCCTACCCTCTACTTTTTTGAACATTTTGTTAAAAATCGCGCAACATTTCAGCGCCCTGCTACTCATGCCAGGAATATAGTACGTTCATATGGTTAGAATGTGTGTATAGGAAACCCTCGGACGTTTTTAAAACTGGTTAAATCACGACTGTGGCTATTACATAACGTGCGTTACATCGGAAAGCGCAGGAAAACCTGATCACAGAAAATGGAAATAAATATCCTTGCGCCACTTCCAGCAATTGTTAACAGTGAGCCGAATTAGATAAGACCGAGCATTCAACTCCCACAGCATCCCCATGCAGTCGAGTATCTTGTGAATTTAATCCTCTTTGATTCTTGGTTGAACCGAAAGAGGGGCACGACGTACCTACGGTCTCCGCCCAGATCATTCCGGAAGAGCTCTCTCCTGAAATTTTTAATGAAGTCTGGATTCCTGCTCTTTAGGCCAAAGGCAGATGACCTCAGGCCTTGGATATTCCAGGATGAGATAGTGAAGGATTTGTGTTCCATAAAGTGTCCACTGTTGTTGGTTGTGTGGTTTGGCCTCAGGCCAGTAAGAGTAGAGCCGAGCCTGCTGAGGATCTGGTACATGCCATTGGCTTGGGCTAATGTAAGAGTGGGGGTTGGGCCTGTTACATTTACATTTACATTTATGTCATTTAGCAGACGCTCTTATCCAGAGCGACTTACAAATTGGTGCGTTCACCTTAAGACATCCAGTGGAACAGCCACTTTACAATAGTGCATCTAAATATTTTAAGGGGGGGTAAGGATTACTTTATCCTATCTAGGTATTCCTGAAAGAGGTGGGGTTTCAGGTGTCTCCGGAAGGTGGTGATTGACTCCGCTGTCCTGGCGTCGTGAGGGAGTTTGTTCCACCATTGGGGGCCAGAGCGAACAGTTTTGACTGGGCTGCGCGGGAACTGTACTTCCTCAGTGGTAGGGAGGCGAGCAGGCCAGAGGTGGATGAACGCAGAGCCCTTGTTTGGGTGTAGGGCCTGATCAGAGCCTGGAGGTACTGAGGTGCCGTTCCCCTCACAGCTCCGTAGGCAAGCACCATGGTCTTGTAGCGGATGCGAGCTTCAACTGGAAGCCAGTGGAGAGAGCGGAGGAGCGGGGTGACGTGAGAGAACTTGGGAAGGTTGAACACCAGACGGGCTGCGGCGTTCTGGATGAGTTGTAGGGGTTTAATGGCACAGGCAGGGAGCCCAGCCAACAATGCAGTAATCCAGACGGGAGATGACAAGTGCCTGGATTAGGACCTGCGCCGCTTCCTGTGTGAGGCAGGATTCGTACTCTGCGGATGTTGTAGAGCATGAACCTACAAGAACGGGCCACCGCCTTGATGTTAGTTGAGAACGACAGGGTGTTGTCCAGGATCACGCCAAGGTTCTTAGCGCTCTGGGAGGAGGACACAATGGAGTTGTCAACCGTGATGGCGAGATCATGGAACGGGCAGTCCTTCCCCGGGAGGAAGAGCAGCTCCGTCTTGCAGAGGTTCAGCTTGAGGTGGTGATCCGTCATCCACACTGATATGTCTGCCAGACATGCAGAGATGCGATTCGCCACCTGGTCATCAGAAGGGGGAAAGGAGAAGATTAATTGTGTATCGTCTGCATAGCAATGATAGGAGAGACCATGTGAGGTTATGACAGAGCCAAGTGACTTGGTGTATAGCGAGAATAGGAGAGGGCCTAGAACAGAGCCCTGGGGACGCCAGTGGTGAGAGCGCGTGGTGAGGAGACAGATTCTCGCCACGCCACCTGGTAGGAGCGACCTGTCAGGTAGGACGCAATCAAAAGAGATGCCCAACTCGGAGAGGGTGGAGAGGAGGATCTGATGGTTCACAGTATCGAAGGCAGCCGATAGGTCTAGAAGGATGAGAGCAGAGGAGAGAGAGTTAGCTTTAGCAGTGCGGAGGGCCTCCGTGATACAGAGAAGAGCAGTCTCAGTTGAATGACTAGTCTTGAAACCTGACTGATTTGGATCAAGAAGGTCATTCTGAGAGAGATAGCGGGAGAGCTGGCCAAGGACGGCACGTTCAAGAGTTTTGGAGAGAAAAGAAAGAAGGGATACTGGTCTGTAGTTGTTGACATCGGAGGGATCGAGTGTAGGTTTTTTCAGAAGGGGTGCAACTCTCGCTCTCTTGAAGACAGAAGGGACGTAGCCAGCGGTCAGGGATGAGTTGATGAGCGAGGTGAGGTAAGAGAAGGTCTCCGGAAATGGTCTGGAGAAGAGAGGAGGGAATAGGGTCAAGCGGGCAGGTTGTTGGGCGGCCGGCCGTTGCGAGATTTCATCTGGAGAGAGAGGGGAGAAAGAGGTCAGAGCACAGGGTAGGGCAGTGTGAGCAGAACCAGCGGTGTCGTTTGACTTAGCAAACGAGGATCGGGACCTTCTTTTGAAGTCATCTGCAGAGAGGGAGGAGGGGGGAGGGGGAGGAGGATTCAGGAGGGAGGAGAAGGTATTTTTTTTTTTATCTGTTTGCGGATATGGGGTGCATGGGGTGGGCAGGAAGGGCATTGGTCCGATTTGAGGGAGCCTAAATGGGGTGTGGGCATTATTGACTTGGGGGGGTGTTGATTGGTTGGGGTGGGGGAGTGGATGTGGCTGGTGGTGTTGTGGTCTGGATGTAGGTCCTCCCGGCGTGGGTCCTCTATCTGTAGGTCCAGGGGGGGTGTTCCAGAGGTCTGGGAGAGCTTCTCTTCTATTGATCTGTTGTTCCTGTGTGAAGTGATGGGGCTGCAGTTGAGAGTGATGTCCTTTAGGGTCCGGGCGAAGGTGGGCACTGCTGCCTTGTATAAGTGGACCTGGTCATAAAGGCTGTTAAGTCCAGGGTTACCTGGTGTGCCAGGTAAACATTTGGTTTCGAGGCACAGACATGGGAAATACTTGCATTTCCCTGCTGTTTGGTAGCAGGGTGGAAATCTTTTTACGGTAGCAGGGTGGAGATAACTACTTGTGCATAGAGGAAGCTTTTTCAATCACTCCCTTGAGTGCTGTGGCCATCCTTTCCTGCTGTGCTCTCAGGTCGTTTGTGCCTGTGTGTATTATTATGTAGCTGGGTGAACCTAGTTGGTCTACAGACAGATGGTCTAGGGCAAGCTGGGTGTTTGGACACCAGAGTTTAAACACACCGTGTTTGGGAAAAAGTTTTTTTAATTTTATATATTTCCCATTTGAGTCCATAAGGAGTACAATCTGTGTCTAGTGTATGTCCTCAGTGTGTGTGGGGAGGTTGTCAGGAGGGCTATCAGGGTGGCTGACAGAGGGGTTGCTCAGAGGAGGTGAGATCCCCTGGGCTTTGGGTTCTTCATTTGTCTGTCCCGCTATGATCACTGTCTGCGGTGGACTGTTCTTCTGTGGTGTCGAGACTTTTTTCGGGTGCTGAGGTGGGCTGTTCTGCTGGCTTCTCTGCGGGGGTGGCCACCTCTCTACTGGGTTGTTCTCTGTCACACGCCATCCCCCTCACCCTCTCCTCCTGCAGTCTGATCCTCTCCTCTAGTGCTCTGTTATTCTCCTGCTCCTGTTTTTTCTCCTGTTGAAGTTGTCTCACCACAGTCTAGAGTGCAGATATGTGTCTCTCCATCTCCAGCTCTCCAGGTCTGGTTAAGGGGTGTTGTTGTGCTGGATTGTTGTCTGGGTCTGCGCTGACTGGAGTGTAATCACCTGCTGTTCCAGCTCCACCTGCCTTACCTCCAGCTGGGGGAATGTATCCTTCATTTCAATGAGGGAGTAGTACTCTGTGCTGGGAGGTTGACTTTTCGCTTCGGGTTGCTCATCTGTGGGGTTATATAACGAAGAGGTTTCTCAAGGGAGAGCTTCTTCTGCTGAACAAATTCTTTGATTAGGTGAAAGTCCCGCTGAAACTGTTGGGGGTTGCCCTGTCCCAATTCTGTTCCAGACTTATAGAGATTCATATTTGCTCACTCAGAGTCCTCATTGTCTACTATCCTGATTTTCCACCACTCGGTAACACCCCCCCTCTTAACAGAGGGGTAGTGTGCTAATATAGCACTGTGCAATGCAAGGGGATGGTCTGTGAGAAGATGAGGTTGCTGATGTTCCCATTTTTATATAAGTCAGCAAATAGTGTCTCTTGATTTTCCAGAAGGAGCTTCAGTTTGTGCTCGTTTCGTGTCTTATCATTCTTTACATACACAGGGTAATGTATTTGAATTACCTCTGAACAGCGGGAGGCAACTTCTAATGCCTCTCAATTTGGTTGGAGTAGACTGTGGGACTCTCCTGCCATTGGGCTTTGACATCTCTCACTTGACATGTCAGTGCTAATTGAAGCTGTATCAAGCTTGGTAGCCTTAACTTAGCATTCAGTCCTTGTAAATGTAAAATATATCATTGCAATGTATTTTTCTTCTTGGCTTTTGGAAATAAAATATAGCTTCAGACTAAACATTACTCACTCAGTTCCAGGTTGGATGGTGTTTTCAGGTTTCTGTTGTTTTTTCAGAACATTTGCTGTATAGCTTTGGAATAATAATATTTGGTAGTTGTAAGCCTTCCAGGTGATGCCGTAATTCCGTCCAAAATCAGGTTGTAGGTTTTGAGTTTTGATTTGGAGTGAAAGTTATGTTGTAGAGGGTAGCATCCTGTATATGTCCTGGTGACATAGTGTTGTAGAGGGTAGTATCCTGTATATGTCCTGGTGACATAGTGTTGTAGAGGGTAGCATCCTATATATGTCCTGGTGACATAGTGTTGTAGAGGGTAGCATCCTGTATATGTCCTGGTGACATAGTGTTGTAGAGGGTAGCATCCTGTATATGTCCTGGTGACATAGTGTTGTAGAGAGTAGCATCCTGTATATGTCCTGGTGACATAGTGTTGTAGAGAGTAGCATCCTGTATATGTCCTGGTGACATAGTGTTGTAGAGGGTTGCATCCTGTATATGTCCTGGTGACATAGTGTTGTAGAGGGTAGCATCCTGTATATGTCCTGGTGACATAGTGTTGTAGAGAGTAGCATCCTGTATACGTCCTGGTGACATAGTGTTGTAGAGAGTAGCATCCTGTATATGTCCTGGTGACATAGTGTTGTAGAGGGTAGCATCCTGTATACGTCCTGGTGACATAGTGTTGTAGAGGGTAGCATCCTGTATATGTCCTGGTGACATAGTGTTGTAGAGAGTAGCATCCTGTATATGTCCTGGTGACATAGTGTTGTAGAGGGTAGCATCCTGTATATGTCCTGGTGACATAGTGTTGTAGAGGGTAGCATCCTGTATATGTCCTGGTGACATAGTGTTGTAGAGAGTAGCATCCTGTATACGTCCTGGTGACATAGTGTTGTAGAGGGTAGCATCCTGTATACGTCCTGGTGACATAGTGTTTAGAGAGTAGCATCCTGTATATGTCCTGGTGACATAGTGTTGTAGAGGGTAGCATCCTGTATATGTCCTGGTGACATAGTGTTGTAGAGAGTAGCATCCTGTATATGTCCTGGTGACATAGTGTTGTAGAGGGTAGCATCCTGTATATGTCCTGGTGACATAGTGTTGTAGAGAGTAGCATCCTGTATATGTCCTGGTGACATAGTGTTGTAGAGGGTAGCATCCTGTATATGTCCCTGACAACAAAAAATAGCATACTGAGAAATGCAGGAGCTCATGCTGTCTCTGCCAGTGTGTAGTATGTTACCATGTGTCTGTCTGTCTGTCTGTCTGTCTGTCTGTCTGTCTGTCTGTCTGTCTGTCTGTCTGTCTGTCGATCTGTCTGTCTGTCTGTCTGTCTGTCTCTCCGTCTGTCTCTCCGTCTGTCTCTCTGTCTATCTCTCTCCATCTGTCTCCCTGTCTCTCTCAATTCAATTCAATTCAAGGGCTTTATTGGCATGGGAAACATGTGTTAACATTGCCAAAGCAAGTGAGGTAGATAATATATCAAGTGAATATATAAAGTGAAATAAACAATGAAAATGAACAGTAAACATTACACATACAGAAGTTTCAAAACAATAAAGACATTACAAATGTCATATTATATATATACAGTGTTTTAACAATGTACTCTTTCTCGCGTGTGTGTATGGGTGTGTGACACCTCAATGTGCAAACGGAGTGTTAGGGATTTAATTGTTCACAGTGTGAAGCTGAGATCATCTGCCTCTCATTTCTTCATGTGGGGGATGACAGAGTCCTTTCAACGTGGTTTTGAGTCAGTATCCTATCATACAATAGGATTCTTATTAATATAGCATGAAAGATCATAAGTAGCGATTTGTCTCTTTGAGGGATATTGCAGGTTTGTAATATTGCATGGTTTTATCAGATGGCATTATGAATGAATTACAGTCAGTCTACCACTGTAGATCCACACTTTTATAATGCAGAGAGCAGCCTGGAATGGATAGCCTTTACCTTACCACTCCATCATAACATAGACACACACACACACACACACACACACACACACACCCTGAGGGTTCCTTAAACATTCGGTCAGCTCTGATGAATGGTTGTGTCTAGAAAAGAATGATGGTGTTTGGTGCCTTGACCTCCCTCCTGGCATGGGCACCCACACTGTGTCATCTCTCATCACCAAACAAATAGTCACAATGTTGCAGAAATCACTCACTCCAAACTTCTACTTTCTGATACTAGGAGATTTAAACAAACTACCTCTGGGGAAATCTCCAGACACGACGTGAAAGTTTCTTCTGTTAACTTTCTACAATAAAGAGTTTCTCCGTCTGTCACCTTAATATCATCACCAATAAAGAGTTTATCTATGAAGACGAACCTGACAGAAGGAAATAGAAACCTGGAAATGTTTAGATCAGTTTCACTTTGTTAAATTATTTTTTCTTTTTAAACGTGCTCTGCCCTTTGTTTGGTGATGAGCAAATTATCAGCAGTGTATTTGTGGGTGTGCGTGTGTGTGTGTGTGTGTGTGTGTGTGTGTGTGTCCGTGAGTATCTATATATATTTGTGTGACCCCTGGCGTGAAAACACTATTCTACTCTGTAACCTCATCAAAGGGAATTTCAGATGTATCACATTTTAAGTGTTCCCCCTGCCAAGTGAGCAGGACACAGAGAGCTGGAATGGTTTCAGTGGCCTTCTTAGGGCCCTCAGAGACCTGCAGAGAAGTTACAAAGCCCAGCTCTCATTGACTTCTGAACAGAGAAATGGGTGATTTATATGTGAGTCTGAAGGGACATGCCCATAGGAGACATTATTAGGCCAGTCAATTGGGCCAGCTGACTGTGTTTTCTTCCATACATCTCAGAGCGAGAGAGAGAGAGAGAATCAGAGATAGCGAGAGCGAAAGAGAGGGGAGAGAGAGAGAAAAAGAGATCGAACGAGATGAGAGAGAGAGAGAGAGAGAGAGAGAGAGAGCAGAACAATGGGATGTATTTTTCTCATGAACATGGGTAAAAACAGGTACATTTATAAACAAGAAGCTCTTGCTCTGACCTACGTTCTGCTGTTGTTTACCCGGTGGAACGTCTTCTTTTGCTGCTATGTTTTTCTGTGTAAGGCCTTGTCTCACAGATACAAGTCACGTCAACTGAGCAGGTTAGTTAGTGTGTGTGTGACGGGTCGTCAGTCATGATGCACATGTACAGTGCCTTCAGAAAGTATTCACACCCCTTGACATTTTTACACATTTTTTGTGTTACAGCCTGAATTCAACATTTATGAAATTGAGACGTTTTGTTACACATAATACCTATAATGTCAAAGTGGAATTTTGTTTTTCTAATTTATGTATTTTTTAAAAGCAGATGTTGAATATCCCTTTGAGGATGGTGAAGTTATAATTACACATTGGATGGTGTATCAAAACACCCAGTCACTACAAAGATATTGGCGTCGTTCCTAACTCAGTTGCAGGAGAGGAAGGAAACCACACAGGGACTTCACCATGAGGCCAATGGCGACATTAAAACAGTTACAGAGTTTAATGGCTGTGATAAGAGCAAACTGAGTCTCGATCAACAACATTATAGTTACTCTACAATACTAACCTAATTGACCGATTGAAAAGAAGGAAGCCTGTCCAGATCAAAAATACTCCAAAACCTTCATCCTGTTTGCAACAGGGAAAAAAATTTGGCAAATCACTTTTCGTCATGAATACAAAGTGCTAAGTTTAGGGCAAATCCAATTGAACACATTACTGAGTACCACTCTCAATATTTTCAAGCATGCTGGTGGCTGCATCATGTTATGGGTATGCTTATAATCATTAACAACTGGAGAGTTTTTCCGCCACACATTGAGAGAGTATTTCACCTTACTTGACAATCTATGGCATTACCATAAAATGGTTGTCTAGCAATGATCAACAAATATTTTGACAGCGCTTGAAGAATTTAGAAAATATTAAATGTTAAACAATCTAGGTGCTCTTAGAGACTTACCCGGAAAGACTCACAGCTGTAATCATTGCCAAGAGTGCTTCTTCAAAGTCTTGGCTCAGAGTGTGAATACTTTTTTCTTTTTACTTTTTCTACATTGTAGAATAATAGTGAAGACATCAAAATAATTAAATAACACATATGGAATAATTTAGCAAACAAAATGGTGTTAAATAAATCAAAAGATACTATATATTTAAGATTCTTCAAAGTAGCCACCCTTTGCACACTCTTGGCATTCTCTCAACCTGCTTCATGAGGAATGTTTTTCCAGCAGTCTTGAAGGAGTTCCCACATATGCTAAGCACTTGTTGGCAGCTTTTCCTTCACTCTGCCATCCAACTCATCGCAAACCATCTCAATTGGGTTGAAGTTGGGTGATTGTGGATGCCAGGTCATCTGATGTAACACTCAATCACTCTCGTTCTTGGTCAAAAAGCCCTTACACAGCCTAGATGTGTGTTTGGGGTAATTGTCCCTTTGAAAAACAAGTAATAGTCCCACTAAGCGCAAACCAGATGGGATGACATATCGCTACAGAATGCTGTGGTAGCCATGCTGGTTCTTGCCATAATATGGACTTGACCTTTTACCAAATAGGGCTATATTATACCACCCCTACATTGTCACAACACGGCTGATTGGCTCAAACGCATTAAGAAGGAAGTCCATTCTACAAATGAACTTTTAACAAGGCACACCTGTTAATTGAAATGCATTCCAGGTGACTTCCTCATGAAGCTGGTTGAGAGAATGCCAAGAGTTTGCAAAGCTGTCATCAAGTCAAAGCGTGGCAACTTTGAAGAATCTCAAATATTGTCACAACACCAGGCGAGACCCAGATACAGGCACAGGAGGCAGATGGTTTGAGCTCTGTTATTTATTATAATCAAAGGGATGGACAAAAGACAGGTCAGGGACAGGCAAGAGTCATAGCAAGGGCAGAGTAAAAATGGTATAGGGCGGCACGCAGGCTTGAGGTCAGGGGCAGGCAGAGTCATAGCCAGGGCAGAGTAAAAATGGTACAGGGCGGCAGGCAGGCTTGAGGTCAGGGACAGGCAGAGTGGTCAAGCTGGCGAGCTCAGAGTCAGGACAGGAAAGGGTCAAAACCAGGAGGATGAGAAAAAGAGCGACTGGGAAAAACAGGAGCTGAGAGAAAATGGGGGTGGAGACAAGCACAAGGACAGGTGAAACAGATCAGGATGTGACAAATACAAAATATATTTTGATGTGTTTACTATATGATTCCATATGTGTTATTTCATAGTGTTGATGTCTTCACTATTGTTCTACAATGTAGAAAATAGTAAAACTAAAGAAACCCTGGAATGAGGAGATATCCAAACTTTTGACTGGTACTATGTAAATGAGATATTTCTATATTTTATTCTCAATAAAAATGCAAATATTTCTAAAAACCTGTTTTCACTTTGTCGTTTTGGGGTATTGTATGTAAATTAGATATATATTTTATGTTTTACAAATGTTGAATTCAGGCTGTAACAAAACAAAATGTTGCAAAAGATAAGGGGTATGATTGCTCTCTCTTATGGTGGAAAATAAGTATTTGGTCAATAACAAAAGTTTATCTCAATAATTTGTTATATACCCTTACGAAGCCACTCCTTCGTTGCCCGGGCAGTGTGTTTGGGATCATTGTCATGCTGAAAGACCCAGCCACGTTAAATGCCCTTGCTGATAGAAGGAGGTTTTCACTCAAAATCTCACGATACATGGCCCCATTCATTCTTTCCTTTACACGGATCAGTTGTCCTGGTCCCTTTGCAGAAAAACAGCCCCAAAGCATGATGTTTCCACCCCCATGCTTCACAGTACGTATGCTGTTCTTTGGATGCAACTCATCATTCTTTGTCCTCCAAACACGACGAGTTGAGTTTTTACCAAAAAGTTATATTTTGGTTTCATCTGACCATATGACATTCTGCCAAACTTTTCTGGATCATCCAAATGCTCTCTAGCAAACTTCAGACGGGCCTGGACATGTACTGGCTTAAGCAGGGGGACACGTCTGACACTGCAGGATTTGAGTCCCTGGCGGCGTAGTGTGTTACTGATGGTAGGCTTTGTTACTTTGGTCCCAGCTCTCTGCAGGTCATTCCCTAGGTTCTGGGATTTTTGCTCACCGTTCTTGTGATCATTTTGACTCCACGGGGTGAGATCTTGCGTGGAGCCCCAGATCGAGGGAGATTATCAGTGGTCTTGTAGGTCTTCCATTTCCTAATAATTGCTCCCACAGTTGATTTCTTCAAACCAAGCTGCTTACCTATTGCAGATTCAGTCTTCCCAGCCTGGTGCAGGTCTACAATTTTGTTTCTGGTGTCGTTTGACAGCTCTTTGGTCTTGGCCATAGTGAAGTTTGGAGTGTGACTGTTTAAGGTTGTGGACAGGCGTCTTTTATACTGATAACAAGTTCAAACAGGTGCCATTAATACAGGTAACGAGTGGAGGACAGAGGAGCCTCTTAAAGAAGGTCTGTGAGAGCCAGAAATCTTGCTTGTTTGTAGGTGACCAAATACTTATTCTCCACCATAATTTGCAAATAAATTCATTAAAAATCCTACAATGTGATTTTCTGGATTTTTTTTCTCTCATTTTGTCTGTCATAGTTGAAGTGTACCTATGATGAAAATTACAGGCCTCTCTCATCTTTTTAAGTGGGAGAACTTGCACAATTGGTGGCTGACTAAATACTTTTTTGCTCAACTGTATGCATGTATGTACAGTGGGGAGAACAAATATTTGATACACTGCCGATCTTGCAGGTTTTCCTACTTACAAAGCATGTAGAGGTCTATAATTTTTATCATAGGTACATTTCAACTGTGAGAGACGGAATCTAAAACAAAAATCCAGAAAATCACATTGTATGATTTTTAAGTAATTCATTAGCTTTTTATTGCATGAAATCAATATTTTATACATCAGAAAAGCAGAACTTAATATTTGTTATAGAAACCTTTGTTTGCAATTACAGAGATCATATGTTTCCTGTAGTTCTTGACCAGGTGTGCACACACTGCAGCAGGGATTTTGGCCCACTCCTCCGTACAGACCTACTCCAGATCCTTCAGGTTTCAGGGCTGTCGCTGGGCAATATGGACTTTCAGCTCCCTCCAAAGATTTTCTTTTGGGTTCAGGTCTGGAGACTGGCTAGGCCACTCCAGGACCTTGAGATGCTTCTTACGGAGCCACTCCTTAGTTGCCCTGGCTGTGTGTTTGGGGTCGTTGTCATGCTGGAAGACCCAGCCACGACCCATTTTCAAAGCTCTTACTGAGGGAAAGAGGTTGTTGGCCAAGATCTCGCGATACATGGCCCCATCCTCCCCTCAATACGGTGCAGTTGTCCTGTCCCCTTTGCAGAAAAGCATCCCCAAAGAATGATGTTTCCACCTCCATGCCTCACGGTTGGGATGGTGTTCCTGGGGTTGTACTCATCATTCTTCTTCCTCCAAACACAGCGAGTGGAGTTTAGACCAAAAATCATTTTTTTTGTCTCATCAGACAACATGACCGTCTCCCATTCCTCCTCTGGATCATCCAGATGGTGATTGGCAAACTTCAGACGGGCCTGGACATGAACTGGCTTGAGAAGGGGGACTTTGCGTGCGCTGCAGGATTTGAATCCATAACGGTATAGTGTGTTACTAATGGTTTTCTTTGAGACTATGGTCCCAGCTCTCTTCAGGTCATTGACCAGGTCCTGCCATGTAGTTCTGGGCTGATCCCTCACCTTCCTCATGATCATTGATGCCCCACGAGGTGAGTTCTTGCATGGAGTACCAGATCGAGGGTGATTGACCATCATCTTGAACTTCTTCTATTTTCTAATAATTGTGCCAACAGTTGTTGCCTTCTCACCAAGCTGCTTTCCTATTGTCCTGTAGCCCATCCCAGCCTTGTGCAGGTCTACAATTTTATCCTGATGTCCTTACACAGCTCTCTGGTCTTGGCCATTGTGGAGAGGTTGAAGTCTGTTTGATTGAGTGTGTGGGCAGGTGTCTTTTATACAGGTAACAAGTTCAAACAGGTGCAGTTAATACAGGTAATGAGTGGAGAACAGGAGGGATTCTTAAAGAAAAACTAACAGGTCTGTGAGAGCCGGAATTCTTACTGGTTGGTAGGTGATCAAATACTTATGTCATGCAATAAAATGCAAATTAATTACTTAAAAATCATACAATGTGATTTTCTTGATTTTTGTTTTAGATTCCGTCTCTCACAGTTGAAGTGTACCTATGATAAACATGACAGACCTCTACATGCTTTGTAAGTAGGAAAACCTGCAAAATCGGCAGTGTATCAAATACTTGTTCTCCCCACTGTATGTATGTATGTATGTATGTATGTATGTATGTATGTATGTGTGTGTGTATCTGTGTGTGTGTGTGTGTGTGTGTGAGTGTGTGTGTGTGTCTGTGTGTCTGTGTTCTTGAACCTTTAACTCTGTCTATCTACTAGTATCTCTCACTAAAGCAGAGGAGGAAACCCCTGTTGTCAGGTAAACACTCTGCGGAGAATCACCATGGAAACATTCTTCAACCTGAAGTTAAACCATGTTGTCAGGTAAACACTCTGCGGAGAATCACCATGGAGACACTCTTCTACCTGATGTTAAACCCTGTTGTCAGGTAAACACTGCAGAGATTCACCATGGAGACACTCTTCTACCTGACGTTAAACCCTATTGTCAGGTCAACACTTTGCGGAGAATCACCATGGAGACATTCTTCTACCTAAAGTTAAACCCTGTTGTCACTCTGCAGAGACAGAAAACTGTAGCGGAGGTATTACACACACACACACACACACACACACACACACACAAAATGACTGATTGTTCTTACTTTATCTGTTATTTCAGGCGGTGTATTATTCCCATTTGCACTGGAATTGTCTTCGACTTGCAGGGAGAAAACACATTCCTATTGGTCCTGGTCAGATATACACATTTCCGTTGGCTTAACACTATTCCATCTCAGAACGATGGGGCTTACGGAGAGAATCTGTCTGCTAAAGAAAAGATGCACAGGGGATGATAAAAGAAAAGCCTTGAAATGCATCCAGGAGTTACATAAACTGTAGGGCTTGATTTCTCCAAGCTGGTGGAGAATGGCGTTTTGAATAGATTATATATATAGCTACTGACAGAATGTACTTTTCTTAGAAGGATATGAGAATGAACGTTTATGTAGGGTCAGGATAATTAGGTTAAGGTTAGGACAAGGGATAGAGTTAGGTTTAGCTAAAAAAAAAAGTTACCGTAGCTGCATACCATCTAGCCACAATGTATTTATTTCACCTTTATTTTACCAGGGAGTCACCATGGAGACCAAGGTCTCTTTTACAAGGGAGATGTGTACGCTGAGTGTAAAAAACATTAAGAACACCTGCTCTTTTCATGACATATCTAGGAAAATAATATGTTCCCTTATTGATGTCACTTGTTAAATCCATTTATATCAGTGTAGATGAAGGGGAGTAGACATGTTACAGAATAATGGTTAAGCCTTGAACCAATTGAGACATAGATTGTGTATGTGTGCCATTCAGAGGGTGAATGGGCAAGACAAAATATTTAAAGAAATGCCTTTGAATAGGTGCCATGCTCACCGGTTTGAGTGTGTCAAGAACTGCAACGCTCAACAGTTTCCCTTGTGTATTAAACACGGTCCACCACCCAAAGGACATCCAACCAACTTCACACAATTGTGGGAAGCATTAGAGTCAACACGTGTCCAGCATGGAATGCTTTCGACAGCTTGTAGAGTCCAGGACCCAATGAACTGAAGCTGTTCTGAGGGTTCCAAATGTTTGGTAAACTCAGGGTACATACACAATTTACAAAATGAAAACTGAATGCATTGTAAAATAAAACAAAAAAAACAATCACTTTCCACAGCAAGGAGGTCCCTAATCAACACTTCCCGAGAGACACCTGAACATCCCACTTTAGGTTGTTCCATACACGGGGTGCAACAACCGGGGCATAGTTCAGTGTTGTAGTGTGGTGCTGAAGCAATGCTTAGCGAGGGGTCTCTTTCCATGGTGCTGGAATGGTAGTGTGTGTTGCTGAAAGAAAGATTAATGAAGGGTCGCTGTCCATGGTGTAGGAATGGTGGTGTTACACTGAAGTACAGCGTGGCCATGGGTCCAATGGAATGTGGTGCTGAAGTGCAGCTTGGCCAGAGGTCTCTTTCCATGCTGCTGCCTGCAACATATCAAATTGTGTTGGTCACATACACATATTTAGCAGATGTTATTGGTCACATACACATATTTAGCAGATGTTATTGGTCACATACACATATTTAGCAGATGTTATTGGTCACATACACATATTTAGCAGATGTTATTGGTCACATAAACATATTTCGCAGATTTTATTGTGAGTGTAGTGAAATGCTTGTCCTCCTAGCTCCAACAGTGCAGTAGTAGCAAACAATTTACAACAATACACACACATCTAAAAGTAAAAGACTGAATTTAGAAATATATAAATATTAGGACGAGCAATGTTGGAGTGGAAATGACAAAAATACAATAGAATAGAATACAGTATGTAAACATAGTAAAATTGAATGTAAAGTGACCAGTGATTCCATGTCTATGTATATAGAGCAGCAGCCTCTAAGGTGCAGGGTTGAATAACCGGGTGGTAGCCGACTAGTGATGGCTATTTAACAGTCTGATGGCCTTGAGATAGAAGCTGATTTTCAGTTTCTCGGTCCCAAATTTGATGCACCTGTACTGACCTCACCTTCTGGATGATAGCGGGGTGAACAGGCAGTGGCTCGGGTGGTTGTTGTCCTTGATGATATTTTTGGACATCCTGTGACATCGGATGGTGTAGGTGTCCTGGAGGGCAGGTAGTTTGTCCCCAATGATGCGTTGATACGCGGTGATACAGCACGACAGGATGCTCTCAATTGTGCATCTTTAAACGTTTGTGAGGGTCTCTGGGCCAAGCCAAATTCTTCAGCCTCCTGAGGTTGAAGAGGCGCTGTTGACTGATATAGAGTATAACTCTGTGAGGTATAGGTTACATTGACCGCCTGTTGTGAGACATATCAGATTACTAATGCACAGGCCAATCAAATTAATCAAATGTATTCAATTAATGAATCCTATTTATTTCATTAATCCCATTTTTCTTGGTCGTCCCTTTCCCCTCCAGCCATCTCCTTGGTCGTCTCTCCCCCTCCAGCCATCTCCTTGGTCGTCCCTTTCCCCTCCAGCCATCTCAGCAGCCATCTCCCTTTCCCCTCCAGCCATTTCCTTGGCCGTCCCTTTTCCCTCCAGCCAACTCCTTGGTCGTCTCTCCCCCTCCAGCCATCTCCTTGGTCGTCCCTTTTCCATCCAGCCATCTCCTTGGTCGTCCCTTTCCCATCCAGCCATCTCCTTGGTCGTCCCTTTCCCCTCCAGCCATCTCCTTGGTCGTCCCTTTCCCCTCCAGCCATCTCCTTGGTCATCCCTTCCCCCTCCAGCCATCTCCTTGGTCATCCCTTACCCCTCCAGCCATCTCCTTGGTCATCCTTTACCCCTCCAGCCATCTCCTTGGTCGTCTCTCCCCCTCCAGCCATCTCCTTGGTCGTCCCTTTTCCATCCAGCCATCTCCTTGGTCGTCCCTTTCCCATCCAGCCATCTCCTTGGTCGTCCCTTTCCCCTCCAGCCATCTCCTTGGTCGTCCCTTTCCCCTCCAGCCATCTCCTTGGTCGTCCCTTTCCCCTCCAGCCATCTCCTTGGTCATCCCTTCCCCCTCCAGCCATCTCCTTGGTCATCCCTTACCCCTCCAGCCATCTCCTTGGTCGTCGCTCCCCCTTCAGCCAACTCCTTGGCCGTCCCTTTCCCCTCCAGCCATCTCCTTGGTCGTCCCTTCCCCCTCCAGCCATCTCCTTGGTCGTCCCTTCCCCCTCCAGCCATCTCCTTGGTCATCCCTTACCCCTCCAGCCATCTCCTTGGTCATCCCTTCCCCCTCCAGCCATCTCCTTGGTCATCCCTTCCCCCTCCAGCCATCTCCTTGGTCATCCCTTACCCCTCCAGCCATCTCCTTGGTCGTCTCTCCCCCTTCAGCCATCTCCTTGGTCGTCTCTCCCCCTCCAGCCATCACCTGAGTGATCCCAGAGAGATAAAGAACAGAGAAAGAGGGATGATAAAGAATACATAAAGGCGGATGAAGAATGACAGGATTTATGATCTGAGGTAAGATTGTTCCCTTCTTCTCTGTGGTTAACGGTCACTCATAAAAACACAACTGGCCACTGCATTAAGACCTGCGTATATGTGTGTGTCTTTCCGTCTAAAAGAGTGTGCTTCCCTTACTTCCTCTTTAAGAGTGTGCGTGTGAGAGTGAAAGAGTGTGTGTCAGGGTATAACCCACATTAATTAATAAGTCCATGTCGTTGGAAACCAGCCCAGACTGGGACAATGGTAGTGCCAGGTCCCTCTCTCTCCATTCCCACTCAGAGCCAAACACAGCATTGCCTATGGCCATGCAGCTCAGCTGGAGCACTGATGCGCGCGTGTGTGTGTGTGTGTGTGTGTGGGTGGGAGTGCCTGTGTGTGTGTGTGTGTGTGTGCCTGTGTGTGTGTGTGTGTGTGTGTGTGTGTGTGTGAGTGCCTGTGTGTGTGTGTGTGTGAGTGCCTGTGTGTGTGTGTGTGTGAGTGCCTGTGTGTGTGAGTGCCTGTGTGTGTGTGTGTGTGTGTGTGTGTGTGCCTGTGTGTGTGTGTGTGTGTGTGCCTGTGTGTGTGTGTGTGTGTGTGTGCCTGTGTGTGTGTGTGTGTGTGTGTGTGTGCCTGTGTGTGTGTGTGTGTGTGTGTGCCTGTGTGGGCAAATGTGTGTGTGTGTGAGTGCCTGTGTGTGTGTGTGTGTGTGTGTGTGTGTGTGTGTGTGTGTGTGTGTGTGTGTGTGTGTGTGTGTGTGTGTGTGTGCCTGTGTGTGTGTGTGTGTGTGTGTGTGTGTGTGTGTGTGTGTGCCTGTGTGGGCAAATGTGTGTGTGTGTGTAAATGTGTGTGTGTGTGTGTGTGTATTGGGAAATGTGTGTGTGTGTGTGTGTGTGTTGTAACGGTTTTGACTTGAGGTTATTATTTATAGGGGTGCCAGGTAGGTTGTGCCTACCAGAGAAAACATTAGTTTCTCCTTTTAGTTTGGGTGGGAATGAGTCCCATCTGGTCCGTCAAGTCTACACCAATATAAAGGACTTATGTAAAAGTCAGGATGGAAATAAACTTTTCATAAACCCTTAAAACATTGGAAAGAACTTCAAAAACAACTACACTCTTTTGCGTGGGTTGTATTAACAACGTCAATGATTACACACACATATAATAATATAACACAATGAGGTCTGGTTCCTCCAGAAATGTCCTGTACCTCGGGCCTAAAAAGAGTCCTGCCCGGTAGAGTTCAGGGAACTCAAGTGACTTCTGTCACGCAATGTTTGTCCGTTCATTCCGTGTAGCGTAAACCCAGTATTAATCATACCATCAATAGAACAATAAGTTTACCACAGAACTTTAAAGCGTATCAACTCTTAATAAGTCCTCAACTACAACTAACTACATAAATCACAGTGTACATCACATCAAAACAAATGAAATACCGTATACAAAAAGGTGGTAGTCAGTCGGTCAGTCAGACAATCCAATCCGCCAATAGATCTCCCGGAGAAAGCGGAGAAAGGCCACAAAGAACGGAGAGGTGTAGTCCAGGGACGCAAAGAGTGGATCCGATCCTGGGTAAACTCTATTAGGCTACAAAACACACGTTTAACGGCGACAAAACAAACGGAATAGAGAAGCTTCGGAACTGAGGGTTGAACACATCCTCATTCACGTCTCCATCAAAACCCCACTTTTGCACAGCTGATGCTGGCTATTTAATTGGGAATTAAAGGGAAAGCGACCTATTGGAAGGAGCTGCACTGAGACGGTTCAGAAAAATTCAAGGCCTTCACAGTGTGTGTGTGTGTGTGTGTGTGTGTGTGTGTGTGTGTGTGTGTGTGTGTGTGTGAGTGAGTGTGTGTGAGTGTGTGAGTGTGTGTGTGCATAGACTGCAGGTGAAAAGGAGAGCTTTTTAGAACATTAGGGGACAGAGTCTCAGAGACTGGAGGAGTGTGAACTGACTACTTAACAGAATCCCTGGTGTCAGCCAACAGACTGGAGCCTGGACCAGGTCAAAGGTCATCTACCTGTGTACAGAGAGAGCCTGCAGCCGTACACATAACATTAGAGCAGACTAGATTTGTTATGCAGTAGATCATAGATAGATCAGATCAGATCAAAGAGGGTTACTGATCCCACTCCTGCTATTCCATCACTTACCTAACTGTTGCTATGCAGTAAGCAGCTGGCTAATTTATTACCTTCATTAAAGGCCACATTTCCTCGTCTATATTCAATTCACCATTTGCTGCGTCAGTGATTCTGTGTTGCATAAACGTGTTCATCTCAAGGTTCAAGCTAATGGCTGCTGTTCTGCTCTTTTATGTATAAAGGGAGGGGCTTTTACTTTGTAGTGGTGGAAAAAGTACACTTTCATACTTGAGTAAAAGTAAAGATATGTTAATAGAAAATGACTCAAGTAAAGGTGAAAGTCAACCAGTAAAATTCTACTTGAGTAAAAGTCTAAAATGATTTGGTTTTAAAATAACATTGGAGGTCAGTATCGTTTAAGATGAATGAGGATGATGTTTTTTTATGAGCATGGCCTTATTTTTATTACTGAATATTGGATTACTCATTCGTATTCCATTCCCCCAGTTCAATGTAACATTGATAGGTTTAGGTTACTGTCATTCGTATTCCATTCCCCCAGTTCAATGTAACATTGATAGGTTTAGGTTACTGTCATTCGTATTCCATTCCCCCAGTTCAATGTAACATTGATAGGTTTAGGTTACTGTCATTCGTATTCCATTCCCCCAGTTCAATGTAACATTGATAGGTTTAGGTTACTGTCATTCGTATTCCATTCCCCCAGTTCAATGTAACATTGATAGGTTTAGGTTACTGTCATTCGTATTCCATTCCCCAGTTCAATGTAACATTGATAGGTTTAGGTTACTGTCATTCGTATTCCATTCCCCAGTTCAATGTAACATTGATAGGTTTAGGTTACTGTCATTCGTATTCCATTCCCCCAGTTCAATGTAACATTGATAGGTTTAGGTTACTGTCATTCGTATTCCATTTCCCCAGTTCAATGTAACATTGATAGGTTTAGGTTACTGTCATTCGTATTCCATTTCCCCAGTTCAATGTAACATTGATAGGTTTAGGTTACTGTCATTCGTATTCCATTCCCCCAGTTCAATGTAACATTGATAGGTTTAGGTTACTGTCATTCGTATTCCATTTCCCCAGTTCAATGTAACATTGATAGGTTTAGGTTACTGTCATTCGTATTCCATTCCCCCAGTTCAATGTAACATTGATAGGTTTAGGTTACTGTCATTCGTATTCCATTCCCCAGTTCAATGTAACATTGATAGGTTTAGGTTACTGTCATTCAGGTATTCCATTTCCCAGTTCAATGTAACATTGATAGGTTTAGGTTACTGTCATTCGTATTCCATTCCCCCAGTTCAATGTAACATTGATAGGTTTAGGTTACTGTCATTACGTATTCCATTCCCCCAGTTCAATGTAACATTGATAGGTTTAGGTTACTGTCATTCGTATTCCATTTCCCCAGTTCAATGTAACATTGATAGGTTTAGGTTACTGTCATTCGTATTCCATTCCCCAGTTCAATGTAACATTGATAGGTTTAGGTTACTGTCATTCGTATTCCATTCCCCAGTTCAATGTAACATTGATAGGTTTAGGTTACTGTCATTCGTATTCCATTCCATTCCCCCAGTTCAATGTAACATTGATAGGTTTAGGTTACTGTCATTCGTATTCCATTTCCCCAGTTCAATGTAACATTGATAGGTTTAGGTTACTGTCATTCGTATTCCATTCCCCAGTTCAATGTAACATTGATAGGTTTAGGTTACTGTCATTCGTATTCCATTTCCCCAGTTCAATGTAACATTGATAGGTTTAGGTTACTGTCATTCGTATTCCATTTCCCCAGTTCAATGTAACATTGATAGGTTTAGGTTACTGTCATTCGTATTCCATTCCCCCAGTTCAATGTAACATTGATAGGTTTAGGTTACTGTCATTCGTATTCCATTTCCCCAGTTCAATGTAACATTGATAGGTTTAGGTTACTGTCATTCGTATTCCATTTCCCCAGTTCAATGTAACATTGATAGGTTTAGGTTACTGTCATTCGTATTCCATTCCCCCAGTTCAATGTAACATTGATAGGTTTAGGTTACTGTCATTCGTATTCCATTCCCCCAGTTCAATGTAACATTGATAGGTTTAGGCTACTACATGATACTCAAATTTTCCCTATGCCCATCATCGGGTTGCTACAACCGACCCTATGAATGAACGTTTACAACGTAGGTGCCCACAGGTCGAGAGACAAATTTGAGGTGAAAGACACATGGACAGACAGTGACATTTAATACCGCCTTGCTCACTCTTGCCTGCTTCTACCTGTTATAGGGTGTAATCATTAGTCCAATGGTTGCAAACGAGAGTTTCTATTGGACAATTTCAGGTATGTTTATTCTCGTTTTATTCCATTTGCGTGTTTTTAAGATTTTTAAAAAACAGAATGGGCGGAATGAATACACCCCTGGTCACACAATTGACTTTCATAGCAGCCACATTAATTACGCTTTTTTGCCAACGTTTAGTGACACCGGCAATATTCAACGGGTGTTTAGTGTTCATCAGTTATTCTGCGCTCTGGCACACACAAATGAGAGTGCTCTGAAATCGGAATAGCTAGCCAGAACTAATTTACAAATGCATCCGAATTAACAATGTCCACTGAAAATGCACAACGACTATGTCACTTAGCTAAACTAAGATTGACGTGAATAATCAAGTCAATAAACCTTGGGTAGTTAGTTAGATCGCATATAGTTAATATACTGGCATGTTCGATGTATTAGTAGCCAACTAACGTTAGGTAGCTAGCTAATATACCGGTACATACTGCTGTAATGATATTCTATGCAATTCGTAAGGGTAGCTTAACTAACAAATTGTCAGCCAACATAACATGTAACGTATCTTATTTGAAAAGTAATAACTTTATTACATTGCTCAACATTATCTTCACATTTGTAATTATAAGTTAAGTCAATGAATTTGAATCCGCTCTCGTCAGACTTCGGAAGAATAATTTCCAGCATTTTCTGCAAATCTAAAAAATGTTGTCAATCCACGCCAATTTGCGCAAGAATTGCATTATGGGCCCTAGTGTTGGACTGTGCGCCAGGCTATCTGTAAAAAAACAATATTAAATCAACTGTGCTGTATGGTTTACTTAATATAAGGAATGTGAAATTATTTATACTTTTACTTTTGATACTTAAGTATATTTTAACAATTACATTTACTTGTCATATTCAAGTATATTTAAAACAAAATACTTTTAGACTTTTACTCAAGTAGTATTTCACTGGGTCACTCACTTTTACTTGAATCTTTTTCTATTAAGGTATTTTTTACTTTTACTCAAGTATGCTAATTGGGTTATTTTTCCACTACTGTTTAATTAACACACTCAACAAGTATGGGTTAACATTCATTCTGACATGGGTTAACATTCATTCTGACATGGTTTAATTGATAATGCAAGACAATTAAAAGGTTAAATGAGATAGTTACCGTGTTACCGAGAAGCAAAAGACAAAAGGATAAAATATGATGTAGAAGATAAAGGAAGGTACAGTCCAAAAAATAATTGAATGAAAGGAGAAATGGTGGCACAATAAATCCAAAGAAACAGAAAGAGACAAGATAGAGGAAGGGTGTATGAACCAAGACACACAGGAAGAGTGTATGAACCAAGACACACAGGAAGAGTGTATGAACCAAGACACACAGGAAGAGTGTATGAACCAAGACACACAGGAAGAGTGTATGAACCAAGACACACAGGAAGAGTGTACACAGGAACACACAGGAAGAGTGTATGAACCAAGACACACAGGAAGGGTGTATGAACCAAGACACACAGGAAGAGTGTATGAACCA
>NC_088406.1:14088625-14116125 GCF_034236695.1 Oncorhynchus nerka
CTGGGGACAGCAAGGAGTCATCATGTCAGGTAGTCCTGGGGCATGGTCCTAGGGCTCAGGTCCTCCGGGAGAGAGAAAGAAAGAGAGAAGGAGAGAATTAGAGAACGCACACTTAGATTCACACAGGACACCGAATAGGACAGGAGAAGTACTCCAGATATAACAAACTCACCCTAGCCCCCCGACACATAAACTACTGCAGCATAAATACTGGAGGCTGAGACAGGAGGCGTCAGGAGACACTGTGGCCCCATCCGAGGACACCCCCGGACAGGGCCAAACAGGAAGGATATAACCCCACCCACTTTGCCAAAGCACATCCCCCACACCACTAGAGGGATTTCTTCAACCACCAACTTACCATCCTGAGACAAGGCTGAGTATAGCCCACAAAGATCTCCGCCATGGCACAACCCAAGGGGGGGCGCCAACCCAGACAGGATGACCACATCAGTGAATCAACCCACTCAGGTGACACACCCCTTCCAGGGACGGCATGAGAGAGCCCCAGTAAGCCAGTGACTCAGCCCCTGTAATAGGGTTAGAGGCAGAGAATCCCAGTGCAAAGAGGGGAACCGGCCAGGCAGAGACAGCAAGGGCGGTTCGTTGCTCCAGAGCCTTTCCGTTCACCTTCCCACTCCTGGGCCAGACTACACTCAATCATATGACCCACTGAAGAGATGAGTCTTCAGTAAAGACTTAAAGGTTGAGACCGAGTTTGCGTCTCTGACATGGGTAGGCAGACCGTTCCATAAAAATTGAGCTCTATAGGAGAAAGCCCTGCCTCCAGCTGTTTGCTTAGAAATTCTAGGGAAAATTAGGAGGCCTGTGTCTTGTGACCGTAGTGTACGTGTAGGTATGTACGGCAGGACCAAATCAGAGAGATAGGTAGGAGCAAGCCCATGTAATGCTTTGTAGGTTAGCAGTAAAAACCTTGAAATCAGCCCTTGCTTTGACAGGAAGCCAGTGTAGGGAGGCTAGCACTGGAGTAATATGATCACATTTTTTGGTTCTAGTCAGGATTCTAGCAGCGGTATTTAGCACTAACTGAAGTTTATTTAGTGCTTTATCCGGGTAGCCGGAAAGTAGAGCATTGAAGTAGTCTAACCTAGAAATGACAAAAGCATGGATTAATTTTTCTGCATCATTTTGGACAGAAAGTTTCTGATTTTTGCAATGTTACGTAGATGGAAAAAAGCTGTCCTTGAAATGGTCAAGATATGTTCTTCAAAATAGAGATCAGGGTCCAGAGTAAAATGTAAATGTAAATGTAACGCCGAGGTCCTTCACAGTTTTATTTGAGACGACTGTACAACCATTAAGATTCATTTTCAGATTCAACAGAAGATCTCTTTGTTTCTTGGGACCTAGAACAAGCATCTCTGTTTTGTCCGAATTTAAAAGTAGAAAGTTTGCAGCCATCCACTTCCTTATGTCTGAAACACATGCTTCTAGCAAGGGCAATTTTGGGGCTTCACCATGTTTCATTGAAATGTACAGCTGTGTGTCATCCGCATAGCAGTGAAAGTTAACATTATGTTTTCGGATAACATCCCCAAGAGGTAAAACATTTGTTAGAGGACAAACCATTCACAGAGACAAACTGATATCTTTCCGACAGATAAGATCTAAACCAGGCCAGAACTTGTCCGTGTAGACCAATTTGGGTTTCCAATCTCTCCAAAAGAATGTGGTGATCGATGGTATCAAAAGCAGCACTAAGGTCTAGGAGCACGAGGACAGATGCAGAGCCTCGGTCCGATGCCATTAAAATGTAATTTACCACCTTCACAAGTGCCGTCTCAGTGCTATGATGGGGTCTAAAACCAGACTGAAGCATTTTGTATACATTGTTTGTCTTCAGGAAGGCAGTGAGTTGCTGCGCAACAGCCTTTTCTAAAATGTTTGAGAGGAATGGAAGATTCGATATAGGCCGATAGTTTTTTATATATATTCTGGGTCAAGGTTTGGCTTTTTCAAGAGAGGCTTTATTACTGCCACTTTTAGTGAGTTTGGTACACATCCGGTGGATAGAGAGCCGTTTATTATGTTCAACATAGGAGAGCCAAGCACAGGAAGCAGCTCTTTCAGTAGTTTAGTTGGAATAGGGTCCAGTATGCAGCTTGAAGGTTTAAGGGCCATGATTATTTTCATCATTGTGTCAAGAGATATAGTACTAAAACACTTGAGCGTCTCTCTTGATCCTAGGTCCTGGCAGAGTTGTGCAGACTCAGGACAACTGAGCTTTGAAGGAATATGCAGATTTAAAGAGTCCGTAATTTGCTTTCTAATAATCATAATCTTTTCCTCAAAGAAGTTCATGAATTTATCACTGCTAAAGTGAAAGTCATCCTCTCTTGGGGAATGCTGCTTTTTAGTTAGCTTTGCGACAGTATCAAAAAGGAATTTCGGATTGTTCTTATTTTCTCAATTAAGTTAGAAAAATAGGATGATCGAGCAGCAGTAAGGGCCCTTCGGTACTGCACGGTACTGTCTTTCCAAGCTAGTCGGAAGAATTCCAGTTTGGTGTGGCGCCATTTCCGTTCCAATTTTCTGGAAGCTTGCTTCAGAGCTCGGGTATTTTCTGTGTACCAGGGAGCTAGTTTCTTATGAGAAATGTTTTTAGTTTTTAGGGGTGCAACTGCATCTAGGGTATTGCGCAAGGTTAAATTGAGTTCCTCAGTTAAGTGGTTAACTGATCTTTGTCCTTTGGCGTCCTTGGGTAGACAGAGGGAATCTGGAAGGACATCAAAGAATCTTTGTGTTGTCTGTGAATTTATAGCACGACTTTTGATGTTCCTTGGTTGGGGTCTGAGCAGATTATTGGTTGCAATTGCAAACGTCATAAAATGGTGGTGTGATAGTCCAGGATTATGAGGAAAAACATTAAGAACCACAACATTCATTCCATGGGAGAAAACTAGGTCCAGAGTATGACTGTGACAGTGAGTGGGTCCAGAGACATGTTGGACAAAACCCACTGAGTCAATGATGGCTCCGAAAGCCTTTTGGAGTGGGTCTGTGGACTTTTCCATGTGAATATTAAAGTCACCAAAGATTAGAATATTATCTGCTATGACTACAAGGTCCGATAGGAATTCAGGGAACTCAGTGAGGAACGCTGTATATGGCCCAGGAGGCCTGTAAACAGTAGCTATAAAAAGTGATTGAGTAGACTGCATAGATTTCATGACTAAAAGCTCAAAAGACGAAAACGTCATTTTTTTTTTTGTAAATTGAAATTTGCTATCGCCAATGTTAGCAACACCTCCGCCTTTGCGGGATGCACGGGGGATATGGTCACTAGTGTAGCCAGGAGGTGAGGCCTCATTTAAAACAGTAAATTCATCAGGCTTAAGCCATGTTTCAGTCAGGTCAAGCACATCAAGATTATGATCAGTGATTAGTTAATTGACTATAATTGCCTTTGAAGTAAGGGATCTAACGTTAAGTAGCCCTATTTTGAGATGTGAGGTATCATGATCTCTTTCAATAATGACATGAATGGAGGTGGTCTTTATCCTAGTGAGATTGCTAAGGCGAACACCGCCATGTTTAGTTTTGCCCAACCTAGGTCGAGGCACAGACACGGTCTCAATGGTGATAGCTGAGCTGACTACACTGACTGTGCTAGTGGCAGACTCCACTATGCTGGCAGGCTGGCTAACAGCCTGCTGCCTGGCCTGCACGCTATTTCATTGTGGAGCTAGAGGAGTTAGAGACCTGTCTATGTTGGTAGATAAGATGAGAGCACCCCTCCAGCTAGGATGGAGTCTGTCACTCCTCAGCAGGTCAGTCTTGGTCCTGTTTGTGGGTGAGTCCCAGAAAGAGGGCCAATCATCTACAAATCTATCTTTTTGGAGGGGCAGAAAACAGTTTTCAACCAGCGATTGAGTTGTGAGACTGCTGTAGAGCTCATCAATCCCCCATAACTGGGAGGGGGCCAGAGACAATTACTCGATGCCGACACATCTTTCTAGCTGATTTACACGCAGAAGCTATGTTGCGCTTGGTGATCTCTGACTGTTTCATCCTAACATCGTTGGTGCCGACGTGGATAACAATATCTCTATACTCTCTACACTCGCCAGTTTTAGCTTTAGCCAGCACCATCTTCAGATTAGCCTTAATGTTGGTAGCCCTGCCCCCTGGTAAACAGTGTATGATCGCTGGATGATTCGTTTTAAGTCTAATACTGCGGGTAATGGAGTCGCCAATGACTAGAGTTTTCATTTTGTCAGAGCTAGTGGTGGGAAGCTTCGGCGTCTCAGACCCCGTAACGAGAGGAGTAGAGACCAGAGAAGACTGGGCCTCTGACTCCGACTCGCTGCTTAATGGGGAAAACCGGTTGAAAGTTTCTGTCGGCTGAATGAGCGACACCGGTTGAGCGTTCCTACAGCATTTCCTTCCAGAAACCATGAGAAAGTTGTCCGGCTGCGGGGACTGTGCCAGGGGATTTATACTACTATCTGTACTTACTGGTGGCACAGACACTGTTTCATCCTTTCCTACACTGAAATTACCCTTGCCTAACGATTGCGTCTGAAGCTGGGCTTGTAGCACCTCTGTAGATCCTCTGCATTATTATCAACAGCAGACTCGTACATTTCCTCAGTGAAAACATTGTACTGAAATTACCGTACGGCAGACCACGTATTCACCTTGCACACCCTAATTGACAAACAATCAAACCAAAACAAAGACAAAGTCTTCTCATGGTTTGTTGATTTCAAAAAAGCTTTTGTCTCAATTTGGCATGAGGGTCTGCTATACAAATTGATGGAAAGTTGTGTTGGGGGTAAAACATACAACATTATAAAATCCATGTACACAAACAACAAGAGTGTGGGTAAAGTTGGTGTGGTGTGTATTTTATTGGCCCTGTCAGTGTGTGTGGTTGCTGTGGTGTGTATTTTATTGGGCCTGTCAGTGTGTGTGGTTGGTGTGGTGTGTATTTTATTGGGCCTGTCAGTGTGTGTGGTTGGTCTGTTTTTTCTCACCAGTTGTTTGCTATAATATCTCTCAGTGCCTTTTAGACTCTTCTGCGCCAGTGACACACACAGACACACACACATGTGCACTCATGAACACACACAAACACACTCTTGAACACATGCACACAAGTGCACACACACGCCTACACACACACCTCCACCAGAATGCCAGGCCAAATAAGTTGTCTAGTTTGGAGTGCCTACCTATCACCGGCTAAATAGCCAATGAGGGACAAAAGGGGAGGGACATTCAGATGTGTATTACACATCAACGACTGATTGTAGGTTTTACTGAAGCTCTTTGTAACGAATCGAAGCACATTTTATGTTCCTTCCACAGTGTCTGACTGTCACAGTGAGATGGTGAGATGTGCCTTGGTACCAAGTGACCTTGTAATGGGCGTTTAGCTCACAATGTACCTTTGGGAATTGAGCTATTAGAATGGCAAGAGAGCAGAAGAGTTGTTTTCTTCTTGTCTGATTCTGAGTGTGTATGATGAGTGTAGGTGTTTTAGATGTTGAGTATGTGCGTGTGTGTGTGTGTGTGTGTGTGTGTGTGTGTGTGTGTGTGTGTGTGTGTGTGTGTGTGTGTACCTGTATGTGTTTGTCTGTTTGAAAGAATCACATTTATTTGTACTAGCTGAAATAAAAATCACTCGTAAAGCTCATTTATCCACCCAACAGCTTTCCCTTACGCTCTCGTGCAGCAAACAAGGCAATTGACAGTTGAATATGAGCACCATTTTCAGCCTGTTGTTTTAATATTAAGCAATGGAATAATCAACAACCTGTCCTGTGGCTGCCTGTTCGCCCCCTCCATCCCTCCATCCCTTCATCCCTCCAACCCTCCATCCCTCCATCCCTTCATCCCTCCAACCCTCCAACCCTCCATCCCTCCATCCCTCCATCCCTCCATCCCTCCAACCCTCCATCCCTCCAACCCTCCATTCCTCCATCCCTCCAACCCTCCATCCCTCCAACCCTCCATCCCCCGCTCTCTCCCTTTGTCTCTGCTCTAGCTCATTTAATTCACCCAAATTTGATTTGTTATGCGCTCTGTGAGTGGTGGCCCCACTGTCTCACAGTCAGAAAGTAGGCATCTATAGGTCTTATCACACTGCATTGTTCTTAGCCCCAGGCTATTCTGGCCCTGGGCTAGCTTAGCCCGTGTTCACCAAGCATTTGTTACCCTGGGCTAAACTTTAGCCCTGGGCTAAGGATTCACACATATATTACAAAGCCTTGGGCTAACGGACAAACAGAACATGCAATCTCTGACACGCAACCAATCTTATAAACAACAAGACAGTTATTAACATATGACCTCCTCTTGCTTCCACTAGCCTAGCATTTTATTTCCAACAGTACATTTGTTATTTATTTAACCATTATGTACCAGGTAAGTTGACTGAGAACACATTCTAATTTACAGCGATGACCTTCGGAAGAGTTACAGGGGAGAGGAAGGGGATGAATTATCCAAATGGAAGCAGGAGGTTTGTATGTAGCTGTCTACCTGTCCGGCCTTAGAAAATGTTTTACTTGTAATATTCGATCTTGCCCCTGCATAGAGAATGCTGTGCACGAACACAACATCAACATTTCTGATCCAGGGGACATTAAGGTAACAAAATGATTTTCATGGATTTATCCAGTTAGCTAAATGTAAATAGAAAAGCTATGAAAACAGTAGAAAATGCACCATTTGCTGCCTTTCCAGCTGTAGAGTTTGTTGTTTTTTGTTGGCTAAGTGAGAAGCTAGCCAGCCTGCATAGCAACCGTTTTTTGTTAGGCATAGCAACCAGTGTGTTTGCACAGATTCAAGTTTAATTAGATTTTTTTCTCAGATGAAAGGATGAAATAGTATGAATTGACTTAACAAAAGAACGTGTATAATGCATTACAGGCATCACGAGCATATGTCATTGAAGTGACAGTGCAGCTTTGGTGATTGGACAGTAAGCATTCTAGGGGTTGTTCTTGTTGTTCCCTGTATTACACTGGCTAAAAGGCTCTTGCTGAGAGACAGAGAGGGAGAGAGTACTGCCAGACCTGGGCAGTGCCCACAGCACAAGGCCTACAGCAGAGCCTGGACCTGCTAGAGCAGTAGTGCCAGACATGGGCCCTGGCAGTAAACCCCAAAAAGACTAAAATAATGATTTTCCAGAGAAGATCCAGATCTCAGGGAATTAGACCATAGTTCTCATTTGGTACAAAATATATAGAGTACTGCACACACTACAATTACTAGGTATTAAAAACAAATTCAAATTGAAATACCTATTATAATTTGGCTAAAACTCATTGAATGTGTCTTTGAAACAATTGCAATTCATGCCAGCGAGGTATGGGGTCCATTGCAAAACAAGATTTCACCAAATGGGACAAACACTCCATTGAAACCCTGCATGGAGAGTTCTGTAAGATTATCCTACATGTCCAGAGGAAAACTACAAACAATGCATGCAGGGCAGAATTAGGCCAATATCCACTAATAATAAAAACTCAAAAAAGAGCGATTCAGTTTTGGAAAAATCTAAAATGCAGTGACCCCCTCTCATATCATTACCAAGCCCTGCACTGCCAAGAGCTGAGCAAAGAAAAGAGTCCCCTCATCCAACTGGTTCTGGGGCTGAGTTCACAAACCTGTTCTACTAACATACTGAAGGACCAGAACATCCAATCAATCAGGATAAACCAAATTACAACACAGTCAAAACAAAACTATATTGCTTTTTGGGAAACACAAACACAAAGCAAAATGTAGTACTATCTGGCTGTAAATCGACAGTACACCGTGGCTAACTATTTGACCATGGTTACTGATCAAAACCTTGACAAAGTACAGGCTCAGTGAGCACAGCCTTGCCATTGTGAAAGGTAGACACAGGAAAACCTAGAGGAAAGGCTTTGCAACCACAGCACCACAGCAGAACCTGAGACAGAGCTGCATTTCCTGACAAAATGTCAAAAATATTAAACAATTAGAGAGTGTCATTTCCCCAAATGTGAAACCCTTATTCCAGGTTTCAAAGACCTCTCTGATGAGAGTAGGCTACCCGTCCTGCTGGGGGAGGATGCAGAGACCTGTGAGTCTGTGAGTTGGCAGCACACTACATTGCTGCCTGCCATAAGACGAGGGACCGTGTCTGACAGACCAATCAACCTGCACATGTCCTCTACTGTATGCTTATTGTTATTGTTCAATGTATGGTAATTTTGACCCTTGGTTATTGTTGTTACTGTTGTCCTGTTAACAATTTTGATTCTTATTATCTTAATATTGTAAATATTCATAGTAAGCTTAGGCAATATGTACATTGTTATATCATGCCAATAAAGAGAGAGAGAGAGAGAGAGAGAGAGAGAGAGAGAGAGAGAGAGAGAGAGAGAGAGAGGTGAAAGAAGAGAATGAGATGATGTATATAAGGTAGATGTAGGGGAGGATAACCTTTAAGTGATAATGCCAGAGAAGCCATGGTTTGGAGGAAATATTGGCACGGGTGTTAGGCCCTGAGGCGAAGTCTGTCGCAGAGACAGAAAGCAAGGTTTACACAAATCTCAGCTTTTGCAAACCAAACGCTAGCCAAAATCAAAGGTAGTTACTTTTTTAAAATGGAGATCAAGTTTAAAAATTGCATGGCTGGGCTAATCGGACTTTTCCGATGGAACAGTAGCCAGACGGTGCTAGTCGTGAAATAGACAACTGCCGCAACACAGTTTTAACCATTCACCATTCCGAATTGGACCCACCCACTATATAATGTAGGATGAACGTGTCCCTGAGACTTTCCTTCCTTTTCAGTCTCTGTAGTCACCTTTCTGGGCACCTGTGGCCTCGGTGAGGTCATCAAGGTGAAACTGGAGTCATTAAGACCAGAGACCCTTCTGGGCAGGAATTCAGACACACTAAAACACACCCATGCAAGCCAAAAAAAAGCCTGTTAAACACGCATCTTGTTTTCCTGAAGTATAATGGAAATGGTTGTTTGTCTGAGGAGCCTTGAGACATACATCGGGATCTGTGTCCGGCAATCACTGACAGCGAATTTACCAACTCTATATACTGCTAATTATTGGATTGTTATTTGTAATTCCAAAAATCTGTTTTTCTCAGAGGCTATCACCCATCGGAAGTTAGAAGCGTCTGTAATGAAGTGTTGAGAATGCATATCACCCTGAGAAGCTTCTGAAATGAAGTGTTGAGAATGCATTTCACCCCGAGAAGCTTCTGAAATGAAGTGTTGAGAATGTATATCACCCCGAGAAGCTTCTGAAATGAAGTGTTGAGAATGCATTTCACCCCGAGAAGCTTCTGAAATGAATTGTTGAGAATGTATATCACCCCGAGAAGCTTCTGAAATGAAGTGTTGAGAATGCATATCAACCCGAGAAGCTTCTGAAATGAAGTGTTGAGAATGCATATCACCACGATTAGAGAATGTGTTATTAAAACTTCTTGTGACTATCAAACCCGGATCCGGGAGCGTAAACATAGCCTCAAACTAATTAGCATAACGCAGCGGACATAAATCTTCCTAGAAAATCTTCCTTTTAATGAAAATCACAAATTAAATATATTGAGACACAGCTTAGCCTTTTGTTAATCACACTGTCATCTCAGATTTTCTAAATATGCTTTACAGCCAACGCTAGACAAGCATTTGTGTAAGTGTATCATGGCATAATGCTATGCTAGGCTCTGCTACCAGCAGGCAACATTTTCACGAAAATAAGAAAAGCAATCAAATTAAATCATTTACCTTTGAAGAACTTCGGATGTTTTCACTCAGGAGACTCCCAGTTAGATAGCAAATGTTCCTTTTTTCCAAAAAGATAATTTTTGTAGGCGAAATAGCTCCGTTTGTTCTTCACGTTTGGCTGAGAAATCGACCGGAAAATGCAGTCACTACAACGCCTAACTTTTTTCCAAATTAGCTCCATAATATCGACAGTAACATGGCAAACGTTGTTTAGAATCAATCCTCAAGGTGTTTTTCACATATCTATTCGATAAAATATTCACCGGGACAATTGGTTTCTCATAAGAAGCGATTGGAAAAATGGCTACTTGTGTAATTTACACAAGATTTTCTGCGGGAGCCATCATGTGACCACATGCTAAATGTGGTCCCTTACGGCTATTCTTCAACATAAATGCGTAAAAAGACGTCACAATGCTGTAGACACCTTGGGGAATACGTAGAAAACGTAAGCTCATTCGTAGCCCATTCACAGCCATATAAGAAGTCATTGGCATGAAGCGGTTTCAAAAAATGCGGCACTTCCTGATTGGATTTTTATCTGGGTTTCGCCTGTAACATCAGTTGTTGCACTCACAGACAATATCTTTGCA
This sequence comes from Oncorhynchus nerka, assembly GCF_034236695.1. Taxonomy (NCBI): domain Eukaryota; kingdom Metazoa; phylum Chordata; class Actinopteri; order Salmoniformes; family Salmonidae; genus Oncorhynchus; species Oncorhynchus nerka. The sequence goes on from NC_088406.1 coordinate 14,098,976, forward strand.
GTTTTGGAAACGTCAGAGTGTTTTCTATCCAAAGCTGTCAATTATATGCATAGTCGAACATCTTTTCGTGACAAAATATCTTGTTTAAAATGGGAACGTTTTTTATCTAAAAATGAAAATACTGCCCCTAGAGTCGCAACAGGTTTTAACGAGAGAGAGATTACACCCAGATGGAGGTTACAGGATTACAGATCATTCCATCTCTCCAACTCCTCCTTTTCTCTCCTCTGCACTCTCCTCCTTTTCTCTCCTTCGCACTCTCCTCCTTCTCCTTCTCCCTCCATCTCGGCATCTGTTCTCCGTGTCAGTCATTTCAGTGTGTGTGTGTGTGGGTGTGTGTCAGTCTGTTTGTGTGTGTGTGTTTGTGTGTGTCAGTCCATTTGTGTGTGTGTGTATGTGTGTGTGTCAGTCCGTTTATGTGTGTGTGTCAGTCCGTTTCTCTCTGTGTGTGTGTGTGTGTGGTGTGTGTGTGTGTGTGTGTGTGTGTGTGTGTGTGTGTGTGTGTGTGTGTGTGTGTGTCCGTTTCTGTGTGTGTGCGGCGATGGTGGCACCGCTTGTGTAATTGTGTGTGGAACTTCAGAAGGATGATAGCTGCATTAAGGGAAAACGACTCAATAATGGGAATGTACACACACACACAGACACACACACAGGCACAATCACACAGACACACACACACACAGGCACAATCACACAGACACACACACACACAGGCACAATCATACATGTACACACACAGGTACACTTGCACGCTTACACACACACACATACACACACACACGTGAACATGTACACACACACACACACACACACACACACACACACACACACACACACACACACACTCACACACAATATACTGTAGACCCAAAGCTAATGTTGGGGTAATAGGAATTATGCTAATATCTCACCAGGAGAGAAAAATAAAATGTGTTTCACCAGAACAAGAGCATATAAAGACTTCTATTTTGACAACTGAATTACTTCCAGACAGGAAATAGCTTGACATCTGTCAGATTACTGAGAACAAAGAATAAGTGATTGGAGAGTAGAACAGAGTGATAGATTGTTTGAAGGCTTTGCAAAGATGGCTGACAAAAAGTGAGGTGGATTCTATTAGTTGGAAGAAATTCAATGAAGACAATAACTGAAGAAAAGAAAGAGAGAGAGAGACAGAGAGAATGAGGGAAAAAAAGAGAGAGAGAGAGAGAGAAAGAGAGACAGTGAGGGAAAAAGAGAGAGAGTGAGGGAAAAAGAATGAGTGAGGGAAAAAAGAGAGAGAGAGAAAGAGAGAGAGGGAGGGGAGGGAGGGAGAAAGGGACAAAGTTACGGCAGTTTTGTGGTAATTGATGGCTTTACGCTCATCCCCTATTACAGAGAAGAGAGGCTCCTCCCCTTTCTGGTCTAATCCAGGGAAGAGAGGCTCCTCCCCTCTCTGGTCTAATACAGGGAAGAGAGGCTCCTCCTTTACACTCATCTCCTCTCTGGTCTAATACAGGGAAGAGAGGCTCCTCCTTTACACTCATCTCCTCTCTGGTCTAATACAGGGAAGAGAGGCTCCTCCTTTACACTCATCTCCTCTCTGGTCTAATACAGGGAAGAGAGGCTCCTCCTATACACTCATCTCCTCTCTGGTCTAATACAGGCAAGAGAGGCTCCTCCTAAACACTCATCTCCTCTCTGGTCTAATACAGGCAAGAGAGGCTCCTCCTAAACACTCATCTCCTCTCTGGTCTAATACAGGGAAGAGAGGCTCCTCCTTTACACTCATCTCCTCTATTGTCTACTACAGGGAAGAGAGGCTCCTCCCCTTTCTGGTCTAATACAGGGAAGAGAGGCTCCTCCTTTACACTCATCTCCTCTCTGGTCTAATACAGGGAAGAGAGGCTCCTCCTTTACACTCATCTCCTCTCTGGTCTAATACAGGGAAGAGAGGCTCCTCCTTTACACTCATCTCCTCTCTGGTCTAATACAGGGAAGAGAGGCTCCTCCTATACACTCATCTCCTCTCTGGTCTAATAAAGGGAAGAGAGGATCCTCCTTTACACTCATCTCCTCTCTGGTCTAATACAGGGAAGAGAGGCTCCTCCTATACACTCATCTCCTCTCTGGTCTAGTACAGAGAAGAGAGTCTCCTCCCTCGGTCTCTCCCCTGCGTCTCTCCTCTCTTTCACCTCTCTCTCCTCTGCAGCTAGGATTAGGATGGGGTTTATTGAAACAATAGGGCAAACACCAGGCTTAAGTGGCCACAGCTAAACCAAATCAAACATTTTGCTGACAGCACACACAGTATAATCCTCCACTTTACTGTGTGTTTCACTCATTCTCCTTATTTTCCCCTCTCTCTCTCTCCCTTTCTCATTGTGATAAATCCCTATTGTATTAGTTAATCGTGGCTTTGTTGGTAAAGTTGAACTGCTGGCGGCCCTCTCTCCTACAGAGTGGGTGTAATTGGCCTTAAATGACCAGCAAATACTGTTAACGGTGACTAATGTTGGTGCTAAAAGTTGTTCACTGCTAAATGCCCATTACTAGCTGTGTTGCTTTTGCTTGTGTTGCTCTGATGCAGCAGTGTTGATCATTGGAAGATTAGTAATCACACCATACAGAAACATTCATTTAATCAGGGCGAAATTAGACTGATTAATTTGCCTTGCGACTGAATACACAACAACAAGTGCAAGAGGAAGAGTGCTTCTTAAATAAGAGTGAAACACATACTGTAGTTGTGAGTTTTAAGAGCAGGAGTACAGAGGAAAAGAGTGAATGAACACTATGTTAGACACTTCTGGGGCTGAGTGGGTTGGTTACTCTGTGGCGCCTCTCTCTGGCTTGATGCTGGTGTCCGACAGAGCTCCACCACCTCCACCCCAGAGCAAACATAGTGCTGAGTGGGTTGGTTTCGCTGTATTGCCTCTCTCTGGCTTGATGCTGGTGTCCGACAGAGCTCCACCACCTCCACCCCAGAGTAAACATAGTGCTGAGTGAGGGTAGGGTAGGGTAAGAAACAGTCTTGATATGTTTGTCAAAAGAGAGATCAGGGTCCAGAGTAACGCCGAGGTTCTTCACAGTTTTATTTGAGACGACTGTACAGTCAAGATTAATTGTCAGATTCAACAGAAGATCTCTTTGTTTCTTGGAACCTAGAACAAGCATCTCTGTTTTGTCCGAGTTTAAAAGTAGAACGTTTGCAGCCATCCACTTCCTTATGTCTGAAACACAGGCTTCTAGCGAGGGCTATTTTGGGGCTTCACCATGTTTCATTGAAATGTACAGCTGTGTGTCATCCGCATATCAGTGAAAGTTAACATTATGTTTTCGAATGACATCCCCAAGAGTTAAAATACACTGCTCACAGACTGATCCAACTTTGATCTAATGTCCATAAAACAAGTCAAAATGAGGCTCAGTAGTGTGTGTGGCCTCCACGTGGCTGTGTGACCTCCCTACCACGCCTGGGCATGCTCCTGATGAGGTGGCGGATGGTCTCCTGAGGGATCTCCTCCCAGACCTGGACTAAAGCATCCGCCAACTAACTCTTGGACAGTCTGTGGTGCAAAGTGGCGTTGGTGGATGGAGCGAGACATGATGTCCCAGATGTGCTCAATTGGATTCAGGTCTGGGGAACAGGCGGGCCAGTCCATAGCATCAATACCTTCGTCTTGCAGGAAATGCTGACACACTCCAGCCACATGAGGTCTAGCATTGTCTTCCATTAGGAGGAACCCAGGGCCAACCGCACCAGCATATGGTCTCACAAGGGGTCTGAGGATCTCATCTCGGTGCCTAATGGCAGTCAGGCTACCTCTGGCGAGCTGTGCTGCCCCCCAAAGAAATGCCACCCCACACCATGACTCACCCACCGCCAAACCGGTCATGCTGGAGGATGTTGCAGGCAGCAGAACCTTTTCCACGGCGTCTCCAGACTCTGTCACGTCTGTCACGTGCTCAGTGTGAACCTGCTTTCATCTGTGAAGAGCACAGGGCGCCAGTGGCGAATTTGCCAATCTTGGTGTTCTCTGGCAAATGCCAAACGTCCTGCACGGTGTTGGGCTGTAAGCACAACCCCCATCTGTGGACGTCGGGCCCTCATACCACCCTCATGGAGTCTGTTTCTGACCGTTTGAGCAGACACATGCACATTTGTGGCCTGCTGGAGGTCATTTTGCAGGGCTCTGGCAGTGCTCCTCATGCTCCTCCTTGCACAAAGGCGGAGGTAGCGGTCCTGCTGCTGGGTTGTTGCCCTCCTACGGCCTCCTCCACGTCTCCTGATGTACTGGCCTGTCTCCTGGTAGTGCCTCCATGCTCTGGACACTACGCTGACAGACACAGCAAACCTTCTTGCCACAGATCACATTGATGTGCTATCCTGGATGACCTGCACTACCTGAGCCACTTGTGTGGGTTGTAGACTCCGTCTCATGCTACCACTAGAGTGAAAGCACCGCCAGCATTCAAAAGTGACCAAAACATCAGCCAGGAAGCATAGGAACTGAGAAGTGGTCTGTGGTTACCACCTGCAGAACCACTCCTTTATTAGGGGTGTCTTGCTAATTGCCTATAATTTCGACCTGTTGTCTATTCCATTTGCACAACAGCATGTGAAATTTATTGTCAATCAGTGTTGCTTCCTAAGTGGACAGTTTGATTTCACAGAAGTGTGATTGACTTGGAGTTACATTGTGTTGTTTAAGTGTTCCCTTTATTTTTTGTGTATATAGTGAAAACAATAGTGGTCCTAAAACGGAACCTTGAGGAACACCGAAATGTACAGTTCATTTGTTAGAGGACAAACCATTCACAGAGACAAATTTATGTATCTCCGACAGATAAGAACTAAACCAGGCCAGAACTTGTCCGTGTAGACCTATTTGGGTTTCCAATCTCTCCAAAAGAATGTGGTAACCGCTGGTATTAAAAGCAGCACTAAGGTCTAGGAGCACGAGGACAGATGCAGAGCCTCGGTCTGACGCCATTAAAAGGTCATTTAACACCTTCACAAGTGCAGTCTCGGTGCTATGATGGGGTCTAAAACCATACTGAAACATTTCGTATACATTGTTTGTCTTCAGGAAGGCAGTGAGTTGCAACAGCTTTTTCATTTTTTTGAGAGGAATGGGAGATTCGATATATGCTGATAGTTTTTTATATTTTCTACGTCAAGGTTTGGCTTTTTCAAGACAGGCTTTATTAATGTCACTTTTAGTGAGTTTGGTACACACAAAGAGCCGTTTATTAGGTTCAAAATAGGAGGGCCAAGCACAGGAAACAGCTCTTTCAGTAGTTTAGTTGGAATAGGGTCCAGTATGCAGCTTGAAGGTTTAGAGGCCATTTTCATCATTGTGTCAAGTTATAGTACTAAAACACTTGAGTGTCTCTCTTGATCCTAGGTCCTGGCAGAGTTGTGCAGACTCAGGACAGCTTTGGAGGAATACGGAGATTTAAAGAGGAGCCCGTAATTTGCTTTCTAATGATCATGATATTTTCCTCAAAGAAGATCATTCATTTATTACTGCTGAAGTGAAAGTCATCCTCTCTTGGGGAATGCAGCTTTTTAGTTAGCTTTGCGACAGTATCAAAAATAAATTTCCCGTTGTTCTTATTTTCTTCAATTAAGTTGGAAAAATAGGTGGATCGAGCAGCAGTGAGGGCTCTTCGGTACTGCATGGTACTGTCTTTCCAAGCTATTCGGCAGACTTCCAGTTTGGTGTGGCGCCATTTCCGTTCCAATTTTCTGGAAGCTTGCTTCAGAGCTCGGGTATTTTCTGTATACCAGGGAGCTAGTTTCTATTGACAAATGTTTTTAGCTTTTAGGGGTGCAACTGCATCTAGGGTATTGCACAAGGTCTCTATGTCCCCTATCCTCCAGGCCGGATGGATCCTCCCCTCCCGCTCCGTGGCTCGACGACTCATTGCGAGCTCACAGAACAGGGCTCTGGGCAGCCGAGCGGAAATGGAGGAAAACTCGCCTCCCTGCGGACCTGGCATCCTTTCACTCCCTCCTCTTTACATTTTCCTCTTCTGTCTCTGCTGCTAAAGCCACTTTCTACCACTCTAAATTCCAAGCATCTGCCTCTAACCCTAGGAAGCTCTTTGCCACCTTCTCCTCCCTCCTGAATCCTCCTCCCCCTCCCCCCCTCCTCCCTCTCTGCAGATGACTTCGTCAACCATTTTGAAAAGAAGGTCGACGACATCCGATCCTCGTTTGCTAAGTCAAACGACACCGCTGGTTCTGCTCACACTGCCCTACCCTGTGCTCTGACCTCTTTCTCCCTCTCTCTCCAGATGAAATCTCGCGTCTTGTGACGGCCGGCCGCCCAACAACCTGCCCGCTTGACCCTATCCCCTCCTCTCTTCTCCAGACCATTTCCGGAGACCTTCTCCCTTACCTCACCTCGCTCATCAACTCATCCCTGACCGCTGGCTACGTCCCTTCCGTCTTCAAGAGAGCGAGAGTTGCACCCCTTCTGAAAAAACCTACACTCGATCCCTCCGATGTCAACAACTACAGACCAGTATCCCTTCTTTCTTTTCTTTCCAAAACTCTTGAACGTGCCGTCCTTGGCCAGCTCTCCCGCTATCTCTCTCTGAATGACCTTCTTGATCCAAATCAGTCAGGTTTCAAGACTAGTCATTCAACTGAGACTGCTCTTCGCTGTATCACGGAGGCGCTCCGCACTGCTAAAGCTAACTCTCTCTCCTCTGCTCTCATCCTTCTAGACCTATCGGCTGCCTTCGATACTGTGAACCATCAGATCCTCCTCTCCACCCTCTCCGAGTTGGGCATCTCCGGCGCGGCCCACGCTTGGATTGCGTCCTACCTGACAGGTCGCTCCTACCAGGTGGCGTGGCGAGAATCTGTCTCCTCACCACGTGCTCTCACCACTGGTGTCCCCCTGGGCTCTGTTCTAGGCCCTCTCCTATTCTCGCTATACACCAAGTCACTTGGCTCTGTCATAACCTCACATGGTCTCTCCTATCATTGCTATGCAGACGACACACAATTAATCTTCTCCTTTCCCCCTTCTGATGACCAGGTGGCGAATCGCATCTCTGCATGTCTGGCAGACATATCAGTGTGGATGACGGATCACCACCTCAAGCTGAACCTCGGCAAGACGGAGCTGCTCTTCCTCCCGGGAAGGACTGCCCGTTCCATGATCTCGCCATCACGGTTGACAACTCCATTGTGTCCTCCTCCCAGAGCGCTAAGAACCTTGGCGTGATCCTGGACAACACCCTGTCGTTCTCAACTAACATCAAGGCGGTGGCCCGTTCCTGTAGGTTCATGCTCTACAACATCCGCAGAGTACGACCCTGCCTCACACAGGAAGCGGCGCAGGTCCTAATCCAGGTACTTGTCATCTCCCGTCTGGATTACTGCAACTCGCTGTTGGCTGGGCTCCCTGCCTGTGCCATTAAACCCCTACAACTCATCCAGAATGCCGCAGCCCGTCTGGTGTTCAACCTTCCCAAGTTCTCTCACGTCACCCCGCTCCTCCGCTCTCTCCACTGGCTTCCAGTTGAAGCTCGCATCCGCTACAAGACCATGGTGCTTGCCTACGGAGCTGTGAGGGGAACGGCACCTCAGTACCTCCAGGCTCTGATCAGGCCCTACACCCAAACAAGGGCACTGCGTTCATCCACCTCTGGCCTGCTCGCCTCCCTACCACTGAGGAAGTACAGTTCCCGCTCAGCCCAGTCAAAACTGTTCGCTGCTCTGGCCCCCCAATGGTGGAACAAACTCCCTCACGACGCCAGGACAGCGGAGTCAATCACCACCTTCCGGAGACACCTGAAACCCCACCTCTTTAAGGAATACCTAGGATAGGATAAAGTAATCCTTCTCATCCCCCCCCCCCCCTTAAAAGATTTAGATGCACTATTGTAAAGTGGCTGTTCCACTGGATGTCATAAGGTGAATGCACCAATTTGTAAGTCGCTCTGGATAAGAGCGTCTGCTAAATGACTTAAATGTAAATGTAAATGTAAATTGAGTTCCTCAGTTAGGTGGTAACTGATTTTTGTGCTCTGACGTCCTTGGGTAGGCAGAGGGAGTCTGGAAGGGCATACATAAGGATTCTTTGGGTTGTCTGAGAATTTAGAGCTCGACTATTGAAGCTCCTTGGTTGGGGTCTGAACAGATTATTTGTTGCAATTGCAAACGTAATAAAATGGTGGTGCGATAGTCCAGAATTATGAGGAAAAACATTACGATCCACAATATTTATTCCATGGGACAAAACTAGGTCCAGAGTATGACTGTGGTAGTGAGTAAGTCTGGAGACAAGTTGAACAAAACCCACTGAGTCGATGATGGCTCCGAAAGTCTTTTGGAGTGGGTCTGTGGACTTTTCCATGTGAATATTAATTAAAAAGTAAAAACAGTAAAGTTGTCAGGTAGCAAAGTAAGGTCAGCAACAAAACGAACAGCAGCACGTAAACAAGTCTGCAAATCAATTCTCTCTAACCTATCCAACCCTATCTCACTCTACCCTACCCTATCATATCCTACCCTACCCTATCATATCCTAACCAAACATATCTTATCCTACCCCACTCTAAAATATCATATCTCTATCCTACCCTATCCTGGCCTACCCTACCCATTCCCACCCTATCCTTTCTTACCCTATCTTATCCTTTCCCACCCTACCCCTGTCCTGTCCTGTCCTACCCTATCCTGAACTACCCTATACTACCCTATCCTATCATACCCTAATCTATGTTATCCTACACTAATCTATCTTATCCTACCCCACCTTACCCTACCCTATCCTACCCTACCCTATCTTGCCCTACCTTATCTTACCTTCGCTTATCCTATCCTATCTACATATCCTAACTAATCCTACCCCTACCCAACCCTACCCTACCCTATCATATCCTATCCTATCCTATCCTAACCTACCCACCCTACCCTACCCTACCCTACCCTATCCTACGCTACCCTATCCCATCCTACCCTACTCTACCCACCCTACCCTATCCTATCCTATCTTACCCTACTTAATCCTATCCAATCTGACCCTACCCTTTGCTACCATACACCACCTTACCATAACCTATCCTATACAACCCTCCCCTACCCTATCCTACCTTATACAATCCTACCTTACCATATCCTACTCTACCCTATCCTACCCTACCCTACCCTATAAAACCCTTCCCTACACTATCCTACCTTATACTATCCTACCTTACCCTATCCTACCCTACCCTATACTCCCCACCCTACCCTATCCTACCCTACCCTACACAACCCTACCCTACCCTACCTTAGCCTACCTTATACTATCCTACCTTACCCTATCCTACCCTTACGAACACTACCCTTCCCTATCCTATCCTATTCAACCCTACCCTACCCTACCTTATAACATCCTACCTTACCCTCTCCTATCTTACCTTACCTTACCCCACCCTACCCTTCCCTTCCCTACCCTATCCTACCTTATATTATCCTACCTTACCCTATCCTACCCTACCCTATACTACCCACCCTACCCTATCCTACCCTACCCTACACAACCATACCCTACCCTACCTTATCCTACCTTATACTATCCTACCTTACCCTATCCTACCCTTACACTACACTACCCTTCCCTACCCTATCCTATTCAACCCTACCCTACCCTACCTTATACCATCCTACCTTACCCTCTCCTATCCTACCTTACCTTACCCCACCCTACCCTACCCTACCCTACCTTATACTATCCTACCTTACCCTTTCCTACCCTTACACTACACTACCCTTCCCTACCCTATCCTATTCAACCCTACCCTACCCTACCCTACCTTATACTATCCTACCTTACCCTATCCTTCCCTTACCCTATCCTTCCCTTACCCTATCCTACCCTACCCTATACTACCCAATTCTACCCGACCATATCCTATCCTGCCCTATCCTACCCTATTATGTCCTACGGGGCAAACAAAATACAATGTACTCAGGCGGCTACAATGTTAGCTTGTGTGGTAAACAAACAAGGTGTCGGAATCCCCCATAGACAGATGTGTTATACAGGAGACTGCCTTCTCATCCGATAACAGCATCAGATAAGTAATAATACGCAGCAGGGGAGAGATGTCTTTACATTAACATGACAGAACAATAACACGCCCACACACAGGTAAACACACACGCACACACAACACACACACACACAACACACACAGGTAAACACACACGCACACACAGGTAAACACACACGCACACACACAACACACACAGGTAAAACACACACACACACACACACACACACACACACACACACACACACACACACACACAAACACACACACACACAGGTTAACGCACATGCTCACGCATACACCAGTGGAGGCTGGAACAGAGTAAATGGAATGGTATCAAACACATAGAAACCACGTGTTTAATTTTTTTGATACCATTCCACTCGTTCTACTCCAGCCATGACCACGAGCCCATCCTCCCTAGTTAAGGTGCCACAAGCCCCCTGTGGCAGGCACACACAAATGTTTTGTTTTCTCATCAAAGAGTAGCAAATGTGTGTAGACATGCAGGCATCAGGTAAACCTGGTCTGAATAAATATGAAAAGGAAGCAGACATAATAACAGAAATGACACACATGGGACCAAGCCACTAAGGTGTATCTGTTAATTGAAGTGAATAATTAGGTCTTCATTAGCCAACAGTAATTAATACATACATACAGTATCAAACTGAGGGAGACTTAAAACAACATGTTTTCTTTCTGCAACTTGGGACACACTTTAATGACTACAATCCAAAGTTTTCTCTTTGAATTTGTGTCAGAGTGGAGCGTTTCATTGAAAGTAAAACTTTGGTTTATCTTAATAAAGAGAAGAGTACCTTCATTTTTAATTTGAAGCTATCTCGCCTCTGGCGTTTTCCTTCTCCTCTGGTGATTTAGCTTGGAGGAGATGCCTACCATGGAAGAAAACAAACAGGATACTGTATGGAAATAATGTGTAGGAAAACTAGATAGATGAGAGAGAAAGATGTAAAGATAGATGGAGGGAGAAGTGGAAAGGGGGAGATGAGGAGGGGAGGACAGGAGGACAGGAGGAGGAGAGGTGGAAAGGAGGAGATGAGGAGGGGAGGACAGGAGGACAGGAGGAGGAGAGGTGGAAAGGAGGAGATGAGGAGGGGAGGACAGGAGGACAGGAGGAGGAGAGGTGGAGAGGAGAGGAGGGGATCAGAGGGAGGAAAGGAGGACAGGAGGAGGAGAGGTGGAGAGGAGGAGGAGAGGTGGAGAGGAGAGGAGGAGATCAGAGGGAGGACAGGAGGACAGGAGGAGGTGAGGTGGAGAGGAGGAGGAGAGGTGGAGAGGAGAGGAGGAGATCAGAGGGAGGACAGGAGGACAAGAGGAGGAGAGGTGGAGAGGAGGAGGAGAGGTGGAGAGGAGAGGAGGAGATCAGAGGGAGGACAGGAGGACAAGAGGAGGAGAGGTGGAAAGGAGGAGATGAGGAGGGGAGGACAGGAGGAGGAGAGGTGGAAAGGAGGAGGAGAGGTGGAGAGGAGGAGTAGATGAGAGGGAGGACAGGAAGACAGGAGGAGGAGAGGTGGAGAGGAGGAGATGAGGAGGGGAGGACAGGAGGACAGGAGGAGGAGAGGTGGAAATGAGGAGGAGAGGTGGAGAGGAGAGGAGGAGATCAGAGGGAGGACAGGAGGACAGGAGGAGGAGAGAGGGAGAGGAGGAGATGAGGAGGGGAAGACAGGAGGAGGAGAGGTGGGGGGGAGGAGGAGAGGTGGAGAGGAGAGGAGGAGATCAGAGGGAGGACAGGAGGACAGGAGGAGGAGAGGTGGAGGGGAGGAGTAGATGAGAGGGAGGACAGGAGGACAGGAGGACAGGAAGAGGAGAGGTGGAGAGGAGGAGATGAGGAGGGGAGGACAGGAGGAGGAGAGGTGGAGGGGAGGAGGAGAGGTGGAGAGGAGGAGATGAGAGGGAGGACAGGAGGACAGGAGGAGGAGAGGTGGAGAGGAGTAGATGAGGAGGGGAGGACAGGAGGAGGAGAGGTGGAGGGAGGAGGAGAGTTGGATAGGAGGAGATGAGGAGGGGAGGACAGGAGGACAGGAGGAGGAGAGGTGGGAGGGGAGGGGAGGGGAGGAGGAGATGAGATGGGGACAGGAGGACAGGAGGAGGAGAGGTGGAGAGAAGGAGATGAGGAGGGAGGGGAGGGGAGGGACAGGAGGAGGAGAGGTGGGAGAGGAGGAGGAGAGGTGGAGGGGAGGACAGGAGGACAGGAGGAGGAGAGGTGGAGGGGAGGAGGAGAGCTGGAGAGAAGGAGATGAGAGGAAGGACAGAAGGACAGGAGGAGGAGAGGTGGAGGGGAGGAGGAGAGGAGGGGAGGACAGGAGGAGGAGAGGTGGAGAGGAGGAGATGAGGAGGGGGAGGACAGGAGGGGAGGAGGAGGAGAGGTGGAGGGGAGGAGAGGAGAGGAGAAGAAGATGAGGAGGGGAGGACAGGAGGAGGAGAGGTGGAGGGGAGGAGGATAGGTGGAGAGGAGAGGGGAGATGTGAGATTGAGGACAGGAGGACAAGAGGTGGAGGGGAGGAGGAGAGGTGGAGAGGAGGGGAGGAGGATATGAGAGGGAAGACAGGAGGACAGGAGGAGGAGAAGTGGAGGGGGGAGGAGAGGAGAGGAGAGGAGGAGATGAGGAGGACAGGAGGAGGAGAGGTGGAGAGGAGAGGGAGGACAGGAGGACAGGAGTAGGAGAGGAGAGGAGGAGAGGTGGAGGAGATGAGAGGGAGGATTACAGATTGGAGATATATACAGAGATAAAAGTAAATGGGGGAAATATAATTCTGTTATGATAAGCAAATTAATTCACCTGCCAATGATAATTAGTCTTAAAGATAAAATGACAGATGGAGAGATATAGTGGGCCATACATGTTCAGTGATTAGCTGCTACAGACCTTGCTGTACTGTCACATTTGTAAATTATCTTTAACTTTGACTGTTATGATCATAGTGCTACACCTTACGACAGTTGTTGTAGTGTATTGCTGTCTTCAATCAAGTGTGTTCTACATCAACCCTAAGTCTATTTCAGCTCCGAGCCTAAGAAGCCATTTCAGGGAAGGATCATGAAGGAAAAGTACAATGACACATTGGGGGTGGGTGGGGGTGGGGGTAGGGGGAGGGGTGTTGAGAGAGAGATACATTGAGGGTGGGTGGTGGGTGGGGGAGGGGGAGGGGTGTTGAGAGAGAGATACATTGAGGGTGGGTGGTGGGTGGGGAGGGGTGTTGAGAGAGAGATACATTGAGAGTGGGTGGGGGGAGGGGAGGGGTGTTGAGAGAGTGATACAATCCGGGGGAGAGATACATTGGGGGTGGGTGGGGGGTGGGGGTAGGGGGAGGGGTGTTGAGAGAGAGGTACATTGAGGGTGGGTGGGGGGTGGGGGTAGGGGGGAGGGGTGTTGAGAGAGAGATACATTGAGGGTGGGTGGGGGGGGGGGTAGGGGTGTTGAGAGAGAGATACATTGAGGGTGGGTGGTGGGTGGGGGGAGGGGTGTTGAGAGAGAGATACATTGAGAGTGGGTGGCGGGTGGGGGTAGGGGGAGGGGGGAGGGGTGTTGAGAGAGAGATACAATCCGGAGAGAGAGATACATTGGGGGTGGGTGGGGGTGGGGGTAGGGGAGGTGTTGAGAGAGAGATACATTGAGGGTGGGTGGGTGGGGGTGGGGGGGGTAGGGGGAGGGGTGTTGAGAGAGAGATACATTGAGGGTGGGTGGGGGGTGGGGGTAGGGGTGTTGAGAGAGAGATACATTGAGGGTGGGTGGTGGGTGGGGGAGGGGTGTTGAGAGAGAGATACATTGAGGGTGGGTGGGGGGTGGGGGTAGGGGTGAGGGGGAGGGTGTTGAGAGAGAGATACAATCCGGGAGAGAGAGATACATTGGGGGTGGGTGGGGGTGGGGGGGTAGGGGGAGGGGTGTTGAGAGAGAGATACATTGAGGGTGGGTGGGGGGAGGGGTGTTGAGAGAGAGATACATTGAGGGTGGGTGGGGGAGGGGAGGGGTGTTGAGAGAGAGATACAATCCGGGAGAGAGAGATACATTGAGGGTGGGGGGAGGGGGAGGGGTGTTGAGAGAGAGATACATTGAGGGTGGGTGGTGGGTGGGGGAGGGGTGTTGAGAGAGAGAGATACATTGAGGGTGGGTGGGGGTGGGGGGAGGGGGAGGGGTGTTGAGAGAGAGATACATTGAGGGTGGGTGGTGGGTGGGGGGAGGGGTGTTGAGAGAGGGATACATTGGGGGTGGGGGGAGGGGGAGGGGTGTTGAGAGAGGGATACATTGGGGGTGGGGGGAGGGGGAGGGGTGTTGAGAGAGGGATACATTGGGGTGGGGGGAGGGGGAGGGGTGTTGAGAGAGAGATACATTGGGGGTGGGGGAGGGGTGTTGAGAGAGAGATACATTGAGGGTGGGTGGGGGAGGGGGAGGGGTGTTGAGAGAGATACATTGAGGGTGGGTGGTGGTGGGGGAGGGGAGGGGTGATGAGAGAGAGATACATTGGGGGTGGGGAGGGGGTGTTGAGAGAGAGATACATTGAGGGTGGGTGGGGGGAGGGGGAGGGTGTTGAGAGAGAGATACATTGAGGGTGGGTGGTGGTGGGGGAGGGGAGGGTGTTGAGATAGGGATACATTGGGGGTGGGTGGGGGGGGGGAGGGGTGTTGAGAGATACATTGGGGAGGGGGAGGGGGTGTTGAGAGAGATACATTGGGGGAGGGGTAGGGGGTGTTGAGAGAGAGATACATTGGGGGAGGGGAGGGGGTGTTGAGAGAGAGATACATTGGGGGTAGGGGGGTGGGGGTGTTGAGAGAGAGATACATTGGGGGAGGGGGTAGGGGGTGTTGAGAGAGAGATACATTGGGGGAGGGGAGGGGGTGTTGAGAGAGAGTGATACATTGGGGGAGGGGTAGGGGGTGTTGAGAGAGAGATACATTGGGGGGGGGTAGGTGGGGTGTTGAGAGAGAGATTCATTGGGGGAGGGGTAGGGGGGTGTTGAGAGAGATACATTGGGGGAGGGGTAGGGCGTGGTGTTGAGAGAGATACATTGGGGGGGGGTAGGGCGTGGTGTTGAGAGAGATACATTGGGGAGGGGGAGGGGGTGTTGAGAGAGATACATTGGGGGAGGGGTAGGGGGTGTTGAGAGAGATACATTGGGGGAGGGGGTAGGGGGTGGTTGAGAGAGATACATTGGGGAGGGGGAGGGGGTGTTGAGAGAGAGATACAATCCGGGAGAGAGGGATACATTGGGGGAGGGGGAGGGGGTGTTGAGAGAGATACATTGGGGGAGGGGTAGGGGGGTGTTGAGAGAGAGATACAATCCGGGAGAGAGGGATACATTGGGGGAGGGGGAGGGGGTGTTGAGAGAGATACATTGGGGGAGGGGGTAGGGGGGGTTGAGAGAGAGATACATTGGGGGTTGGGGTAGGGGGGTTGAGAGAGATACATTGGGGAGGTGGAGGGGGTTGAGAGAGAGATACATTGGGGGTGGGGGTAGGGGGTTGAGAGAGAGATACATTGGGGAGGGGGAGGGGGTGTTGAGAGAGATACATTGGGGGGAGGTGGTAGGGGGTGGTTGAGAGAGATATATTGGGGGTGGTGGTAGGGGGTGGTTGAGAGGGAGATACATTGGGGGAGGGGGGGGGAGGTGGTAGGGCGTGGTGTTGAGAGAGATACATTGGGGGAGGTGGTAGGGCGTGGTGTTGAGAGAGATACATTGGGGGAGGTGGTAGGGCGTGGTGTTGAGAGAGATACATTGGGGGAGGGGGTAGGGCGTGGTGTTGAGAGAGATACATTGGGGGAGGGGTAGGGCGTGGTGTTGAGAGAGATACATTGGGGAGGGGGTAGGGGGTGGTTGAGAGAGATACATTGGGGGAGGGGTAGGGCGTGGTGTTGAGAGAGATACATTGGGGGAGGTGGTAGGGCGTGGTGTTGAGAGAGATACATTGGGGGTGGTGGTAGGGGGTGGTTGAGAGAGATACATTGGGGGAGGGGTAGGGCGTGGTGTTGAGAGAGATACATTGGGGGTGGTGGTAGGGGGTGGTTGAGAGAGATACATTGGGGGAGGGGGTAGGGCGTGGTGTTGAGAGAGATACATTGGGGAGGGGGTAGGGCGTGGTGTTGAGAGAGATACATTGGGGGAGGGGTAGGGCGTGGTGTTGAGAGAGATACATTGGGGAGGGGGTAGGGCGTGGTGTTGAGAGAGATACATTGGGGAGGGGTAGGGCGTGGTGTTGAGAGAGATACATTGGGGGAGGGGGTAGGGGGGTGTTGAGAGAGATACATTGGGGGAGGGGGTAGGGCGTGGTGTTGAGAGAGATACATTGGGGGAGGGGGGAGGGGGGTGGTTGAGAGAGAGATACAATCCGGGAGAGAGGGAGTGACAAACAGAAAGAAATAAGGTGGAAACTGAGCTGCACTTCCTGACCTCCTGCCAAATGTATGACCATTAAAGAGACACATATTTCCCTCAGATTATACAAATCCATAAAGAATTAGAAAACAAAACCAATTTTGATAAACTCCCATATCTATTGTCTGAAATACCAGTATGCCATCAAAGCAGCAATATTTGTCACCTGTTGCCAGAAGAAAAGGGCAACCAGTGAAGAACGAACACCATTTTAAATACAACCCATCTTTATGTTTATTTATTCTCCCTTTTGTCCTTTAACTATGTGCACGTAATGTGACATTTTTAATGTCTTCATTATATTGGAACTTTGGTGAGTGTAATATTTACTGTTAATTTTTATTGCCTATTTCACTTTTGCTTATTATCTAGTTCACTTGCTTTGGCAATGTTAACATTTGTTTCCCATACCAACAAAGTCCTTAAATTGAAATTTAATTGAATTGAGAGAGAGAGACAGAGAGAGAGAGAGAGAGAGAGACAGAGAGCGAGACAGAGAGAGAGAGAGACAGAGAGAGAGAGACAGAGAGAGAGACAGAGAGAGAGACAGAGACAGAGACAGAGAGAGAGAGAGAGAGAGAGAGAGAGAGAGAGAGAGAGAGAGAGAGAGAGAGAGAGACAGAGAGAGAGAGAGAGACAGAGAGAGAGAGAGACTGAGAGAGAGAGACAGAGAAACAGAGAGAGAGAGAGAAAGAGAGACTGAGAGAGAGACAG
>NC_088406.1:14118625-14213625 GCF_034236695.1 Oncorhynchus nerka
ATCAGCTCTTGGAATATCCAGGGCCTATACTCTTCACATTTTGGTTATAAAACAACAAATCCAGAATTGATTAAAAACATCAAGGGACAGGACATCATAATCCTACTGGAAACATGGTGTCGTGGAGACATAGATACTCAGTGTCCCTCAGGCTATAGAGAAAGTTTACTACCATCAATCAAACATAAAAATGTTAAACGGGGCCGAGACTCAGGTGGAATCATCATTTGGCATAAGCAGGACTTAGCACTGAATGAAATGAAAAAAGGTACCACTCACATTTGGCTAAAACTTAACAAAGGTTCAATCTACTGTGACAATGATGTATACATATGTGCAGCTTATGCTCCTCCTTCAGATTCATCATATTATGATGATCAGTTTTTTGACAATCTCCAGACAGAAATCATTACATTTCAGGCAGAGGGTAAAGTGCTTCTTTGTGGAGATTTCAATGCAAGAACAGGTTCTGAGCCTGACTACACTGATGCGGGAGGTAACCACCACATATTTGGACAGTGCAGAGACATTCATTGAAACATTGAACTCAAATGAAATGATGAACTCTATACAGTTTTTCAATAACTCACAGTACCAAAACAATAAAGATGGTGTCAATTCAGCTACCCAAAACATCAACTGCATATTCCAAAAAGAAGCATCGGAAGCAAATTTGAGAAAACCAAAGCAATGCAACATCAGAAGCAAAAATCAAAATGTTTCTGACAAATGGTTTGATAATGAATGTAAAACAATTAGAAAACACCTAAGACAAATGTCAAACAAAAAACATAAGCAGCAAAACAACCCAGAGCTACGATATGAATACTTTGAAACTCTGAAACAGTATAAACAAACACTGAAATGCAAGAAATTGAATTATACCAACAAGACCCTTGATGAAATTGAAAACGCAATTGACCAAAATCAGTTCTGGGACATGTGGAACAATTTAAGCACAACAAAGCCACAAGAATTAGCCATACAAGATGTAGGAATTTGGAAAACTTATTTTGATAATCTATACAAAAACATCCCACAAAAAGACTTACAACAGAACCAATTAGAAATTAAAGAAAAATTGAACATCCTTGAATCAGTCATTAAAAACAACCAAAATCCATTAGATTACCCAATAACCCAACAAGAACTAAATGAAAAGCTCAAATCTATTAAATCAAAAAAGGCTTGTGGTGTAGACAACATCAGAAATGAAATGCTGAAAAACAGCACACCTGAGTTGCAAAATGCTGTGCTTAAATTGTTCAACATTGTTTTAACTTCTGGCTGCTTCCCTGATGTCTGGAACCAGGGGCTCATCTCCCCTATCCACAAAAGTGGAGACAAATCAGACCCCAATAATTACAGGGGAATTTGCGTCAACAGTAACTTGGGAAAGATTTTCTGTAGCATTTTGAATTCAAGAATTCAAACCTTTCTTCAAGAAAAAATGTAATAAGTAAATGTCAAATTGGCTTTCTTCCTAACCATCGCACTACTGACCATATATACACCTTACACGCACTAATTAATAAACACGTCCACCAAAAAAAAGAGGGCAAAATCTTTGCTTGCTTTATTGACTTTAAAAAGCATTTGATTCGATTTGGCACGAAGGGATATTCTACAAAATTCTACAAAGTGGGCTTGGTGGTAAGGTGTATGACTTAATAAAATGTATGTACACAGAAAACAAGTGTGCAATAAAAATCAAAAACCAAAGAACAGAATTTTTTTCACAATGTCGAGGTGTGAGACAAGGCTGCAATTTGAGTCCAAATCTTTTCAACATTTATATCAATGAATTAGCAGATATGTTGGACCAATCTCCAGCCCCAGGACTCACACTATTTGACACAAGGGTGAAATACCTGCTATATGCTGATGACTTGGTACTTCTATCACCAACTAAAGAAGGTCTTCAACAAAACATTAATATTCTGGAGCAATATTGCCATAATTGGGCCCTGGCAGTAAATTTCCAAAAAACTAAAATCATGATTTTCAAAAAAAAACGAGATGTCAGAAACACAAATGTAAATTCACCCTGAACAACACCTTAATTGAACACACAAAAAATTACACCTACCTTGGTCTGACCATATCTGCATCGGGAAACTTTAATATGGCAGTGAATGCACTCAAAGAAAAAGCCCGCAGAGCAATGTATGCAATAAAAATGAAATTATTCAAAATCAACATCCCAATTAAAATTTGGACTAAAATATTTGACAGTGTAATCCTACCAATAGCACTTTATGGAAGTGAGGTTTGGGGGCCACTCAATAAAATGGATTTTAAAATGTGGGACAAACATCCAATTGAAGCCCTACATGCAGAATTCTGTCGGAAAATCCTACAAGTCCAGAGAAATACACCAACTAATGCATGTAGGGCAGAATTGGGCCGTTTTCCAGTAATAATGAAGATACAGAAAAGATCATTAAAATTTTGGCTACATCTAAATTCAAGTCCAAATTCGAGTCTGCAATTTAAAGCACTTCAAGCCCAAGAGCTGAGCCCAGAAACGAGTCCTCTCAGTCAGCTGGTGTTGGACCTCACCAACCAAGCAGACACCAGCACTGCTTCAAAAGAAAGATTTCCAATAAGCAAAATCATGAACCAATCAAAGGAATCATATTTACAATACTGGAAAAACGAAACAAAATCCCAAAGCCGACTAAATTGCTATCTGACCCTAAACAGAGAATATGAATTGGCTGATTATCTCTACTCTGTCAGAGATACGAAGCAGAGACAGATCCTTACCAAGTACAGGCTGAGTGACCACCGATTGGCAATAGAAACCGGCAGACATAAAAAGACATGGCTACCCAAAGAGGAGCGTGTATGTGGTCACTGCATGACAGGGGAGGTAGAGACAGAGATGCACTTTCTCCTTTACTGTGATAAATATTCCTCACAAAGAGATTCATTATTCACAGAAATGACTACATATATTCCAAATTTTTACAAATTGAACCCAGAGGAAAAACTAAGAATACTCATGGGCGAAGGAGCAATGGCTCCTCTTGCAGCCAAATACGTTTTTTTCCTGCCATAGCCTGAGGGACACTGAATAATAACATCTGCATAGTAAACAGTAACTTACTTATTATTACTATTATTGTTATTACTATAATTATTAATGTTTATCATTCCAAATATGGTTGGTAATTGTAGTGATAACAGTTTAGTGATGGTAGTAGTAGTCGTAGTAATGATGATTGTAGTTGTAGTATTGATATAAAGAAGAAGATGACCGTTATTTAGTTATAAGTTAGTTATAGTTTCATTTTCCATAATTATATTTATTACATTTCTACTATTGACTGTTACCATTTTATTGTTATTATTTTTGTATTTAATTTTGTATTATTATTTACTACCATTTTATATTATTATTTGCTATCATTTATATTTTGTTACAATGTATATTGTATACATTGTTGCTTTGGCAATATTGACACAATGTTTTTCATGCCAATAAAGCAGCTTGAATTTGAATTTGAATTTGAGAGAGAGAGAGGAAGAGAGAGAGAGAGAGAGAGAGAGAGGGAGGAAGAGAGAGAGAGAGAGAGAGAGAGAGAGAGCAACAGAGAGAGAGAGAGAGACAGAGAGAGAGAGAGAGAGAGAGCAACAGAGAGAGAGAGAGAGAGAGAGAGAGAGAGAGAGAGAGAGAGCAACAGAGAGGGAGCAGGAGCGACAGATAAAGAGAGAGGCATAGAGAAAGGCAGAGACAATCTGTTGGATTGGAGGGGAGGTGAAGCCTACACATCAGTGACAGCAGACAAAAGCCTCCAGATGTTAATTCTCTCTTTGTAAACGTTGATTGATATCTCCCAATCAGCTGTGAGTCTGGGAGTCTGGGCCCATTATTATACTACCTACCATGGGTTACTTCCTTGTGTCCAATGTCTACCAGAACTGGGGAGATGGCATGGAGATGTTTTGAAGTACAACATTGCTCCACATCAATTATTGTGCAAATGTTTACTTAATTTGGATATCCAAGAGCCAAGGGAGTAGGATGTGGTTACCCTTTAGAGGAGGAAGTTACCCCCCACAGTGGTTAGGTTCAGATGAAAGGAAGGTAATCTGATCCTAGATTTGCATCAAAGGTCAACCTCTACCTGAAGCTGGGTATCTAATAGAGTGAGTGCAGATGTCTGTGTCGTGAACACACTGTAGACACAGCTTCATTCAATCGTGCTCTGCGTTTCCAGGGAGTCAGAATGATAAAGATTTAATTAGGAGCCTGTCTCCCTGGGCCTACTGTTTGGGAAGGTCACATGGAAATGGGCTGCGGTTGAATCTCTCTGGTCACAGGCGACATTCTGAAATTGAAAACAGAGTCAGAATGTCGGTAGGAGAGAACCATGTAGGGCAGGGCTCTGAGGAGAAGGCTCTGTTAAAGGGGACAGGGAAGAGGTTCAGATTAACCATAGAGAGACTGGGGTAAGGCTCTGTTAAAGGGGACAGGGAAGAGGTTCAGATTAACCATAGAGAGACTGGGGTAAGGCTCTGTTAAAGGGGACAGGGAAGACTGGGGTAAGGCTCTGGTAAAGGGGACAGGGAAGAGGTTCAGATTAACCATAGAGAGACTGGGGTAAGGCTCTGTTAAAGGGGACAGGGAAGGGGTTCAGTTTAACCAGAGGACAGGCTGGGGTAAAGCTCTGTTAAAGGGGACGGGGAAGAGGTTCAGATTAACCATAGAGAGACTGGGGTAAGGCTCTGTTAAAGGGGACAGGGAAGAGGTTCAGTTTAACCATAGAGAGACTGGGGTAAGGCTCTGTTAAAGGGGACAGGGAAGAGGTTCAGTTTAACCAGAGGACAGGCTGGGGTAAGGCTCTGTTAAAGGGGACAGGGAAGAGGTTCAGATTAACCATAGAGAGACTGGGGTAAGGCTCTGTTAAAGGGGACAGGGAAGAGGTTCAGTTTAACCAGAGGACAGGCTGGGGTAAGGCTCTGTTAAAGGGGACAGGGACGAGGTTCAGATTAGCCAGAGGAGAGACTGGGGTAAGGCTCTGTTAAAGGGGACAGGGAAGAGGTTCAGATTAACCATAGAGAGACTGGGGTAAGGCTCTGTTAAAGGGGACAGGGAAGAGGTTCAGATTAACCATAGAGAGACTGGGGTAAGGCTCTGTTAAAGGGGACAGGGAGGAGGTTCAGTTTAACCATAGAGAGACTGGGGTAAGGCTCTGTTAAAGGGGACAGGGAAGAGGTTCAGTTTAACCAGAGGAGAGACTTGGGGGTAAAATTCAGATCTGACTGAGAAATCGAACTGTGATTCAGCAAAGAAAGAACATTAAGTCACTCTGGATGATATAATTCTATACCCTTTGTTCTCTCTTTTCCTCCCTCCAGTCCCTCTCTCTATGGCTTTCTGTTTAAAGAGGCCCATCCAAACTCCAAGATGATAAACTGCTGAGCAACACTAAAACAAGCACACTCCCACTAACTGCATTGACTGAGGTACTATTGACTATCTCCACAGCAGAGGGAGAGAAAGAGAGCGAGAGAAAGAGAGCGAGAGAGAGAGAGAGAAACAAGAAACGAGAGGCGAGAGAGTTGAGAGACACGAGAGAGTTGAGAGACAAAAATGAGGGACGAGAGATTTGAGAGAGAGAGTGAGACGGAGAGATAGCGAAAGACAGAGAGGGACGAGAGAGTTGAAAGAGACGAGAGACAGAAAATGAGAGAGAGAGAGAGACAGAGAGAGAGAGAGAGAGAGAGAGAGAGAGAGAGAACTAAGGCTAGCGAGAAAGGAGAATAGACAGCTCTGTTCCAGAAAAGGATATCCCCATCTCCTCAACAAGATAAAACCCAGATCTGTGTTTCTGTAAATAAATAAGATAACTTAGCTTCAGCATCTACCCCAAGATGGTGCTATTCTATTAACAATATACTGTATTGATGATTTCAGTTTTTTCTTTACAATGGCAATGTGTCAGAGGAGGCCACATCCAACCCAGGGAGGAGAGAGGGAACGAGGGACGTAGGAGAACGTTTTTTGATACAGAGCGAGGCTGCTAGCAGAGCATAATCTAGACTGATTAACATACAACAAGTGCACAGAAACACACAATATACAGTACATGCACAAGCTCATACAGACAACATTAGAAGATACATTTACACAGACCCACGTGTACAGTATACACAAACACACTGAGGAGTAGACACACATCAGAGACAAGCATGAACAGCCAGGTCACCCGCAGTAGTGGAAAAAGTACCCAATGATCATACTTGAGTAAAAGTATCAATAACTTAATAGAAAATGCAAAAGTGAAAGTCACCCAGTAAAATACTACTTGAGTAAAAGACTAAAACTTTTTGGTTTTAAATATACTTAAGTACTTTACACCACTAGTCACCCGAGATACAATTCAGTTTGCAACGTCGGGAGATGATGTGGAAACTGGCCACTAGGGGCAACAGTGATCGCTGTTACCTTCAAGTAGGTTTTGGGTTTTGCGAGGGCGTTGTGGACGAGGATGGCGGACGGGCGTTGCAAGTTCGAATCCAGCAATAGAAAGTTACTTTTGAGATTTTAAACCTATTCCAAACCTTAACCATTCAGAGTTAATGCCTAACTCCTAAGATTTTGGAGTTAATGTCTAAGATGAACCATAAACATGTTTGCAACAACTTTGAAATTAGATTTTTGAGAGACGTTTCATCAACGTCTAATTCTGATGTGAGACTGTGGGAGGATGTTGCACATGCAATCAGACCCATTAACCTTTCCTTGTCCAAATCATCTACAGACCCATTAACCCTTTCCTTGTCCAAATCATCTATAGACCCATGTGACGGGGAGGCAGGTAGCCTAGTGGTTAGAGCGTTGGGCCTGTAACCGAAAGGACAGTAGATCTTTGAGTGACAGGTTAGCATTTTTTTGTAATGAATCCTGTTCTGGAGGCATCTCTGCAGATTGGTCACTAAATGGCACAGGCACAAAGTAATCAAATCTGAGTTGAACATGAACCCTAACCTTAACCACTAATGCCTAACCCTAAACTTACATTTAGTGTTTCATATTTACAATATAGCCAATTTTGACTTTGCAGCTGGCCTATCGAAGGGGAAATCGCAGAACAAGACTTATCACAATAAAGGTCAACCTGCATGTGTAACAGGAGCAGATGTGCATGATAGACACATCTATGCTATAAGTTGAATATACCATAGAGTTTAATGTGTGAAGAAAAGATGTCACTGCTGACGTGAACATGACATTAGTGTTCAGGGGATATGACCATACAGTGGGTCTGTGGAAGAGATGCAACAATTAGTATGTGATTGTCATGAAATATAGGACATGCCTTCAGAGCATACCACAATATAGGACATGCCTTCAGAGCATACCACAGGCAGGCTTGAGAAAACCATTAAAAGGAAACTCATTAATTAACTTTTGACAGTACAGTAACATCACATTGGACATCTTTGGAATATGGCTATACATGGTGTGTTTTAGAGTGGCAGGGTGCATTATGAACAGCACTGAGCATCAGTGGAATTCAACACAAGAGAACGTACAGTGTACATATGTGAAACATATGCGAAGGCCATAAGAATAGCATGCAAATAACAAAAACCACTGTTGGTAACACACCATCAATGCAAACGCTACCCTATCCAATCCATCTATATCTATCCCTTAGATACAGCAGCAGCATAGAGAGGAATTGAATGATTTGTCGAGTATAAACAGTATACAGACAAGCCAATGGAGGGGAATCAATTTAGCATTGACTGAAACACAGAAAGATACTGTCTCCAGTTACAACCTGCTGTAGCATGTGAATCCATGTACGATGAAAGCCAATAGAGTGGATTCCCCAAGGAACTGACTGGTAAGATGTGAACAAGGAACTGACAGGTAAGATGTGAACAAGGAACTGACAGGTAAGATGTGAACAAGGAACTGACTGGTAAGATGTGAACAAGGAACTGACTAGTAAGATGTGAAGAAGGAACTGACTAGTAAGATGTGAAGAAGGAACTGACTAGTAAGATGTGAACAAGGAACTGACTAGTAAGATGTGAACAAGGAACTGACAGGTAGCATGTGAACAAGGAACTGACTGGTAAGATGTGAACAAGGAACTGACTGGTAAGATGTGAACAAGGAACTGATTAGTAAGATGTGAACAAGGAACCGACTGGTAAGATGTGAACAAGGAACTGACTAGTAAGATGTGAACAAGGAACTGACTGGTAAGATGTGAACAAGGAACTGACTGGTAAGATGTGAACAAGGAACTGACAGGTAAGATGTGAACAAGGAACTGACAGGTAAGATGTGAACAAGGAACTGACTGGTAAGATGTGAACAAGGAACTGACTGGTAAGATGTGAACAAGGAAATGACTGGTAAGATGTGAACAAGGAACTGACTAGTAGGATGTGAACAAGGAACTGACAGGTAAGATGTGAACAAGGAACTGACAGGTAAGATGCTAACAAGGAACTGACTAGTAAGATGTGAACAAGGAACTGACTGGTAAGATATGAACAAGGAACTGACAGGTAGCATGTGAACAAGAAACTGACTGGTAAGATGTGAACAAGGAACTGACTGGTAAGATGTGAACAAGGAACTGACAGGTAAGATGTGAACAAGGAACTGACTGGTAAGATGTGAACAAGGAACTGACTGGTAAGATGTGAAGAAGGAACTGATTAGTAAGATGTGAAGAAGGAACTGACTAGTAAGATGTGAACAAGGAACTGTCTAGTAAGATGTGAACAAGGAACTGACAGGTAGCATGTGAACAAGGAACTGACTGGTAAGATGTGAACAAGGAACTGACTGGTAAGATGTGAACATGGAACTGACTGGTAAGATGTGAACAAGGAACTGACAGGTAAGATGTGAACAAGGAACTGACAGGTAAGATGTGAACAAGGATCTGACAGGTAAGATGTGAACAAGGAACCGACAGGTAAGATGTGAACAAGGAACCGACTGGTAAGATGTGAACAAGGAACTGACTAGTAAGATGTGAACAAGGAACTGACTGGTAAGATGTGAACAAGGAACTGACTGGTAAGATGTGAACAAGGAGCTGACAGGTAAGATGTGAACAAGGAACTGACTGGTAAGATGTGAACAAGGAACTGACAGGTAAGATGTGAACAAGGAACTGACAGGTAATATGTGAACAAGGAACTGACAGGTAAGATGTGAACAAGGAACTGACTGGTAAGATGTGAACAAGGAACTGACTGGTAAGATGTGAACAAGGAACTGATTAGTAAGATGTGAAGAAGGAACTGACTAGTAAGATGTGAACAAGGAACTGTCTAGTAAGATGTGAACAAGGAACTGACAGGTAGCATGTGAACAAGGAACTGACTGGTAAGATGTGAACAAGGAACTGTCTAGTAAGATGTGAACAAGGAACTGACAGGTAGCATGTGAACAAGGAACTGACTGGTAAGATGTGAACAAGGAACTGACTGGTAAGATGTGAACATGGAACTGACTGGTAAGATGTGAACAAGGAACTGACAGGTAAGATGTGAACAAGGAACTGACAGGTAAGATGTGAACAAGGATCTGACAGGTAAGATGTGAACAAGGAACCGACAGGTAAGATGTGAACAAGGAACCGACTGGTAAGATGTGAACAAGGAACTGACTAGTAAGATGTGAACAAGGAACTGACTGGTAAGATGTGAACAAGGAACTGACTGGTAAGATGTGAACAAGGAGCTGACAGGTAAGATGTGAACAAGGAACTGACTGGTAAGATGTGAACAAGGAACTGACAGGTAAGATGTGAACAAGGAACTGACAGGTAATATGTGAACAAGGAACTGACAGGTAAGATGTGAACAAGGAACTGACTAGTAAGATGTGAACAAGGAACTGACTGGTAAGATGTGAACAAGGAACTGACAGGTAAGATGTGAACAAGGAACTGACAGGTAGCATGTGAACAAGGAACTGACAGGTAAGATGTGAACAAGGAACTGACAGGTAGCATGTGAACAAGAAACTGACTGGTAAGATGTGAACAAGGAACTGACAGGTAGCATGTGAACAAGGAACTGACTGGTAAGATGTGAACAAGGAACTGACAGGTAAGATGTGAACAAGGAACTGACTGGTAAGATGTGAACAAGGAACTGACTGGTAAGATGTGAACAAGGAAATGACTGGTAAGATGTGAACAAGGAACTGACTAGTAAGATGTGAACAAGGAACTGACAGGTAAGATGTGAACAAGGAACTGACAGGTAAGATGCTAACAAGGAACTGACTAGTAAGATGTGAACAAGGAACTGACTGGTAAGATATGAACAAGGAACTGACAGGTAGCATGTGAACAAGAAACTGACTGGTAAGATGTGAACAAGGAACTGACTGGTAAGATGTGAACAAGGAACTGACAGGTAAGATGTGAACAAGGAACTGACTGGTAAGATGTGAACAAGGAACTGACTGGTAAGATGTGAAGAAGGAACTGATTAGTAAGATGTGAAGAAGGAACTGACTAGTAAGATGTGAACAAGGAACTGTCTAGTAAGATGTGAACAAGGAACTGACAGGTAGCATGTGAACAAGGAACTGACTGGTAAGATGTGAACAAGGAACTGACTGGTAAGATGTGAACATGGAACTGACTGGTAAGATGTGAACAAGGAACTGACAGGTAAGATGTGAACAAGGATCTGACAGGTAAGATGTGAACAAGGAACCGACAGGTAAGATGTGAACAAGGAACCGACTGGTAAGATGTGAACAAGGAACTGACTAGTAAGATGTGAACAAGGAACTGACTGGTAAGATGTGAACAAGGAACTGACTGGTAAGATGTGAACAAGGAGCTGACAGGTAAGATGTGAACAAGGAACTGACTGGTAAGATGTGAACAAGGAACTGACAGGTAAGATCTGAACAAGGAACTGACAGGTAATATGTGAACAAGGAACTGACAGGTAAGATGCTAACAAGGAACTGACTAGTAAGATGTGAACAAGGAACTGACTGGTAAGATATGAACAAGGAACTGACAGGTAGCATGTGAACAAGAAACTGACTGGTAAGATGTGAACAAGGAACTGACTGGTAAGATGTGAACAAGGAACTGACAGGTAAGATGTGAACAAGGAACTGACTGGTAAGATGTGAACAAGGAACTGACTGGTAAGATGTGAACAAGGAACTGATTAGTAAGATGTGAAGAAGGAACTGACTAGTAAGATGTGAACAAGGAACTGTCTAGTAAGATGTGAACAAGGAACTGACAGGTAGCATGTGAACAAAGAACTGACTGGTAAGATGTGAACAAGGAACTGACTGGTAAGATGTGAACATGGAACTGACTGGTAAGATGTGAACAAGGAACTGACAGGTAAGATGTGAACAAGGAACTGACAGGTAAGATGTGAACAAGGATCTGACAGGTAAGATGTGAACAAGGAACCGACAGGTAAGATGTGAACAAGGAACCGACTGGTAAGATGTGAACAAGGAACTGACTAGTAAGATGTGAACAAGGAACTGACTGGTAAGATGTGAACAAGGAACTGACTGGTAAGATGTGAACAAGGAGCTGACAGGTAAGATGTGAACAAGGAACTGACTGGTAAGATGTGAACAAGGAACTGACAGGTAAGATGTGAACAAGGAACTGACAGGTAATATGTGAACAAGGAACTGACAGGTAAGATGTGAACAAGGAACTGACTAGTAAGATGTGAACAAGGAACTGACTGGTAAGATGTGAACAAGGAACTGACAGGTAAGATGTGAACAAGGAACTGACAGGTAGCATGTGAACAAGGAACTGACAGGTAAGATGTGAACAAGGAACTGACAGGTAGCATGTGAACAAGAAACTGACTGGTAAGATGTGAACAAGGAACTGACTGGTAAGATGTGAACAAGGAACTGACAGGTAAGATGTGAACAAGGAACTGACTAGTAAGATGTGAACAAGGAACTGACTGGTAAGATGTGAACAAGGAACTGACAGGTAAGATGTGAACAAGGAACTGACAGGTAGCATGTGAACAAGGAACTGACAGGTAAGATGTGAACAAGGAACTGACAGGTAGCATGTGAACAAGAAACTGACTGGTAAGATGTGAACAAGGAACTGACAGGTAGCATGTGAACAAGGAACTGACTGGTAAGATGTGAACAAGGAACTGACAGGTAAGATGTGAACAAGGAACTGACTGGTAAGATGTGAACAAGGAACTGACTGGTAAGATGTGAACAAGGAAATGACTGGTAAGATGTGAACAAGGAACTGACTAGTAAGATGTGAACAAGGAACTGACAGGTAAGATGTGAACAAGGAACTGACAGGTAAGATGCTAACAAGGAACTGACTAGTAAGATGTGAACAAGGAACTGACTGGTAAGATATGAACAAGGAACTGACAGGTAGCATGTGAACAAGAAACTGACTGGTAAGATGTGAACAAGGAACTGACTGGTAAGATGTGAACAAGGAACTGACAGGTAAGATGTGAACAAGGAACTGACTGGTAAGATGTGAACAAGGAACTGACTGGTAAGATGTGAAGAAGGAACTGATTAGTAAGATGTGAAGAAGGAACTGACTAGTAAGATGTGAACAAGGAACTGTCTAGTAAGATGTGAACAAGGAACTGACAGGTAGCATGTGAACAAGGAACTGACTGGTAAGATGTGAACAAGGAACTGACTGGTAAGATGTGAACATGGAACTGACTGGTAAGATGTGAACAAGGAACTGACAGGTAAGATGTGAACAAGGATCTGACAGGTAAGATGTGAACAAGGAACCGACAGGTAAGATGTGAACAAGGAACCGACTGGTAAGATGTGAACAAGGAACTGACTAGTAAGATGTGAACAAGGAACTGACTGGTAAGATGTGAACAAGGAACTGACTGGTAAGATGTGAACAAGGAGCTGACAGGTAAGATGTGAACAAGGAACTGACTGGTAAGATGTGAACAAGGAACTGACAGGTAAGATCTGAACAAGGAACTGACAGGTAATATGTGAACAAGGAACTGACAGGTAAGATGCTAACAAGGAACTGACTAGTAAGATGTGAACAAGGAACTGACTGGTAAGATATGAACAAGGAACTGACAGGTAGCATGTGAACAAGAAACTGACTGGTAAGATGTGAACAAGGAACTGACTGGTAAGATGTGAACAAGGAACTGACAGGTAAGATGTGAACAAGGAACTGACTGGTAAGATGTGAACAAGGAACTGACTGGTAAGATGTGAACAAGGAACTGATTAGTAAGATGTGAAGAAGGAACTGACTAGTAAGATGTGAACAAGGAACTGTCTAGTAAGATGTGAACAAGGAACTGACAGGTAGCATGTGAACAAAGAACTGACTGGTAAGATGTGAACAAGGAACTGACTGGTAAGATGTGAACATGGAACTGACTGGTAAGATGTGAACAAGGAACTGACAGGTAAGATGTGAACAAGGAACTGACAGGTAAGATGTGAACAAGGATCTGACAGGTAAGATGTGAACAAGGAACCGACAGGTAAGATGTGAACAAGGAACCGACTGGTAAGATGTGAACAAGGAACTG
Source organism: Oncorhynchus nerka (assembly GCF_034236695.1). NCBI lineage: Eukaryota > Metazoa > Chordata > Actinopteri > Salmoniformes > Salmonidae > Oncorhynchus > Oncorhynchus nerka. The sequence continues at coordinate 14,132,207 of NC_088406.1, forward strand.
ACTAGTAAGATGTGAACAAGGAACTGACTGGTAAGATGTGAACAAGGAACTGACTGGTAAGATGTGAACAAGGAGCTGACAGGTAAGATGTGAACAAGGAACTGACTGGTAAGATGTGAACAAGGAACTGACAGGTAAGATGTGAACAAGGAACTGACAGGTAATATGTGAACAAGGAACTGACAGGTAAGATGTGAACAAGGAACTGACTAGTAAGATGTGAACAAGGAACTGACTGGTAAGATGTGAACAAGGAACTGACAGGTAAGATGTGAACAAGGAACTGACAGGTAGCATGTGAACAAGGAACTGACAGGTAAGATGTGAACAAGGAACTGACAGGTAGCATGTGAACAAGAAACTGACTGGTAAGATGTGAACAAGGAACTGACAGGTAGCATGTGAACAAGGAACTGACTGGTAAGATGTGAACAAGGAACTGACAGGTAGCTTGTGAACAAGGAACTGACTAGTAAGATGTGAACAAGGAACTGACTGGTAAGATGTGAACAAGGAACTGACAGGTAAGATGTGAACAAGGAACTGACAGGTAGCATGTGAACAAGGAACTGACAGGTAAGATGTGAACAAGGAACTGACAGGTAGCATGTGAACAAGAAACTGACTGGTAAGATGTGAACAAGGAACTGACAGGTAGCATGTGAACAAGGAACTGACTGGTAAGATGTGAACAAGGAACTGACAGGTAGCATGTGAACAAGAAACTGACTGGTAAGATGTGAACAAGGAACTGACTGGTAAGATGTGAACAAGGAACTGACAGGTAAGATGTGAACAAGGAACTGACTGGTAAGATGTGAACAAGGAACTGACTGGTAAGATGTGAACAAGGAACTGATTAGTAAGATGTGAAGAAGGAACTGACTAGTAAGATGTGAACAAGGAACTGTCTAGTAAGATGTGAACAAGGAACTGACAGGTAGCATGTGAACAAGGAACTGACTGGTAAGATGTGAACAAGGAACTGACTGGTAAGATGTGAACATGGAACTGACTGGTAAGATGTGAACAAGGAACTGACAGGTAAGATGTGAACAAGGAACTGACAGGTAAGATGTGAACAAGGATCTGACAGGTAAGATGTGAACAAGGAACCGACAGGTAAGATGTGAACAAGGAACCGACTGGTAAGATGTGAACAAGGAACTGACTAGTAAGATGTGAACAAGGAACTGACTGGTAAGATGTGAACAAGGAACTGACTGGTAAGATGTGAACAAGGAGCTGACAGGTAAGATGTGAACAAGGAACTGACTGGTAAGATGTGAACAAGGAACTGACAGGTAAGATGTGAACAAGGAACTGACAGGTAATATGTGAACAAGGAACTGACAGGTAAGATGTGAACAAGGAACTGACTAGTAAGATGTGAACAAGGAACTGACTGGTAAGATGTGAACAAGGAACTGACAGGTAAGATGTGAACAAGGAACTGACAGGTAGCATGTGAACAAGGAACTGACAGGTAAGATGTGAACAAGGAACTGACAGGTAGCATGTGAACAAGAAACTGACTGGTAAGATGTGAACAAGGAACTGACAGGTAGCATGTGAACAAGGAACTGACTGGTAAGATGTGAACAAGGAACTGACAGGTAGCATGTGAACAAGGAACTGACTAGTAAGATGTGAACAAGGAACTGACTGGTAAGATGTGAACAAGGAACTGACAGGTAAGATGTGAACAAGGAACTGACAGGTAGCATGTGAACAAGGAACTGACAGGTAAGATGTGAACAAGGAACTGACAGGTAGCATGTGAACAAGAAACTGACTGGTAAGATGTGAACAAGGAACTGACAGGTAGCATGTGAACAAGGAACTGACTGGTAAGATGTGAACAAGGAACTGACAGGTAGCATGTGAACAAGAAACTGACTGGTAAGATGTGAACAAGGAACTGACTGGTAAGATGTGAACAAGGAACTGACTAGTAAGATGTGAACAAGGAACTGACTGGTAAGATGTGAACAAGGAACTGACTAGTAAGATGTGAACAAGGAACTGACTAGTAAGATGTGAACAAGGAACTGACAGGTAAGATGTGAACAAGGAACTGACAGGTAAGATGTGAACAAGGAACTGACTAGTAAGATGTGAACAAGGAACTGACTGGTAAGATGTGAACAAGGAACTGACAGGTAGCATGTGAACAAGAAACTGACTGGTAAGATGTGAACAAGGAACTGACTGGTAAGATGTGAACAAGGAACTGACAGGTAAGATGTGAACAAGGAACTGACTGGTAAGATGTGAACAAGGAACTGACAGGTAGCATGTGAACAAGGAACTGACTGGTAAGATGTGAACAAGGAACTGACAGGTAGCATGTGAACAAGGAACTGACTGGTAAGATGTGAACAAGGAACTGACAGGTAAAATGTGAACAAGGAACTGACTGGTAAGATGTGAACAAGGAACTGACAGGTAAAATGTGAACAAGGAACTGACAGGTAAGATGTGAACAAGGAACTGATTAGTAAGATGTGAAGAAGGAACTGACTAGTAAGATGTGAACAAGGAACTGACTAGTAAGATGTGAACAAGGAACTGACTAGTAAGATGTGAACAAGGAACTGACAGGTAGCATGTGAACAAGGAACTGACTGGTAAGATGTGAACAAGGAACTGACTGGTAAGATGTGAACAAGGAACTGACTAGTAAGATGTGAACAAGGAACTGACTAGTAAGATGTGAACAAGGAACTGACTGGTAAGATGTGAACAAGGAACTGACAGGTAAGATGTGAACAAGGAACTGACAGGTAAGATGTGAACAAGGAACTGACAGATACGATGTGAACAAGGAACTGACAGGTAAGATGTGAACAAGGAAATGACTGGTAAGATGTGAACAAGGAACTGACAGGTAGCATGTGAACAAGGAACTGACTGGTAAGATGTGAACAAGGAACTGCCAGGTAGCATGTGAACAAGAAACTGACTGGTAAGATGTGAACAAGGAACTGACTGGTAAGATGTGAACAAGGAACTGACTAGTAAGATGTGAACAAGGAACTGACTGGTAAGATGTGAACAAGGAACTGACTAGTAAGATGTGAACAAGGAACTGACTAGTAAGATGTAAACAAGGAACTGACAGGTAAGATGTGAACAAGGAACTGACAAGTAAGATGTGAACAAGGAACTGACTGGTAAGATGTGAACAAGGAACTGACTGGTAAGATGTGAACAAGGAACTGACAGGTAAGATGTGAACAAGGAACTGACTGGTAAGATGTGAACAAGGAACTGACTGGTAAGATGTGAACAAGGAACTGATTAGTAAGATGTGAAGAAGGAACTGACTAGTAAGATGTGAACAAGGAACTGTCTAGTAAGATGTGAACAAGGAACTGACAGGTAGCATGTGAACAAGGAACTGACAGGTAAGATGTGAACAAGGAACTGACAGGTAGCATGTGAACAAGAAACTGACTGGTAAGATGTGAACAAGGAACTGACAGGTAGCATGTGAACAAGGAACTGACTGGTAAGATGTGAACAAGGAACTGACAGGTAGCATGTGAACAAGAAACTGACTGGTAAGATGTGAACAAGGAACTGACTGGTAAGATGTGAACAAGGAACTGACAGGTAAGATGTGAACAAGGAACTGACTGGTAAGATGTGAACAAGGAACTGACTGGTAAGATGTGAACAAGGAACTGATTAGTAAGATGTGAAGAAGGAACTGACTAGTAAGATGTGAACAAGGAACTGACTAGTAAGATGTGAACAAGGAACTGACAGGTAGCATGTGAACAAGGAACTGACTGGTAAGATGTGAACAAGGAACTGACTGGTAAGATGTGAACAAGGAACTGACTAGTAAGATGTGAACAAGGAACTGACTAGTAAGATGTGAACAAGGAACTGACTGGTAAGATGTGAACAAGGAACTGACAGGTAAGATGTGAACAAGGAACTGACAGGTAAGATGTGAACAAGGAACTGACAGATACGATGTGAACAAGGAACTGACAGGTAAGATGTGAACAAGGAAATGACTGGTAAGATGTGAACAAGGAACTGACAGGTAGCATGTGAACAAGGAACTGACTGGTAAGATGTGAACAAGGAACTGCCAGGTAGCATGTGAACAAGAAACTGACTGGTAAGATGTGAACAAGGAACTGACTGGTAAGATGTGAACAAGGAACTGACTAGTAAGATGTGAACAAGGAACTGACTGGTAAGATGTGAACAAGGAACTGACTAGTAAGATGTGAACAAGGAACTGACTAGTAAGATGTAAACAAGGAACTGACAGGTAAGATGTGAACAAGGAACTGACAAGTAAGATGTGAACAAGGAACTGACTGGTAAGATGTGAACAAGGAACTGACTGGTAAGATGTGAACAAGGAACTGACAGGTAAGATGTGAACAAGGAACTGACTGGTAAGATGTGAACAAGGAACTGACTGGTAAGATGTGAACAAGGAACTGATTAGTAAGATGTGAAGAAGGAACTGACTAGTAAGATGTGAACAAGGAACTGTCTAGTAAGATGTGAACAAGGAACTGACAGGTAGCATGTGAACAAGGAACTGACAGGTAAGATGTGAACAAGGAACTGACAGGTAGCATGTGAACAAGAAACTGACTGGTAAGATGTGAACAAGGAACTGACAGGTAGCATGTGAACAAGGAACTGACTGGTAAGATGTGAACAAGGAACTGACAGGTAGCATGTGAACAAGAAACTGACTGGTAAGATGTGAACAAGGAACTGACTGGTAAGATGTGAACAAGGAACTGACTAGTAAGATGTGAACAAGGAACTGACTGGTAAGATGTGAACAAGGAACTGACTAGTAAGATGTGAACAAGGAACTGACTAGTAAGATGTGAACAAGGAACTGACAGGTAAGATGTGAACAAGGAACTGACAGGTAAGATGTGAACAAGGAACTGACTAGTAAGATGTGAACAAGGAACTGACTGGTAAGATGTGAACAAGGAACTGACAGGTAGCATGTGAACAAGAAACTGACTGGTAAGATGTGAACAAGGAACTGACTGGTAAGATGTGAACAAGGAACTGACAGGTAAGATGTGAACATGGAACTGACTGGTAAGATGTGAACAAGGAACTGACAGGTAGCATGTGAACAAGGAACTGACTGGTAAGATGTGAACAAGGAACTGACAGGTAAGATGTGAACAAGGAACTGACTGGTAAGATGTGAACAAGGAACTGACAGGTAGCATGTGAACAAGGAACTGACTGGTAAGATGTGAACAAGGAACTGACAGGTAAGATGTGAACAAGGAACTGACAGGTAAGATGTGAACAAGGAACTGACTAGTAAGATGTGAACAAGGAACTGACAGGTAAGATGTGAACAAGGAACTGACAGGTAAGATGTGAACAAGGAACTGACTAGTAAGATGTGAACAAGGAACTGACTGGTAAGATGTGAACAAGGAACTGACAGGTAAGATGTGAACAAGAAACTGACTGGTAAGATGTGAACAAGGAACTGACTGGTAAGATGTGAACAAGGAACTGACAGGTAAGATGTGAACAAGGAACTGACTGGTAAGATGTGAACAAGGAACTGACAGGTAGCATGTGAACAAGGAACTGACTGGTAAGATGTGAACAAGGAACTGACAGGTAGCATGTGAACAAGGAACTGACTGGTAAGATGTGAACAAGGAACTGACAGGTAAAATGTGAACAAGGAACTGACTGGTAAGATGTGAACAAGGAACTGACAGGTAAAATGTGAACAAGGAACTGACAGGTAAGATGTGAACAAGGAACTGATTAGTAAGATGTGAAGAAGGAACTGACTAGTAAGATGTGAACAAGGAACTGACTAGTAAGATGTGAACAAGGAACTGACTAGTAAGATGTGAACAAGGAACTGACAGGTAGCATGTGAACAAGGAACTGACTGGTAAGATGTGAACAAGGAACTGACTGGTAAGATGTGAACAAGGAACTGACTAGTAAGATGTGAACAAGGAACTGACTAGTAAGATGTGAACAAGGAACTGACTGGTAAGATGTGAACAAGGAACTGACAGGTAAGATGTGAACAAGGAACTGACAGGTAAGATGTGAACAAGGAACTGACAGATACGATGTGAACAAGGAACTGACAGGTAAGATGTGAACAAGGAAATGACTGGTAAGATGTGAACAAGGAACTGACAGGTAGCATGTGAACAAGGAACTGACTGGTAAGATGTGAACAAGGAACTGCCAGGTAGCATGTGAACAAGAAACTGACTGGTAAGATGTGAACAAGGAACTGACAGGTAAAATGTGAACAAGGAACTGACAGGTAAGATGTGAACAAGGAACTGATTAGTAAGATGTGAAGAAGGAACTGACTAGTAAGATGTGAACAAGGAACTGACTAGTAAGATGTGAACAAGGAACTGACTAGTAAGATGTGAACAAGGAACTGACAGGTAGCATGTGAACAAGGAACTGACTGGTAAGATGTGAACAAGGAACTGACTGGTAAGATGTGAACAAGGAACTGACTAGTAAGATGTGAACAAGGAACTGACTAGTAAGATGTGAACAAGGAACTGACTGGTAAGATGTGAACAAGGAACTGACAGGTAAGATGTGAACAAGGAACTGACAGGTAAGATGTGAACAAGGAACTGACAGATACGATGTGAACAAGGAACTGACAGGTAAGATGTGAACAAGGAAATGACTGGTAAGATGTGAACAAGGAACTGACAGGTAGCATGTGAACAAGGAACTGACTGGTAAGATGTGAACAAGGAACTGCCAGGTAGCATGTGAACAAGAAACTGACTGGTAAGATGTGAACAAGGAACTGACTGGTAAGATGTGAACAAGGAACTGACTAGTAAGATGTGAACAAGGAACTGACTGGTAAGATGTGAACAAGGAACTGACTAGTAAGATGTGAACAAGGAACTGACTAGTAAGATGTAAACAAGGAACTGACAGGTAAGATGTGAACAAGGAACTGACAAGTAAGATGTGAACAAGGAACTGACTGGTAAGATGTGAACAAGGAACTGACTGGTAAGATGTGAACAAGGAACTGACAGGTAAGATGTGAACAAGGAACTGACTGGTAAGATGTGAACAAGGAACTGACTGGTAAGATGTGAACAAGGAACTGATTAGTAAGATGTGAAGAAGGAACTGACTAGTAAGATGTGAACAAGGAACTGTCTAGTAAGATGTGAACAAGGAACTGACAGGTAGCATGTGAACAAGGAACTGACAGGTAAGATGTGAACAAGGAACTGACAGGTAGCATGTGAACAAGAAACTGACTGGTAAGATGTGAACAAGGAACTGACAGGTAGCATGTGAACAAGGAACTGACTGGTAAGATGTGAACAAGGAACTGACAGGTAGCATGTGAACAAGAAACTGACTGGTAAGATGTGAACAAGGAACTGACTGGTAAGATGTGAACAAGGAACTGACAGGTAAGATGTGAACAAGGAACTGACTGGTAAGATGTGAACAAGGAACTGACTGGTAAGATGTGAACAAGGAACTGATTAGTAAGATGTGAAGAAGGAACTGACTAGTAAGATGTGAACAAGGAACTGACTAGTAAGATGTGAACAAGGAACTGACAGGTAGCATGTGAACAAGGAACTGACTGGTAAGATGTGAACAAGGAACTGACTGGTAAGATGTGAACAAGGAACTGACTAGTAAGATGTGAACAAGGAACTGACTAGTAAGATGTGAACAAGGAACTGACTGGTAAGATGTGAACAAGGAACTGACAGGTAAGATGTGAACAAGGAACTGACAGGTAAGATGTGAACAAGGAACTGACAGATACGATGTGAACAAGGAACTGACAGGTAAGATGTGAACAAGGAAATGACTGGTAAGATGTGAACAAGGAACTGACAGGTAGCATGTGAACAAGGAACTGACTGGTAAGATGTGAACAAGGAACTGCCAGGTAGCATGTGAACAAGAAACTGACTGGTAAGATGTGAACAAGGAACTGACTGGTAAGATGTGAACAAGGAACTGACTAGTAAGATGTGAACAAGGAACTGACTGGTAAGATGTGAACAAGGAACTGACTAGTAAGATGTGAACAAGGAACTGACTAGTAAGATGTAAACAAGGAACTGACAGGTAAGATGTGAACAAGGAACTGACAAGTAAGATGTGAACAAGGAACTGACTGGTAAGATGTGAACAAGGAACTGACTGGTAAGATGTGAACAAGGAACTGACAGGTAAGATGTGAACAAGGAACTGACTGGTAAGATGTGAACAAGGAACTGACTGGTAAGATGTGAACAAGGAACTGATTAGTAAGATGTGAAGAAGGAACTGACTAGTAAGATGTGAACAAGGAACTGTCTAGTAAGATGTGAACAAGGAACTGACAGGTAGCATGTGAACAAGGAACTGACAGGTAAGATGTGAACAAGGAACTGACAGGTAGCATGTGAACAAGAAACTGACTGGTAAGATGTGAACAAGGAACTGACAGGTAGCATGTGAACAAGGAACTGACTGGTAAGATGTGAACAAGGAACTGACAGGTAGCATGTGAACAAGAAACTGACTGGTAAGATGTGAACAAGGAACTGACTGGTAAGATGTGAACAAGGAACTGACTAGTAAGATGTGAACAAGGAACTGACTGGTAAGATGTGAACAAGGAACTGACTAGTAAGATGTGAACAAGGAACTGACTAGTAAGATGTGAACAAGGAACTGACAGGTAAGATGTGAACAAGGAACTGACAGGTAAGATGTGAACAAGGAACTGACTAGTAAGATGTGAACAAGGAACTGACTGGTAAGATGTGAACAAGGAACTGACAGGTAGCATGTGAACAAGAAACTGACTGGTAAGATGTGAACAAGGAACTGACTGGTAAGATGTGAACAAGGAACTGACAGGTAAGATGTGAACATGGAACTGACTGGTAAGATGTGAACAAGGAACTGACAGGTAGCATGTGAACAAGGAACTGACTGGTAAGATGTGAACAAGGAACTGACAGGTAAGATGTGAACAAGGAACTGACTGGTAAGATGTGAACAAGGAACTGACAGGTAGCATGTGAACAAGGAACTGACTGGTAAGATGTGAACAAGGAACTGACAGGTAAGATGTGAACAAGGAACTGACAGGTAAGATGTGAACAAGAAACTGACTGGTAAGATGTGAACAAGGAACTGACTGGTAAGATGTGAACAAGGAACTGACTAGTAAGATGTGAACAAGGAACTGACTGGTAAGATGTGAACAAGGAACTGACAGGTAAGATGTGAACAAGGAACTGACAGGTAAGATGTGAACAAGGAACTGACTAGTAAGATGTGAACAAGGAACTGACAGGTAGCATGTGAACAAGGAACTGACTGGTAAGATGTGAACAAGGAACTGACAGGTAAGATGTGAACAAGGAACTGACTAGTAAGATGTGAACAAGGAACTGATTAGTAAGATGTGAAGAAGGAACTGACTAGTAAGATGTGAACAAGGAACTGACAGGTAGCATGTGAACAAGGAACTGACTGGTAAGATGTGAACAAGGAACTGACTGGTAAGATGTGAACAAGGAACTGACTAGTAAGATGTGAACAAGGAACTGACTAGTAAGATGTGAACAAGGAACTGACTGGTAAGATGTGAACAAGGAACTGACAGGTAAGATGTGAACAAGGAACTGACAGGTAAGATGTGAACAAGGAACTGACAGATACGATGTGAACAAGGAACTGACAGGTAAGATGTGAACAAGGAAATGACTGGTAAGATGTGAACAAGGAACTGACAGGTAGCATGTGAACAAGGAACTGACTGGTAAGATGTGAACAACATCTTTAAACAGCACTGTTTCTAGCTTTTAGCTGAAGTTATTGAACACTTTGGGGATGTGAGGTGGATAGAAGGGAAGAGTTCCCACAATAGATGAGATATTTGTAAGTCGCTCTGGATAAGAGCGTCTGCTAAATGACTTAAATGTAAATGTAAATGTAAACAAGGAACTGACAGGTAGCATGTGAACAAGAAACTGACTGGTAAGATGTGAACAAGGAACTGACTGGTAAGATGTGAACAAGGAACTGACTAGTAAGATGTGAACAAGGAACTGACTGGTAAGATGTGAACAAGGAACTGAGTAGTAAGATGTGAACAAGGAACTGACTAGTAAGATGTAAACAAGGAACTGACAGGTAAGATGTGAACAAGGAACTGACTGGTAAGATGTGAACAAGGAACTGACTAGTAAGATGTGAACAAGGAACTGACAGGTAGCATGTGAACAAGGAACTGACTGGTAAGATGTGAACAAGGAACTGACAGGTAAGATGTGAACCAGGAACTGACTAGTAAGATGTGAACAAGGAACTGATTAGTAAGATGTGAAGAAGGAACTGACTGGTAAGATGTGAACAAGGAACTGACAGGTAGCATGTGAACAAGGAACTGACTGGTAAGATGTGAACAAGGAACTGACAGGTAAGATGTGAACAAGGAACTGACAGGTAAGATGTGAACAAGAAACTGACTGGTAAGATGTGAACAAGGAACTGACTGGTAAGATGTGAACAAGGAACTGACTAGTAAGATGTGAACAAGGAACTGACTGGTAAGATGTGAACAAGGAACTGACAGGTAAGATGTGAACAAGGAACTGACAGGTAAGATGTGAACAAGGAACTGACAGGTAAGATGTGAACAAGGAACTGACAAGTAAGATGTGAACAAGGAACTGACTGGTAAGATGTGAACAAGGAACTGACTAGTAAGATGTGAACAAGGAACTGACAGGTAGCATGTGAACAAGGAACTGACTGGTAAGATGTGAACAAGGAACTGACAGGTAAGATGTGAACAAGGAACTGACTAGTAAGATGTGAACAAGGAACTGATTAGTAAGATGTGAAGAAGGAACTGACTAGTAAGATGTGAACAAGGAACTGACTAGTAAGATGTGAACAAGGAACTGACAGGTAGCATGTGAACAAGGAACTGACTGGTAAGATGTGAACAAGGAACTGACTGGTAAGATGTGAACAAGGAACTGACTAGTAAGATGTGAACAAGGAACTGACTAGTAAGATGTGAACAAGGAACTGACTGGTAAGATGTGAACAAGGAACTGACAGGTAAGATGTGAACAAGGAACTGACAGGTAAGATGTGAACAAGGAACTGACAGATACGATGTGAACAAGGAACTGACAGGTAAGATGTGAACAAGGAAATGACTGGTAAGATGTGAACAAGGAACTGACAGGTAGCATGTGAACAAGGAACTGACTGGTAAGATGTGAACAAGGAACTGACAGGTAGCATGTGAACAAGAAACTGACTGGTAAGATGTGAACAAGGAACTGACTGGTAAGATGTGAACAAGGAACTGACTAGTAAGATGTGAACAAGGAACTGACTGGTAAGATGTGAACAAGGAACTGACTAGTAAGATGTGAACAAGGAACTGACTAGTAAGATGTAAACAAGGAACTGACAGGTAAGATGTGAACAAGGAACTGACAAGTAAGATGTGAACAAGGAACTGACTGGTAAGATGTGAACAAGGAACTGACTAGTAAGATGTGAACAAGGAACTGACAGGTAGCATGTGAACAAGGAACTGACTGGTAAGATGTGAACAAGGAACTGACAGGTAAGATGTGAACCAGGAACTGACTAGTAAGATGTGAACAAGGAACTGATTAGTAAGATGTGAAGAAGGAACTGACTGGTAAGATGTGAACAAGGAACTGACTAGTAAGATGTGAACAAGGAACTGACTGGTAAGATGTGAACAAGGAACTGACTGGTAAGATGTGAACAAGGAACTGACAGGTAAGATGTGAACAAGGAACTGACTGGTAAGATGTGAACAAGGAACTGACTGGTAAGATGTGAACAAGGAACTGATTAGTAAGATGTGAAGAAGGAACTGACTAGTAAGATGTGAACAAGGAACTGTCTAGTAAGATGTGAACAAGGAACTGACAGGTAGCATGTGAACAAGGAACTGACAGGTAAGATGTGAACAAGGAACTGACAGGTAGCATGTGAACAAGAAACTGACTGGTAAGATGTGAACAAGGAACTGACAGGTAGCATGTGAACAAGGAACTGACTTGTAAGATGTGAACAAGGAACTGACAGGTAGCATGTGAACAAGAAACTGACTGGTAAGATGTGAACAAGGAACTGACTGGTAAGATGTGAACAAGGAACTGACAGGTAAGATGTGAACAAGGAACTGACTGGTAAGATGTGAACAAGGAACTGACTGGTAAGATGTGAACAAGGAACTGATTAGTAAGATGTGAAGAAGGAACTGACTAGTAAGATGTGAACAAGGAACTGACTAGTAAGATGTGAACAAGGAACTGACAGGTAGCATGTGAACAAGGAACTGACTGGTAAGATGTGAACAAGGAACTGACTGGTAAGATGTGAACAAGGAACTGACTAGTAAGATGTGAACAAGGAACTGACTAGTAAGATGTGAACAAGGAACTGACTGGTAAGATGTGAACAAGGAACTGACAGGTAAGATGTGAACAAGGAACTGACAGATACGATGTGAACAAGGAACTGACAGGTAAGATGTGAACAAGGAAATGACTGGTAAGATGTGAACAAGGAACTGACAGGTAGCATGTGAACAAGGAACTGACTGGTAAGATGTGAACAAGGAACTGCCAGGTAGCATGTGAACAAGAAACTGACTGGTAAGATGTGAACAAGGAACTGACTGGTAAGATGTGAACAAGGAACTGACTAGTAAGATGTGAACAAGGAACTGACTGGTAAGATGTGAACAAGGAACTGACTAGTAAGATGTGAACAAGGAACTGACTAGTAAGATGTAAACAAGGAACTGACAGGTAAGATGTGAACAAGGAACTGACAAGTAAGATGTGAACAAGGAACTGACTGGTAAGATGTGAACAAGGAACTGACTGGTAAGATGTGAACAAGGAACTGACAGGTAAGATGTGAACAAGGAACTGACTGGTAAGATGTGAACAAGGAACTGACTGGTAAGATGTGAACAAGGAACTGATTAGTAAGATGTGAAGAAGGAACTGACTAGTAAGATGTGAACAAGGAACTGTCTAGTAAGATGTGAACAAGGAACTGACAGGTAGCATGTGAACAAGGAACTGACAGGTAAGATGTGAACAAGGAACTGACAGGTAGCATGTGAACAAGAAACTGACTGGTAAGATGTGAACAAGGAACTGACAGGTAGCATGTGAACAAGGAACTGACTGGTAAGATGTGAACAAGGAACTGACAGGTAGCATGTGAACAAGAAACTGACTGGTAAGATGTGAACAAGGAACTGACTGGTAAGATGTGAACAAGGAACTGACTGGTAAGATGTGAACAAGGAACTGACAGGTAAGATGTGAACAAGGAACTGACAGGTAAGATGTGAACAAGGAACTGACAGATACGATGTGAACAAGGAACTGACAGGTAAGATGTGAACAAGGAAATGACTGGTAAGATGTGAACAAGGAACTGACAGGTAGCATGTGAACAAGGAACTGACTGGTAAGATGTGAACAACATCTTTAAACAGCACTGTTTCTAGCTTTTAGCTGAAGTTATTGAACACTTTGGGGATGTGAGGTGGATAGAAGGAAGAGTTCCCACAATAGAACATTTTGTAAGTCGCTCTGGATAAAGCGTCTGCTAAATGACTTAAATGTAAATGTAAATGTAAACAAGGAACTGACAGGTAGCATGTGAACAAGAAACTGACTGGTAAGATGTGAACAAGGAACTGACTGGTAAGATGTGAACAAGGAACTGACTAGTAAGATGTGAACAAGGAACTGACTGGTAAGATGTGAACAAGGAACTGAGTAGTAAGATGTGAACAAGGAACTGACTAGTAAGATGTAAACAAGGAACTGACAGGTAAGATGTGAACAAGGAACTGACTGGTAAGATGTGAACAAGGAACTGACTAGTAAGATGTGAACAAGGAACTGACAGGTAGCATGTGAACAAGGAACTGACTGGTAAGATGTGAACAAGGAACTGACAGGTAAGATGTGAACCAGGAACTGACTAGTAAGATGTGAACAAGGAACTGATTAGTAAGATGTGAAGAAGGAACTGACTGGTAAGATGTGAACAAGGAACTGACAGGTAGCATGTGAACAAGGAACTGACTGGTAAGATGTGAACAAGGAACTGACAGGTAAGATGTGAACAAGGAACTGACAGGTAAGATGTGAACAAGAAACTGACTGGTAAGATGTGAACAAGGAACTGACTGGTAAGATGTGAACAAGGAACTGACTAGTAAGATGTGAACAAGGAACTGACTGGTAAGATGTGAACAAGGAACTGACAGGTAAGATGTGAACAAGGAACTGACAGGTAAGATGTGAACAAGGAACTGACAGGTAAGATGTGAACAAGGAACTGACAAGTAAGATGTGAACAAGGAACTGACTGGTAAGATGTGAACAAGGAACTGACTAGTAAGATGTGAACAAGGAACTGACAGGTAGCATGTGAACAAGGAACTGACTGGTAAGATGTGAACAAGGAACTGACAGGTAAGATGTGAACAAGGAACTGACTAGTAAGATGTGAACAAGGAACTGATTAGTAAGATGTGAAGAAGGAACTGACTAGTAAGATGTGAACAAGGAACTGACTAGTAAGATGTGAACAAGGAACTGACAGGTAGCATGTGAACAAGGAACTGACTGGTAAGATGTGAACAAGGAACTGACTGGTAAGATGTGAACAAGGAACTGACTAGTAAGATGTGAACAAGGAACTGACTAGTAAGATGTGAACAAGGAACTGACTGGTAAGATGTGAACAAGGAACTGACAGGTAAGATGTGAACAAGGAACTGACAGGTAAGATGTGAACAAGGAACTGACAGATACGATGTGAACAAGGAACTGACAGGTAAGATGTGAACAAGGAAATGACTGGTAAGATGTGAACAAGGAAAACTGACAGGTAGCATGTGAACAAGGAACTGACTGGTAAGATGTGAACAAGGAACTGACAGGTAGCATGTGAACAAGAAACTGACTGGTAAGATGTGAACAAGGAACTGACTGGTAAGATGTGAACAAGGAACTGACTAGTAAGATGTGAACAAGGAACTGACTGGTAAGATGTGAACAAGGAACTGACTAGTAAGATGTGAACAAGGAACTGACTAGTAAGATGTAAACAAGGAACTGACAGGTAAGATGTGAACAAGGAACTGACAAGTAAGATGTGAACAAGGAACTGACTGGTAAGATGTGAACAAGGAACTGACTAGTAAGATGTGAACAAGGAACTGACAGGTAGCATGTGAACAAGGAACTGACTGGTAAGATGTGAACAAGGAACTGACAGGTAAGATGTGAACCAGGAACTGACTAGTAAGATGTGAACAAGGAACTGATTAGTAAGATGTGAAGAAGGAACTGACTGGTAAGATGTGAACAAGGAACTGACTAGTAAGATGTGAACAAGGAACTGACTGGTAAGATGTGAACAAGGAACTGACTGGTAAGATGTGAACAAGGAACTGACAGGTAAGATGTGAACAAGGAACTGACTGGTAAGATGTGAACAAGGAACTGACTGGTAAGATGTGAACAAGGAACTGATTAGTAAGATGTGAACAAGGAACTGACTAGTAAGATGTGAACAAGGAACTGTCTAGTAAGATGTGAACAAGGAACTGACAGGTAGCATGTGAACAAGGAACTGACAGGTAAGATGTGAACAAGGAACTGACAGGTAGCATGTGAACAAGAAACTGACTGGTAAGATGTGAACAAGGAACTGACAGGTAGCATGTGAACAAGGAACTGACTGGTAAGATGTGAACAAGGAACTGACAGGTAGCATGTGAACAAGAAACTGACTGGTAAGATGTGAACAAGGAACTGACTGGTAAGATGTGAACAAGGAAACAGGTAAGATGTGAACAAGGAACTGACTGGTAAGATGTGAACAAGGAACTGACTGGTAAGATGTGAACAAGGAACTGATTAGTAAGATGTGAAGAAGGAACTGACTAGTAAGATGTGAACAAGGAACTGACTAGTAAGATGTGAACAAGGAACTGACAGGTAAGATGTGAACAAGGAACTGACTGGTAAGATGTGAACAAGGAACTGACTGGTAAGATGTTAACAAGGAACTGACTAGTAAGATGTGAACAAGGAACTGACTAGTAAGATGTGAACAAGGAACTGACTGGTAAGATGTGAACAAGGAACTGACAGGTAAGATGTGAACAAGGAACTGACAGATACGATGTGAACAAGGAACTGACAGGTAAGATGTGAACAAGGAAATGACTGGTAAGATGTGAACAAGGAACTGACAGGTAGCATGTGAACAAGGAACTGACTGGTAAGATGTGAACAAGGAACTGCCAGGTAGCATGTGAACAAGAAACTGACTGGTAAGATGTGAACAAGGAACTGACTGGTAAGATGTGAACAAGGAACTGACTAGTAAGATGTGAACAAGGAACTGACTGGTAAGATGTGAACAAGGAACTGACTAGTAAGATGTGAACAAGGAACTGACTAGTAAGATGTAAACAAGGAACTGACAGGTAAGATGTGAACAAGGAACTGACAAGTAAGATGTGAACAAGGAACTGACTGGTAAGATGTGAACAAGGAACTGACTGGTAAGATGTGAACAAGGAACTGACAGGTAAGATGTGAACAAGGAACTGACTGGTAAGATGTGAACAAGGAACTGACTGGTAAGATGTGAACAAGGAACTGATTAGTAAGATGTGAAGAAGGAACTGACTAGTAAGATGTGAACAAGGAACTGTCTAGTAAGATGTGAACAAGGAACTGACAGGTAGCATGTGAACAAGGAACTGACAGGTAAGATGTGAACAAGGAACTGACAGGTAGCATGTGAACAAGAAACTGACTGGTAAGATGTGAACAAGGAACTGACAGGTAGCATGTGAACAAGGAACTGACTGGTAAGATGTGAACAAGGAACTGACAGGTAAGCATGTGAACAAGAAACTGACTGGTAAGATGTGAACAAGGAACTGACTGGTAAGATGTGAACAAGGAACTGACTAGTAAGATGTGAACAAGGAACTGACTGGTAAGATGTGAACAAGGAACTGACTAGTAAGATGTGAACAAGGAAACTAGTAAGATGTGAACAAGGAACTGACAGGTAAGATGTGAACAAGGAACTGACAGGTAAGATGTGAACAAGGAACTGACTAGTAAGATGTGAACAAGGAACTGACTGGTAAGATGTGAACAAGGAACTGACAGGTAGCATGTGAACAAGAAACTGACTGGTAAGATGTGAACAAGGAAACTGACTGGTAAGATGTGAACAAGGAACTGACAGGTAAGATGTGAACATGGAACTGACTGGTAAGATGTGAACAAGGAACTGACAGGTAGCATGTGAACAAGGAACTGACTGGTAAGATGTGAACAAGGAACTGACAGGTAAGATGTGAACAAGGAACTGACTGGTAAGATGTGAACAAGGAACTGACAGGTAGCATGTGAACAAGGAACTGACTGGTAAGATGTGAACAAGGAACTGACAGGTAAGATGTGAACAAGGAACTGACAGGTAAGATGTGAACAAGAAACTGACTGGTAAGATGTGAACAAGGAACTGACTGGTAAGATGTGAACAAGGAACTGACTAGTAAGATGTGAACAAGGAACTGACTGGTAAGATGTGAACAAGGAACTGACAGGTAAGATGTGAACAAGGAACTGACAGGTAAGATGTGAACAAGGAACTGACTAGTAAGATGTGAACAAGGAACTGACAGGTAGCATGTGAACAAGGAACTGACTGGTAAGATGTGAACAAGGAACTGACAGGTAAGATGTGAACAAGGAACTGACTAGTAAGATGTGAACAAGGAACTGATTAGTAAGATGTGAAGAAGGAACTGACTAGTAAGATGTGAACAAGGAACTGACAGGTAGCATGTGAACAAGGAACTGACTGGTAAGATGTGAACAAGGAACTGACTGGTAAGATGTGAACAAGGAACTGACTGGTAAGATGTGAACAAGGAACTGACTAGTAAGATGTGAACAAGGAACTGACTGGTAAGATGTGAACAAGGAACTGACAGGTAAGATGTGAACAAGGAACTGACTGGTAAGATGTGAACAAGGAACTGACAGGTAAGATGTGAACAAGGAACTGACAGGTAAGATGTGAACAAGGAAATGACTGGTAAGATGTGAACAAGGAACTGACAAGCATGTGAACAAGGAACTGACTGGTAAGATGTGAACAACATCTTTAAACAGCACTGTTTCTAGCTTTTAGCTGAAGTTATTGAACACTTTGGGGATGTGAGGTGGATAGAAGGGAAGAGTTGACAATAGATGAGATATTTGTAAGTCGCTCTGGATAAGAGCGTCTGAAATGACTTAAATGTAAATGTAAATGTAAACAAGGAACTGACAGGTAGCATGTGAACAAGAAACTGACTGGTAAGATGTGAACAAGGAACTGACTGGTAAGATGTGAACAAGGAACTGACTAGTAAGATGTGAACAAGGAACTGACTGGTAAGATGTGAACAAGGAACTGACTAGTAAGATGTGAACAAGGAACTGACAGGTAGCATGTGAACAAGGAACTGACTGGTAAGATGTGAACAAGGAACTGACAGGTAAGATGTGAACAAGGAACTGACAGGTAAGATGTGAACAAGGAACTGACAGGTAAGATGTGAACAAGGAACTGACAAGTAAGATGTGAACAAGGAACTGACTGGTAAGATGTGAACAAGGAACTGACTAGTAAGATGTGAACAAGGAACTGACAGGTAGCATGTGAACAAGGAACTGACTGGTAAGATGTGAACAAGGAACTGACAGGTAAGATGTGAACAAGGAACTGACTAGTAAGATGTGAACAAGGAACTGATTAGTAAGATGTGAAGAAGGAACTGACTAGTAAGATGTGAACAAGGAACTGACTAGTAAGATGTGAACAAGGAACTGACAGGTAGCATGTGAACAAGGAACTGACTGGTAAGATGTGAACAAGGAACTGACTGGTAAGATGTGAACAAGGAACTGACTAGTAAGATGTGAACAAGGAACTGACTAGTAAGATGTGAACAAGGAACTGACTGGTAAGATGTGAACAAGGAACTGACAGGTAAGATGTGAACAAGGAACTGACAGGTAAGATGTGAACAAGGAACTGACAGATACGATGTGAACAAGGAACTGACAGGTAAGATGTGAACAAGGAAATGACTGGTAAGATGTGAACAAGGAACTGACAGGTAGCATGTGAACAAGGAACTGACTGGTAAGATGTGAACAAGGAACTGACAGGTAGCATGTGAACAAGAAACTGACTGGTAAGATGTGAACAAGGAACTGACTGGTAAGATGTGAACAAGGAACTGACTAGTAAGATGTGAACAAGGAACTGACTGGTAAGATGTGAACAAGGAACTGACTAGTAAGATGTGAACAAGGAACTGACTAGTAAGATGTAAACAAGGAACTGACAGGTAAGATGTGAACAAGGAACTGACAAGTAAGATGTGAACAAGGAACTGACTGGTAAGATGTGAACAAGGAACTGACTAGTAAGATGTGAACAAGGAACTGACAGGTAGCATGTGAACAAGGAACTGACTGGTAAGATGTGAACAAGGAACTGACAGGTAAGATGTGAACCAGGAACTGACTAGTAAGATGTGAACAAGGAACTGATTAGTAAGATGTGAAGAAGGAACTGACTGGTAAGATGTGAACAAGGAACTGACTAGTAAGATGTGAACAAGGAACTGACTGGTAAGATGTGAACAAGGAACTGACTAGTAAGATGTGAACAAGGAACTGACTAGTAAGATGTGAACAAGGAACTGACAGGTAAGATGTGAACAAGGAACTGACAGGTAAGATGTGAACAAGGAACTGACTAGTAAGATGTGAACAAGGAACTGACTGGTAAGATGTGAACAAGGAACTGACAGGTAGCATGTGAACAAGAAACTGACTGGTAAGATGTGAACAAGGAACTGACTGGTAAGATGTGAACAAGGAACTGACAGGTAAGATGTGAACAAGGAACTGACTGGTAAGATGTGAACAAGGAACTGACAGGTAGCATGTGAACAAGGAACTGACTGGTAAGATGTGAACAAGGAACTGACAGGTAAGATGTGAACAAGGAACTGACTGGTAAGATGTGAACAAGGAACTGACAGGTAGCATGTGAACAAGGAACTGACTGGTAAGATGTGAACAAGGAACTGACAGGTAAGATGTGAACAAGGAACTGACAGATAAGATGTGAACAAGAAACTGACTGGTAAGATGTGAACAAGGAACTGACTGGTAAGATGTGAACAAGGAACTGACTAGTAAGATGTGAACAAGGAACTGACTGGTAAGATGTGAACAAGGAACTGACAGGTAAGATGTGAACAAGGAACTGACAGGTAAGATGTGAACAAGGAACTGACAGGTAAGATGTGAACAAGGAACTGACAAGTAAGATGTGAACAAGGAACTGACTGGTAAGATGTGAAAAAGGAACTGACTAGTAAGATGTGAACAAGGAACTGACAGGTAGCATGTGAACAAGGAACTGACTGGTAAGATGTGAACAAGGAACTGACAGGTAAGATGTGAACAAGGAACTGACTAGTAAGATGTGAACAAGGAACTGATTAGTAAGATGTGAAGAAGGAACTGACTAGTAAGATGTGAACAAGGAACTGACTAGTAAGATGTGAACAAGGAACTGACAGGTAGCATGTGAACAAGGAACTGACTGGTAAGATGTGAACAAGGAACTGACTGGTAAGATGTGAACAAGGAACTGACTAGTAAGATGTGAACAAGGAACTGACAGGTAAGATGAACAAGGAACTGACTAGTAAGATGTGAACTGGTAAGATGTGAACAAGGAACTGACAGGTAAGATGTGAACAAGGAACTGACAGGTAAGATGTGAACAAGGAACTGACTAGTAAGATGTGAACAAGGAACTGACTGGTAAGATGTGAACAAGGAACTGACAGGTAGCATGTGAACAAGAAACTGACTGGTAAGATGTGAACAAGGAACTGACTGGTAAGATGTGAACAAGGAACTGACAGGTAAGATGTGAACAAGGAACTGACTGGTAAGATGTGAACAAGGAACTGACAGGTAGCATGTGAACAAGGAACTGACTGGTAAGATGTGAACAAGGAACTGACAGGTAAGATGTGAACAAGGAACTGACTGGTAAGATGTGAACAAGGAACTGACAGGTAGCATGTGAACAAGGAACTGACTGGTAAGATGTGAACAAGGAACTGACAGGTAAAATGTGAACAAGGAACTGACAGGTAAGATGTGAACAAGGAACTGATTAGTAAGATGTGAAGAAGGAACTGACTAGTAAGATGTGAACAAGGAAACTAGTAAGATGTGAACAAGGAACTGACTAGTAAGATGTGAACAAGGAACTGACAGGTAGCATGTGAACAAGGAACTGACTGGTAAGATGTGAACAAGGAACTGACTGGTAAGATGTGAACAAGGAACTGACTAGTAAGATGTGAACAAGGAACTGACTAGTAAGATGTGAACAAGGAACTGACTGGTAAGATGTGTACAAGGAACTGACAGGTAAGATGTGAACAAGGAACTGACAGGTAAGATGTGAACAAGGAACTGACAGATACGATGTGAACAAGGAACTGACAGGTAAGATGTGAACAAGGAAATGACTGGTAAGATGTGAACAAGGAACTGACAGGTAGCATGTGAACAAGGAACTGACTGGTAAGATGTGAACAAGGAACTGCCAGGTAGCATGTGAACAAGAAACTGACTGGTAAGATGTGAACAAGGAACTGACTGGTAAGATGTGAACAAGGAACTGACTAGTAAGATGTGAACAAGGAACTGACTGGTAAGATGTGAACAAGGAACTGACTAGTAAGATGTGAACAAGGAACTGACTAGTAAGATGTAAACAAGGAACTGACAGGTAAGATGTGAACAAGGAACTGACAAGTAAGATGTGAACAAGGAACTGACTGGTAAGATGTGAACAAGGAACTGACTGGTAAGATGTGAACAAGGAACTGACAGGTAAGATGTGAACAAGGAACTGACTGGTAAGATGTGAACAAGGAACTGACTGGTAAGATGTGAACAAGGAACTGATTAGTAAGATGTGAAGAAGGAACTGACTAGTAAGATGTGAACAAGGAACTGTCTAGTAAGATGTGAACAAGGAACTGACAGGTAGCATGTGAAAAGGAACTGACAGGTAAGATGTGAACAAGGAACTGACAGGTAGCATGTGAACAAGAAACTGACTGGTAAGATGTGAACAAGGAACTGACAGGTAGCATGTGAACAAGGAACTGACTGGTAAGATGTGAACAAGGAACTGACAGGTAGCATGTGAACAAGAAACTGACTGGTAAGATGTGAACAAGGAACTGACTGGTAAGATGTGAACAAGGAACTGACAGGTAAGATGTGAACAAGGAACTGACTGGTAAGATGTGAACAAGGAACTGACTGGTAAGATGTGAACAAGGAACTGATTAGTAAGATGTGAAGAAGGAACTGACTAGTAAGATGTGAACAAGGAACTGACTAGTAAGATGTGAACAAGGAACTGACAGGTAGCATGTGAACAAGGAACTGACTGGTAAGATGTGAACAAGGAACTGACTGGTAAGATGTGAACAAGGAACTGACTAGTAAGATGTGAACAAGGAACTGACTAGTAAGATGTGAACAAGGAACTGACTGGTAAGATGTGAACAAGGAACTGACAGGTAAGATGTGAACAAGGAACTGACAGGTAAGATGTGAACAAGGAACTGACAGAACGATGTGAACAAGGAACTGACAGGTAAGATGTGAACAAGGAAATGACTGGTAAGATGTGAACAAGGAACTGACAGGTAGCATGTGAACAAGGAACTGACTGGTAAGATGTGAACAAGGAACTGCCAGGTAGCATGTGAACAAGAAACTGACTGGTAAGATGTGAACAAGGAACTGACTGGTAAGATGTGAACAAGGAACTGACTAGTAAGATGTGAACAAGGAACTGACTGGTAAGATGTGAACAAGGAACTGACTAGTAAGATGTGAACAAGGAACTGACTAGTAAGATGTAAACAAGGAACTGACAGGTAAGATGTGAACAAGGAACTGACAAGTAAGATGTGAACAAGGAACTGACTGGTAAGATGTGAACAAGGAACTGACTGGTAAGATGTGAACAAGGAACTGACAGGTAAGATGAACAAGGAACTGACTGGTAAGATGTGAACAAGGAACTGACTGGTAAGATGTGAACAAGGAACTGATTAGTAAGATGTGAAGAAGGAACTGACTAGTAAGATGTGAACAAGGAACTGTCTAGTAAGATGTGAACAAGGAACTGACAGGTAGCATGTGAACAAGGAACTGACAGGTAAGATGTGAACAAGGAACTGACAGGTAGCATGTGAACAAGAAACTGAC
This sequence comes from Oncorhynchus nerka, assembly GCF_034236695.1. Classification (NCBI taxonomy): domain Eukaryota; kingdom Metazoa; phylum Chordata; class Actinopteri; order Salmoniformes; family Salmonidae; genus Oncorhynchus; species Oncorhynchus nerka. The sequence goes on from NC_088406.1 coordinate 14,155,735, forward strand.
TGGTAAGATGTGAACAAGGAACTGACAGGTAGCATGTGAACAAGGAACTGACTGGTAAGATGTGAACAAGGAACTGACAGGTAGCATGTGAACAAGAAACTGACTGGTAAGATGTGAACAAGGAACTGACTGGTAAGATGTGAACAAGGAACTGACTAGTAAGATGTGAACAAGGAACTGACTGGTAAGATGTGAACAAGGAACTGACTAGTAAGATGTGAACAAGGAACTGACTAGTAAGATGTGAACAAGGAACTGACAGGTAAGATGTGAACAAGGAACTGACAGGTAAGATGTGAACAAGGAACTGACTAGTAAGATGTGAACAAGGAACTGACTGGTAAGATGTGAACAAGGAACTGACAGGTAGCATGTGAACAAGAAACTGACTGGTAAGATGTGAACAAGGAACTGACTGGTAAGATGTGAACAAGGAACTGACAGGTAAGATGTGAACAAGGAACTGACTGGTAAGATGTGAACAAGGAACTGACAGGTAGCATGTGAACAAGGAACTGACTGGTAAGATGTGAACAAGGAACTGACAGGTAAGATGTGAACAAGGAACTGACTGGTAAGATGTGAACAAGGAACTGACAGGTAGCATGTGAACAAGGAACTGACTGGTAAGATGTGAACAAGGAACTGACAGGTAAGATGTGAACAAGGAACTGACAGGTAAGATGTGAACAAGAAACTGACTGGTAAGATGTGAACAAGGAACTGACTGGTAAGATGTGAACAAGGAACTGACTAGTAAGATGTGAACAAGGAACTGACTGGTAGCATGTGAACAAGGAACTGACTGGTAAGATGTGAACAAGGAACTGACAGGTAAGATGTGAACAAGGAACTGACTAGTAAGATGTGAACAAGGAACTGATTAGTAAGATGTGAAGAAGGAACTGACTAGTAAGATGTGAACAAGGAACTGACAGGTAGCATGTGAACAAGGAACTGACTGGTAAGATGTGAACAAGGAACTGACTGGTAAGATGTGAACAAGGAACTGACTAGTAAGATGTGAACAAGGAACTGACTAGTAAGATGTGAACAAGGAACTGACTGGTAAGATGTGAACAAGGAACTGACAGGTAAGATGTGAACAAGGAACTGACAGGTAAGATGTGAACAAGGAACTGACAGATACGATGTGAACAAGGAACTGACAGGTAAGATGTGAACAAGGAAATGACTGGTAAGATGTGAACAAGGAACTGACAGGTAGCATGTGAACAAGGAACTGACTGGTAAGATGTGAACAAGGAACTGACAGGTAGCATGTGAACAAGAAACTGACTGGTAAGATGTGAACAAGGAACTGACTGGTAAGATGTGAACAAGGAACTGACTAGTAAGATGTGAACAAGGAACTGACTGGTAAGATGTGAACAAGGAACTGAGTAGTAAGATGTGAACAAGGAACTGACTAGTAAGATGTAAACAAGGAACTGACAGGTAAGATGTGAACAAGGAACTGACAAGTAAGATGTGAACAAGGAACTGACTGGTAAGATGTGAACAAGGAACTGACTAGTAAGATGTGAACAAGGAACTGACAGGTAGCATGTGAACAAGGAACTGACTGGTAAGATGTGAACCAGGAACTGACAGGTAAGATGTGAACCAGGAACTGACTAGTAAGATGTGAACAAGGAACTGATTAGTAAGATGTGAAGAAGGAACTGACTGGTAAGATGTGAACAAGGAACTGACAGGTAGCATGTGAACAAGGAACTGACTGGTAAGATGTGAACAAGGAACTGACAGGTAAGATGTGAACAAGGAACTGACAGGTAAGATGTGAACAAGAAACTGACTAGTAAGATGTGAACAAGGAACTGACTGGTAAGATGTGAACAAGGAACTGACAGGTAAGATGTGAACAAGGAACTGACAGGTAAGATGTGAACAAGGAACTGACAGATACGATGTGAACAAGGAACTGACAGGTAAGATGTGAACAAGGAAATGACTGGTAAGATGTGAACAAGGAACTGACAGGTAGCATGTGAACAAGGAACTGACTGGTAAGATGTGAACAAGGAACTGACAGGTAGCATGTGAACAAGAAACTGACTGGTAAGATGTGAACAAGGAACTGACTGGTAAGATGTGAACAAGGAACTGACTAGTAAGATGTGAACAAGGAACTGACTGGTAAGATGTGAACAAGGAACTGAGTAGTAAGATGTGAACAAGGAACTGACTAGTAAGATGTAAACAAGGAACTGACAGGTAAGATGTGAACAAGGAACTGACAAGTAAGATGAACAAGGAACTGACTGGTAAGATGTGAACAAGGAACTGACTAGTAAGATGTGAACAAGGAACTGACAGGTAGCATGTGAACAAGGAACTGACTGGTAAGATGTGAACCAGGAACTGACAGGTAAGATGTGAACCAGGAACTGACTAGTAAGATGTGAACAAGGAACTGATTAGTAAGATGTGAAGAAGGAACTGACTGGTAAGATGTGAACAAGGAACTGACAGGTAGCATGTGAACAAGGAACTGACTGGTAAGATGTGAACAAGGAACTGACAGGTAAGATGTGAACAAGGAACTGACAGGTAAGATGTGAACAAGAAACTGACTGGTAAGATGTGAACAAGGAACTGACTAGTAAGATGTGAACAAGGAACTGACTGGTAAGATGTGAACAAGGAACTGACAGGTAAGATGTGAACAAGGAACTGACAGGTAAGATGTGAACAAGGAACTGACAGGTAAGATGTGAACAAGGAACTGACAAGTAAGATGTGAACAAGGAACTGACTGGTAAGATGTGAACAAGGAACTGACTAGTAAGATGTGAACAAGGAACTGACAGGTAGCATGTGAACAAGGAACTGACTGGTAAGATGTGAACAAGGAACTGACAGGTAAGATGTGAACAAGGAACTGACTAGTAAGATGTGAACAAGGAACTGATTAGTAAGATGTGAAGAAGGAACTGACTAGTAAGATGTGAACAAGGAACTGACAGGTAGCATGTGAACAAGGAACTGACTGGTAAGATGTGAACAAGGAACTGACAGGTAAGATGTGAACAAGGAACTGACAGGTAAGATGTGAACAAGAAACTGACTGGTAAGATGTGAACAAGGAACTGACTGGTAAGATGTGAACAAGGAACTGACTAGTAAGATGTGAACAAGGAACTGACTGGTAGCATGTGAACAAGGAACTGACTGGTAAGATGTGAACAAGGAACTGACAGGTAAGATGTGAACAAGGAACTGACTAGTAAGATGTGAACAAGGAACTGATTAGTAAGATGTGAAGAAGGAACTGACTAGTAAGATGTGAACAAGGAACTGACAGGTAGCATGTGAACAAGGAACTGACTGGTAAGATGTGAACAAGGAACTGACTGGTAAGATGTGAACAAGGAACTGACTAGTAAGATGTGAACAAGGAACTGACTAGTAAGATGTGAACAAGGAACTGACTGGTAAGATGTGAACAAGGAACTGACAGGTAAGATGTGAACAAGGAACTGACAGGTAAGATGTGAACAAGGAACTGACAGGTAAGATGTGAACAAGGAACTGACAAGTAAGATGTGAACAAGGAACTGACTGGTAAGATGTGAACAAGGAACTGACTAGTAAGATGTGAACAAGGAACTGACAGGTAGCATGTGAACAAGGAACTGACTGGTAAGATGTGAACAAGGAACTGACAGGTAAGATGTGAACAAGGAACTGACTAGTAAGATGTGAACAAGGAACTGATTAGTAAGATGTGAAGAAGGAACTGACTAGTAAGATGTGAACAAGGAACTGACAGGTAGCATGTGAACAAGGAACTGACTGGTAAGATGTGAACAAGGAACTGACAGGTAAGATGTGAACAAGGAACTGACAGGTAAGATGTGAACAAGGAACTGACTGGTAAGATGTGAACAAGGAACTGACTGGTAAGATGTGAACAAGGAACTGACTAGTAAGATGTGAACAAGGAACTGACTGGTAGCATGTGAACAAGGAACTGACTGGTAAGATGTGAACAAGGAACTGACAGGTAAGATGTGAACAAGGAACTGACTAGTAAGATGTGAACAAGGAACTGATTAGTAAGATGTGAAGAAGGAACTGACTAGTAAGATGTGAACAAGGAACTGACAGGTAGCATGTGAACAAGGAACTGACTGGTAAGATGTGAACAAGGAACTGACTGGTAAGATGTGAACAAGGAACTGACTAGTAAGATGTGAACAAGGAACTGACTAGTAAGATGTGAACAAGGAACTGACTGGTAAGATGTGAACAAGGAACTGACAGGTAAGATGTGAACAAGGAACTGACAGGTAAGATGTGAACAAGGAACTGACAGATACGATGTGAACAAGGAACTGACAGGTAAGATGTGAACAAGGAAATGACTGGTAAGATGTGAACAAGGAACTGACAGGTAGCATGTGAACAAGGAACTGACTGGTAAGATGTGAACAAGGAACTGACAGGTAGCATGTGAACAAGAAACTGACTGGTAAGATGTGAACAAGGAACTGACTGGTAAGATGTGAACAAGGAACTGACTAGTAAGATGTGAACAAGGAACTGACTGGTAAGATGTGAACAAGGAACTGAGTAGTAAGATGTGAACAAGGAACTGACTAGTAAGATGTAAACAAGGAACTGACAGGTAAGATGTGAACAAGGAACTGACAAGTAAGATGTGAACAAGGAACTGACTGGTAAGATGTGAACAAGGAACTGACTAGTAAGATGTGAACAAGGAACTGACAGGTAGCATGTGAACAAGGAACTGACTGGTAAGATGTGAACAAGGAACTGACAGGTAAGATGTGAACCAGGAACTGACTAGTAAGATGTGAACAAGGAACTGATTAGTAAGATGTGAAGAAGGAACTGACTGGTAAGATGTGAACAAGGAACTGACAGGTAGATGTGAACAAGGAACTGACTGGTAAGATGTGAACAAGGAACTGACAGGTAAGATGTGAACAAGGAACTGACAGGTAAGATGTGAACAAGAAACTGACTGGTAAGATGTGAACAAGGAACTGACTAGTAAGATGTGAACAAGGAACTGACTGGTAAGATGTGAACAAGGAACTGACTGGTGAACAAGACTGACTAGTAAGATGTAAACAAGGAACTGACAGGTAAGATGTGAACAAGGAACTGACAAGTAAGATGTGAACAAGGAACTGACTGGTAAGATGTGAACAAGGAACTGACTAGTAAGATGTGAACAAGGAACTGACAGGTAGCATGTGAACAAGGAACTGACTGGTAAGATGTGAACAAGGAACTGACAGGTAAGATGTGAACCAGGAACTGACTAGTAAGATGTGAACAAGGAACTGATTAGTAAGATGTGAAGAAGGAACTGACTGGTAAGATGTGAACAAGGAACTGACAGGTAGCATGTGAACAAGGAACTGACTGGTAAGATGTGAACAAGGAACTGACAGGTAAGATGTGAACAAGGAACTGACAGGTAAGATGTGAACAAGAAACTGACTGGTAAGATGTGAACAAGGAACTGACTGGTAAGATGTGAACAAGGAACTGACTAGTAAGATGTGAACAAGGAACTGACTGGTAAGATGTGAACAAGGAACTGACAGGTAAGATGTGAACAAGGAACTGACAGGTAAGATGTGAACAAGGAACTGACAGGTAAGATGTGAACAAGGAACTGACAAGTAAGATGTGAACAAGGAACTGACTGGTAAGATGTGAACAAGGAACTGACTGGTAAGATGTGAACAAGGAACTGACAGGTAGCATGTGAACAAGGAACTGACTGGTAAGATGTGAACAAGGAACTGACAGGTAAGATGTGAACAAGGAACTGACTAGTAAGATGTGAACAAGGAACTGATTAGTAAGATGTGAAGAAGGAACTGACTAGTAAGATGTGAACAAGGAACTGACTAGTAAGATGTGAACAAGGAACTGACAGGTAGCATGTGAACAAGGAACTGACTGGTAAGATGTGAACAAGGAACTGACTGGTAAGATGTGAACAAGGAACTGACTAGTAAGATGTGAACAAGGAACTGACTAGTAAGATGTGAACAAGGAACTGACTGGTAAGATGTGAACAAGGAACTGACAGGTAAGATGTGAACAAGGAACTGACAGGTAAGATGTGAACAAGGAACTGACAGATACGATGTGAACAAGGAACTGACAGGTAAGATGTGAACAAGGAAATGACTGGTAAGATGTGAACAAGGAACTGACAGGTAGCATGTGAACAAGGAACTGACTGGTAAGATGTGAACAAGGAACTGACAGGTAGCATGTGAACAAGAAACTGACTGGTAAGATGTGAACAAGGAACTGACTGGTAAGATGTGAACAAGGAACTGACTAGTAAGATGTGAACAAGGAACTGACTGGTAAGATGTGAACAAGGAACTGACTAGTAAGATGTGAACAAGGAACTGACTAGTAAGATGTAAACAAGGAACTGACAGGTAAGATGTGAACAAGGAACTGACAAGTAAGATGTGAACAAGGAACTGACTGGTAAGATGTGAACAAGGAACTGACTAGTAAGATGTGAACAAGGAACTGACAGGTAGCATGTGAACAAGGAACTGACTGGTAAGATGTGAACAAGGAACTGACAGGTAAGATGTGAACCAGGAACTGACTAGTAAGATGTGAACAAGGAACTGATTAGTAAGATGTGAAGAAGGAACTGACTGGTAAGATGTGAACAAGGAACTGACTAGTAAGATGTGAACAAGGAACTGACTGGTAAGATGTGAACAAGGAACTGACTAGTAAGATGTGAACAAGGAACTGACTAGTAAGATGTGAACAAGGAACTGACAGGTAAGATGTGAACAAGGAACTGACAGGTAAGATGTGAACAAGGAACTGACTAGTAAGATGTGAACAAGGAACTGACTGGTAAGATGTGAACAAGGAACTGACAGGTAGCATGTGAACAAGAAACTGACTGGTAAGATGTGAACAAGGAACTGACTGGTAAGATGTGAACAAGGAACTGACAGGTAAGATGTGAACAAGGAACTGACTGGTAAGATGTGAACAAGGAACTGACAGGTAGCATGTGAACAAGGAACTGACTGGTAAGATGTGAACAAGGAACTGACAGGTAAGATGTGAACAAGGAACTGACTGGTAAGATGTGAACAAGGAACTGACAGGTAGCATGTGAACAAGGAACTGACTGGTAAGATGTGAACAAGGAACTGACAGGTAAGATGTGAACAAGGAACTGACAGATAAGATGTGAACAAGAAACTGACTGGTAAGATGTGAACAAGGAACTGACTGGTAAGATGTGAACAAGGAACTGACTAGTAAGATGTGAACAAGGAACTGACTGGTAAGATGTGAACAAGGAACTGACAGGTAAGATGTGAACAAGGAACTGACAGGTAAGATGTGAACAAGGAACTGACAGGTAAGATGTGAACAAGGAACTGACAAGTAAGATGTGAACAAGGAACTGACTGGTAAGATGTGAACAAGGAACTGACTAGTAAGATGTGAACAAGGAACTGACAGGTAGCATGTGAACAAGGAACTGACTGGTAAGATGTGAACAAGGAACTGACAGGTAAGATGTGAACAAGGAACTGACTAGTAAGATGTGAACAAGGAACTGATTAGTAAGATGTGAAGAAGGAACTGACTAGTAAGATGTGAACAAGGAACTGACTAGTAAGATGTGAACAAGGAACTGACAGGTAGCATGTGAACAAGGAACTGACTGGTAAGATGTGAACAAGGAACTGACTGGTAAGATGTGAACAAGGAACTGACTAGTAAGATGTGAACAAGGTACTGACTAGTAAGATGTGAACAAGGAACTGACTGGTAAGATGTGAACAAGGAACTGACAGGTAAGATGTGAACAAGGAACTGACAGGTAAGATGTGAACAAGGAACTGACAGATACGATGTGAACAAGGAACTGACAGGTAAGATGTGAACAAGGAAATGACTGGTAAGATGTGAACAAGGAACTGACAGGTAGCATGTGAACAAGGAACTGACTGGTAAGATGTGAACAAGGAACTGACAGGTAGCATGTGAACAAGAAACTGACTGGTAAGATGTGAACAAGGAACTGACTGGTAAGATGTGAACAAGGAACTGACTAGTAAGATGTGAACAAGGAACTGACTGGTAAGATGTGAACAAGGAACTGACTAGTAAGATGTGAACAAGGAACTGACTAGTAAGATGTAAACAAGGAACTGACAGGTAAGATGTGAACAAGGAACTGACAAGTAAGATGTGAACAAGGAACTGACTGGTAAGATGTGAACAAGGAACTGACTAGTAAGATGTGAACAAGGAACTGACAGGTAGCATGTGAACAAAGAACTGACTGGTAAGATGTGAACAAGGAACTGACAGGTAAGATGTGAACCAGGAACTGACTAGTAAGATGTGAACAAGGAACTGATTAGTAAGATGTGAAGAAGGAACTGACTAGTAAGATGTGAACAAGGAACTGACTAGTAAGACAAGCATTTCGCTACACTCTCATTAACATCTGCTAACCATGTGTATGTGACAAATAAAATTTGATTTAAGATGTGAACAAGGAACTGACAGGTAGCATGTGAACAAGGAACTGACTGGTAAGATGTGAACAAGGAACTGACTGGTAAGATGTGAACAAGGAACTGACTAGTAAGATGTGAACAAGGAACTGACTAGTAAGATGTGAACAAGGAACTGACTGGTAAGATGTGAACAAGGAACTGACTGGTAAGATGTGAACAAGGAACTGACAGGTAAGATGTGAACAAGGAACTGACAGATACGATGTGAACAAGGAACTGACAGGTAAGATGTGAACAAGGAACTGACTGGTAAGATGTGAACAAGGAACTGACAGGTAAGATGTGAACAAGGAACTGACTGGTAAGATGTGAACAAGGAACTGACTGGTAAGATGTGAACAAGGAACTGACAGGTATGATGCGAACAAGGAACTGACAGGTAAGATGTGAACAAGGAACTGACTGGTAAGATGTGAACAAGGAACTGACAGGTAAGATGTGAACAAGGAACTGACTAGTAAGATGTGAACAAGGAACTGACTGGTAAGATGTGAACAAGGAACTGACAGGTAAGATGTGAACAAGGAACTGACTGGTAAGATGTGAACAAGGAACTGACAGGTAAGATGTGAACAAGGAACTGACTAGTAAGATGTGAACAAGGAACTGACTAGTAAGATGTGAACAAGGAACTGACTGGTAAGATGTGAACAAGGAACTGACTAGTAAGATGTGAACAAGGAACTGACTGGTAAGATGTGAACAAGGAACTGACTGGTAAGATGTGAACAAGGAACGGACAGGTAAGATGTGAACAAGGAACTGACAGGTAAGATGTGAACAAGGAACTGACTAGTAAGATGTGAACAAGGAACTGACTAGTAAGATGTGAACAAGGAACTGACTGGTAAGATGTGAACAAGGAACTGACAGGTAAGATGTGAACAAGGAACTGACTAGTAAGATGTGAACAAGGAACTGACTGGTAAGATGTGAACAAGGAACTGACTGGTAAGATGTGAACAAGGAACTGACTGGTAAGATGTGAACAAGGAACTGACAGGTAAGATGTGAACAAGGAACTGACTGGTAAGATGTGAACAAGGAACTGACAGGTAGCATGTGAACAAGGAACTGACTGGTAACAAGGAACTGACACTCTAACATAACGAGGAGACAGTTATTAATAAGTCATCTGGTTACACTTCAGCATAATGAGGAGACAGTTATTAATGAGTCAAGTAAGATGTGAACAAGGAACTGACTGGTAAGATGTGAACAAGGAACTGACAGGTAAGATGTGAACAAGGAACTGACTGGTAAGATGTGAACAAGGAACTGACAGGTAGCATGTGAACAAGGAACTGACTGGTAACAAGGAACTGACACTCTAACATAACGAGGAGACAGTTATTAATAAGTCATCTGGTTACACTTCAGCATAATGAGGAGACAGTTATTAATGAGTCAAGTAAGATGTGAACAAGGAACTGACTGGTAAGATGTGAACAAGGAACTGACAGGTAAGATGTGAACAAGGAACTGACAGGTAAGATGTGAACAAGGAACTGACTGGTAAGATGTGAACAAGGAACTGACTGGTAAGATGTGAACAAGGAACTGATTAGTAAGATGTGAAGAAGGAACTGACTAGTAAGATGTGAACAAGGAACTGTCTAGTAAGATGTGAACAAGGAACTGACAGGTAGCATGTGAACAAGGAACTGACAGGTAAGATGTGAACAAGGAACTGACAGGTAGCATGTGAACAAGAAACTGACTGGTAAGATGTGAACAAGGAACTGACAGGTAGCATGTGAACAAGGAACTGACTGGTAAGATGTGAACAAGGAACTGACAGGTAAGATGTGAACAAGAAACTGACTGGTAAGATGTGAACAAGGAACTGACTGGTAAGATGTGAACAAGGAACTGACAGGTAAGATGTGAACAAGGAACTGACTGGTAAGATGTGAACAAGGAACTGACTGGTAAGATGTGAACAAGGAACTGATTAGTAAGATGTGAAGAAGGAACTGACTAGTAAGATGTGAACAAGGAACTGACTAGTAAGATGTGAACAAGGAACTGACAGGTAGCATGTGAACAAGGAACTGACTGGTAAGATGTGAACAAGGAACTGACTGGTAAGATGTGAACAAGGAACTGACAGGTAAGATGTGAACAAGGAACTGACAGGTAGCATGTGAACAAGAAACTGACTGGTAAGATGTGAACAAGGAACTGACAGGTAGCATGTGAACAAGGAACTGACTGGTAAGATGTGAACAAGGAACTGACAGGTAAGATGTGAACAAGAAACTGACTGGTAAGATGTGAACAAGGAACTGACTGGTAAGATGTGAACAAGGAACTGACAGGTAAGATGTGAACAAGGAACTGACTGGTAAGATGTGAACAAGGAACTGACTGGTAAGATGTGAACAAGGAACTGATTAGTAAGATGTGAAGAAGGAACTGACTAGTAAGATGTGAACAAGGAACTGACTAGTAAGATGTGAACAAGGAACTGACAGGTAGCATGTGAACAAGGAACTGACTGGTAAGATGTGAACAAGGAACTGACTGGTAAGATGTGAACAAGGAACTGACTAGTAAGATGTGAACAAGGAACTGACTAGTAAGATGTGAACAAGGAACTGACTGGTAAGATGTGAACAAGGAACTGACAGGTAAGATGTGAACAAGGAACTGACAGGTAAGATGTGAACAAGGAACTGACAGATACGATGTGAACAAGGAACTGACAGGTAAGATGTGAACAAGGAAATGACTGGTAAGATGTGAACAAGGAACTGACAGGTAGCATGTGAACAAGGAACTGACTGGTAAGATGTGAACAAGGAACTGCCAGGTAGCATGTGAACAAGAAACTGACTGGTAAGATGTGAACAAGGAACTGACTGGTAAGATGTGAACAAGGAACTGACTAGTAAGATGTGAACAAGGAACTGACTGGTAAGATGTGAACAAGGAACTGACTAGTAAGATGTGAACAAGGAACTGACAGGTAGCATGTGAACAAGGAACTGACAGGTAAGATGTAAACAAGGAACTGACAGGTAAGATGTGAACAAGGAACTGACAAGTAAGATGTGAACAAGGAACTGACTGGTAAGATGTGAACAAGGAACTGACTGGTAAGATGTGAACAAGGAACTGACAGGTAAGATGTGAACAAGGAACTGACTGGTAAGATGTGAACAAGGAACTGACTGGTAAGATGTGAACAAGGAACTGATTAGTAAGATGTGAAGAAGGAACTGACTAGTAAGATGTGAACAAGGAACTGTCTAGTAAGATGTGAACAAGGAACTGACAGGTAGCATGTGAACAAGGAACTGACAGGTAAGATGTGAACAAGGAACTGACAGGTAGCATGTGAACAAGAAACTGACTGGTAAGATGTGAACAAGGAACTGACAGGTAGCATGTGAACAAGGAACTGACTGGTAAGATGTGAACAAGGAACTGACAGGTAGCATGTGAACAAGAAACTGACTGGTAAGATGTGAACAAGGAACTGACTGGTAAGATGTGAACAAGGAACTGACTAGTAAGATGTGAACAAGGAACTGACTGGTAAGATGTGAACAAGGAACTGACTAGTAAGATGTGAACAAGGAACTGACTAGTAAGATGTGAACAAGGAACTGACAGGTAAGATGTGAACAAGGAACTGACAGGTAAGATGTGAACAAGGAACTGACTAGTAAGATGTGAACAAGGAACTGACTGGTAAGATGTGAACAAGGAACTGACAGGTAGCATGTGAACAAGAAACTGACTGGTAAGATGTGAACAAGGAACTGACTGGTAAGATGTGAACAAGGAACTGACAGGTAAGATGTGAACAAGGAACTGACTGGTAAGATGTGAACAAGGAACTGACAGGTAGCATGTGAACAAGGAACTGACTGGTAAGATGTGAACAAGGAACTGACAGGTAAGATGTGAACAAGGAACTGACAGGTAAGATGTGAACAAGAAACTGACTGGTAAGATGTGAACAAGGAACTGACTGGTAAGATGTGAACAAGGAACTGACTAGTAAGATGTGAACAAGGAACTGACTGGTAAGATGTGAACAAGGAACTGACAGGTAAGATGTGAACAAGGAACTGACAGGTAAGATGTGAACAAGGAACTGACAGGTAAGATGTGAACAAGGAACTGACAAGTAAGATGTGAACAAGGAACTGACTGGTAAGATGTGAACAAGGAACTGACTAGTAAGATGTGAACAAGGAACTGACAGGTAGCATGTGAACAAGGAACTGACTGGTAAGATGTGAACAAGGAACTGACAGGTAAGATGTGAACAAGGAACTGACTAGTAAGATGTGAACAAGGAACTGATTCTTAAGATGTGAACAAGGAACTGACAGGTAAGATGTGAACAAGGAACTGACTAGTAAGATGTGAACAAGGAACTGACTGGTAAGATGTGAACAAGGAACTGACAGGTAGCATGTGAACAAGAAACTGACTGGTAAGATGTGAACAAGGAACTGACTGGTAAGATGTGAACAAGGAACTGACAGGTAAGATGTGAACAAGGAACTGACTGGTAAGATGTGAACAAGGAACTGACAGGTAGCATGTGAACAAGGAACTGACTGGTAAGATGTGAACAAGGAACTGACAGGTAAGATGTGAACAAGGAACTGACTGGTAAGATGTGAACAAGGAACTGACAGGTAGCATGTGAACAAGGAACTGACTGGTAAGATGTGAACAAGGAACTGACAGGTAAGATGTGAACAAGGAACTGACAGGTAAGATGTGAACAAGAAACTGACTGGTAAGATGTGAACAAGGAACTGACTGGTAAGATGTGAACAAGGAACTGACTAGTAAGATGTGAACAAGGAACTGACTGGTAAGATGTGAACAAGGAACTGACAGGTAAGATGTGAACAAGGAACTGACAGGTAAGATGTGAACAAGGAACTGACAGGTAAGATGTGAACAAGGAACTGACAAGTAAGATGTGAACAAGGAACTGACTGGTAAGATGTGAACAAGGAACTGACTAGTAAGATGTGAACAAGGAACTGACAGGTAGCATGTGAACAAGGAACTGACTGGTAAGATGTGAACAAGGAACTGACAGGTAAGATGTGAACAAGGAACTGACTAGTAAGATGTGAACAAGGAACTGATTCTTAAGATGTGAACAAGGAACTGACTAGTAAGATGTGAACAAGGAACTGACTAGTAAGATGTGAACAAGGAACTGACAGGTAGCATGTGAACAAGGAACTGACTGGTAAGATGTGAACAAGGAACTGACTGGTAAGATGTGAACAAGGAACTGACTAGTAAGATGTGAACAAGGAACTGACTAGTAAGATGTGAACAAGGAACTGACTGGTAAGATGTGAACAAGGAACTGACAGGTAAGATGTGAACAAGGAACTGACAGGTAAGATGTGAACAAGGAACTGACAGATACGATGTGAACAAGGAACTGACAGGTAAGATGTGAACAAGGAAATGACTGGTAAGATGTGAACAAGGAACTGACAGGTAGCATGTGAACAAGGAACTGACTGGTAAGATGTGAACAAGGAACTGACAGGTAGCATGTGAACAAGAAACTGACTGGTAAGATGTGAACAAGGAACTGACTGGTAAGATGTGAACAAGGAACTGACTAGTAAGATGTGAACAAGGAACTGACTGGTAAGATGTGAACAAGGAACTGACTAGTAAGATGTGAACAAGGAACTGACTAGTAAGATGTAAACAAGGAACTGACAGGTAAGATGTGAACAAGGAACTGACAAGTAAGATGTGAACAAGGAACTGACAGGTAAGATGTGAACAAGGAACTGACTAGTAAGATGTGAACAAGGAACTGACAGGTAGCATGTGAACAAGGAACTGACTGGTAAGATGTGAACAAGGAACTGACAGGTAAGATGTGAACCAGGAACTGACTAGTAAGATGTGAACAAGGAACTGATTAGTAAGATGTGAAGAAGGAACTGACTGGTAAGATGTGAACAAGGAACTGACAGGTAGCATGTGAACAAGGAACTGACTGGTAAGATGTGAACAAGGAACTGACAGGTAAGATGTGAACAAGGAACTGACAGGTAAGATGTGAACAAGAAACTGACTGGTAAGATGTGAACAAGGAACTGACTGGTAAGATGTGAACAAGGAACTGACTAGTAAGATGTGAACAAGGAACTGACTGGTAAGATGTGAACAAGGAACTGACAGGTAAGATGTGAACAAGGAACTGACAGGTAAGATGTGAACAAGGAACTGACAGGTAAGATGTGAACAAGGAACTGACAAGTAAGATGTGAACAAGGAACTGACTGGTAAGATGTGAACAAGGAACTGACTAGTAAGATGTGAACAAGGAACTGACAGGTAGCATGTGAACAAGGAACTGACTGGTAAGATGTGAACAAGGAACTGACAGGTAAGATGTGAACAAGGAACTGACTAGTAAGATGTGAACAAGGAACTGATTAGTAAGATGTGAAGAAGGAACTGACTAGTAAGATGTGAACAAGGAACTGACTAGTAAGATGTGAACAAGGAACTGACAGGTAGCATGTGAACAAGGAACTGACTGGTAAGATGTGAACAAGGAACTGACTGGTAAGATGTGAACAAGGAACTGACTAGTAAGATGTGAACAAGGAACTGACTAGTAAGATGTGAACAAGGAACTGACAGGTAAGATGTGAACAAGGAACTGACAGGTAAGATGTGAACAAGGAACTGACAGATACGATGTGAACAAGGAACTGACAGGTAAGATGTGAACAAGGAAATGACTGGTAAGATGTGAACAAGGAACTGACAGGTAGCATGTGAACAAGGAACTGACTGGTAAGATGTGAACAAGGAACTGACAGGTAGCATGTGAACAAGGAACTGACAGGTAGCATGTGAACAAGGAACTTACTGGTAAGATGTGAACAAGGAACTGACTGGTAAGATGTGAACAAGGAACTGACTAGTAAGATGTGAACAAGGAACTGACTAGTAAGATGTGAACAAGGAACTGACAGGTAAGATGTGAACAAGGAACTGACAGGTAAGATGTGAACAAGGAACTGACAGATACGATGTGAACAAGGAACTGACAGGTAAGATGTGAACAAGGAAATGACTGGTAAGATGTGAACAAGGAACTGACAGGTAGCATGTGAACAAGGAACTGACTGGTAAGATGTGAACAAGGAACTGACAGGTAGCATGTGAACAAGAAACTGACTGGTAAGATGTGAACAAGGAACTGACTGGTAAGATGTGAACAAGGAACTGACTAGTAAGATGTGAACAAGGAACTGACTGGTAAGATGTGAACAAGGAACTGACTAGTAAGATGTGAACAAGGAACTGACTAGTAAGATGTAAACAAGGAACTGACAGGTAAGATGTGAACAAGGAACTGACAAGTAAGATGTGAACAAGGAACTGACTGGTAAGATGTGAACAAGGAACTGACTAGTAAGATGTGAACAAGGAACTGACAGGTAGCATGTGAACAAGGAACTGACTGGTAAGATGTGAATAAGGAACTGACAGGTAAGATGTGAACCAGGAACTGACTAGTAAGATGTGAACAAGGAACTGATTAGTAAGATGTGAAGAAGGAACTGACTGGTAAGATGTGAACAAGGAACTGACAGGTAGCATGTGAACAAGGAACTGACTGGTAAGATGTGAACAAGGAACTGACAGGTAAGATGTGAACAAGGAACTGACAGGTAAGATGTGAACAAGAAACTGACTGGTAAGATGTGAACAAGGAACTGACTGGTAAGATGTGAACAAGGAACTGACTAGTAAGATGTGAACAAGGAACTGACTGGTAAGATGTGAACAAGGAACTGACAGGTAAGATGTGAACAAGGAACTGACAGGTAAGATGTGAACAAGGAACTGACAGGTAAGATGTGAACAAGGAACTGACAAGTAAGAAGTGAACAAGGAACTGACTGGTAAGATGTGAACAAGGAACTGACAGGTAAGATGTGAACAAGGAACTGACTAGTAAGATGTGAACAAGGAACTGATTAGTAAGATGTGAAGAAGGAACTGACTAGTAAGATGTGAACAAGGAACTGACTAGTAAGATGTGAACAAGGAACTGACAGGTAGCATGTGAACAAGGAACTGACTGGTAAGATGTGAACAAGGAACTGACTGGTAAGATGTGAACAAGGAACTGACTAGTAAGATGTGAACAAGGAACTGACTAGTAAGATGTGAACAAGGAACTGACTGGTAAGATGTGAACAAGGAACTGACAGGTAAGATGTGAACAAGGAACTGACAGGTAAGATGTGAACAAGGAACTGACAGATACGATGTGAACAAGGAACTGACAGGTAAGATGTGAACAAGGAAATGACTGGTAAGATGTGAACAAGGAACTGACAGGTAGCATGTGAACAAGGAACTGACTGGTAAGATGTGAACAAGGAACTGACAGGTAGCATGTGAACAAGAAACTGACTGGTAAGATGTGAACAAGGAACTGACTGGTAAGATGTGAACAAGGAACTGACTAGTAAGATGTGAACAAGGAACTGACTGGTAAGATGTGAACAAGGAACTGACTAGTAAGATGTGAACAAGGAACTGACTAGTAAGATGTAAACAAGGAACTGACAGGTAAGATGTGAACAAGGAACTGACAAGTAAGATGTGAACAAGGAACTGACTGGTAAGATGTGAACAAGGAACTGACTAGTAAGATGTGAACAAGGAACTGACAGGTAGCATGTGAACAAGGAACTGACTGGTAAGATGTGAACAAAGAACTGACAGGTAAGATGTGAACCAGGAACTGACTAGTAAGATGTGAACAAGGAACTGATTAGTAAGATGTGAAGAAGGAACTGACTGGTAAGAGGTGAACAAGGAACTGACTAGTAAGATGTGAACAAGGAACTGACTGGTAAGATGTGAACAAGGAACTGACTAGTAAGATGTGAACAAGGAAATGACTAGTAAGATGTGAACAAGGAACTGACAGGTAAGATGTGAACAAGGAACTGACAGGTAAGATGTGAACAAGGAACTGACTAGTAAGATGTGAACAAGGAACTGACTGGTAAGATGTGAACAAGGAACTGACAGGTAGCATGTGAACAAGAAACTGACTGGTAAGATGTGAACAAGGAACTGACTGGTAAGATGTGAACAAGGAACTGACAGGTAAGATGTGAACAAGGAACTGACTGGTAAGATGTGAACAAGGAACTGACAGGTAGCATGTGAACAAGGAACTGACTGGTAAGATGTGAACAAGGAACTGACAGGTAGCATGTGAACAAGGAACTGACTGGTAAGATGTGAACAAGGAACTGACAGGTAAGATGTGAACAAGGAACTGACTAGTAAGATGTGAACAAGGAACTGATTAGTAAGATGTGAAGAAGGAACTGACTAGTAAGATGTGAACAAGGAACTGACTAGTAAGATGTGAACAAGGAACTGACAGGTAGCATGTGAACAAGGAACTGACTGGTAAGATGTGAACAAGGAACTGACTGGTAAGATGTGAACAAGGAACTGACTAGTAAGATGTGAACAAGGAACTGACTAGTAAGATGTGAACAAGGAACTGACTGGTAAGATGTGAACAAGGAACTGACAGGTAAGATGTGAACAAGGAACTGACAGGTAAGATGTGAACAAGGAACTGACAGATACGATGTGAACAAGGAACTGACAGGTAAGATGTGAACAAGGAAATGACTGGTAAGATGTGAACAAGGAACTGACAGGTAGCATGTGAACAAGGAACTGACTGGTAAGATGTGAACAAGGAACTGACAGGTAGCATGTGAACAAGAAACTGACTGGTAAGATGTGAACAAGGAACTGACTGGTAAGATGTGAACAAGGAACTGACTAGTAAGATGTGAACAAGGAACTGACTGGTAAGATGTGAACAAGGAACTGACTAGTAAGATGTGAACAAGGAACTGACTAGTAAGATGTAAACAAGGAACTGACAGGTAAGATGTGAACAAGGAACTGACAAGTAAGATGTGAACAAGGAACTGACTGGTAAGATGTGAACAAGGAACTGACTAGTAAGATGTGAACAAGGAACTGACAGGTAGCATGTGAACAAGGAACTGACTGGTAAGATGTGAACAAGGAACTGACAGGTAAGATGTGAACCAGGAACTGACTAGTAAGATGTGAACAAGGAACTGATTAGTAAGATGTGAAGAAGGAACTGACTGGTAAGAGGTGAACAAGGAACTGACTAGTAAGATGTGAACAAGGAACTGACTGGTAAGATGTGAACAAGGAACTGACTAGTAAGATGTGAACAAGGAACTGACTAGTAAGATGTGAACAAGGAACTGACAGGTAAGATGTGAACAAGGAACTGACAGGTAAGATGTGAACAAGGAACTGACTAGTAAGATGTGAACAAGGAACTGACTGGTAAGATGTGAACAAGGAACTGACAGGTAGCATGTGAACAAGAAACTGACTGGTAAGATGTGAACAAGGAACTGACTGGTAAGATGTGAACAAGGAACTGACAGGTAAGATGTGAACAAGGAACTGACTGGTAAGATGTGAACAAGGAACTGACAGGTAGCATGTGAACAAGGAACTGACTGGTAAGATGTGAACAAGGAACTGACAGGTAAGATGTGAACAAGGAACTGACTGGTAAGATGTGAACAAGGAACTGACAGGTAGCATGTGAACAAGGAACTGACTGGTAAGATGTGAACAAGGAACTGACAGGTAAGATGTGAACAAGGAACTGACAGATAAGATGTGAACAAGAAACTGACTGGTAAGATGTGAACAAGGAACTGACTGGTAAGATGTGAACAAGGAACTGACTAGTAAGATGTGAACAAGGAACTGACTGGTAAGATGTGAACAAGGAACTGACAGGTAAGATGTGAACAAGGAACTGACAGGTAAGATGTGAACAAGGAACTGACTGGTAAGATGTGAACAAGGAACTGACAAGTAAGATGTGAACAAGGAACTGACTGGTAAGATGTGAACAAGGAACTGACTAGTAAGATGTGAACAAGGAACTGACAGGTAGCATGTGAACAAGGAACTGACTGGTAAGATGTGAACAAGGAACTGACAGGTAAGATGTGAACAAGGAACTGACTAGTAAGATGTGAACAAGGAACTGATTAGTAAGATGTGAAGAAGGAACTGACTAGTAAGATGTGAACAAGGAACTGACTAGTAAGATGTGAACAAGGAACTGACAGGTAGCATGTGAACAAGGAACTGACTGGTAAGATGTGAACAAGGAACTGACTGGTAAGATGTGAACAAGGAACTGACTAGTAAGATGTGAACAAGGAATTGACTAGTAAGATGTGAACAAGGAACTGACTGGTAAGATGTGAACAAGGAACTGACAGGTAAGATGTGAACAAGGAACTGACAGGTAAGATGTGAACAAGGAACTGACTAGTAAGATGTGAACAAGGAACTGACAGGTAGCATGTGAACAAGGAACTGACTGGTAAGATGTGAACAAGGAACTGACTAGTAAGATGTGAACAAGGAACTGACTAGTAAGATGTAAACAAGGAACTGACAGGTAAGATGTGAACAAGGAACTGACAAGTAAGATGTGAACAAGGAACTGACTGGTAAGATGTGAACAAGGAACTGACTAGTAAGATGTGAACAAGGAACTGACAGGTAGCATGTGAACAAGGAACTGACTGGTAAGATGTGAACAAGGAACTGACAGGTAAGATGTGAACCAGGAACTGACTAGTAAGATGTGAACAAGGAACTGATTAGTAAGATGTGAAGAAGGAACTGACTAGTAAGATGTGAACAAGGAACTGACTAGTAAGATGTGAACAAGGAACTGACTAGTAAGATGTGAACAAGGAACTGACTGGTAAGATGTGAACAAGGAACTGACTGGTAAGATGTGAACAAGGAACTGACAGGTAAGATGTGAACAAGGAACTGACAGATACGATGTGAACAAGGAACTGACAGGTAAGATGTGAACAAGGAACTGACTGGTAAGATGTGAACAAGGAACTGACAGGTAAGATGTGAACAAGGAACTGACTGGTAAGATGTGAACAAGGAACTGACTGGTAAGATGTGAACAAGGAACTGACAGGTAAGATGCGAACAAGGAACTGACAGGTAAGATGTGAACAAGGAACTGACTGGTAAGATGTGAACAAGGAACTGACAGGTAAGATGTGAACAAGGAACTGACTAGTAAGATGTGAACAAGGAACTGACAGGTAAGATGTGAACAAGGAACTGACTGGTAAGATGTGAACAAGGAACTGACAGGTAAGATGTGAACAAGGAACTGACTAGTAAGATGTGAACAAGGAACTGACTAGTAAGATGTGAACAAGGAACTGACTGGTAAGATGTGAACAAGAAACTGACTGGTAAGATGTGAACAAGGAACTGACTGGTAAGATGTGAACAAGGAACTGACTAGTAAGATGTGAACAAGGAACTGACTGGTAAGATGTGAACAAGGAACTGACAGGTAAGATGTGAACAAGGAACTGACAGGTAAGATGTGAACAAGGAACTGACTGGTAAGATGTGAACAAGGAACTGACAAGTAAGATGTGAACAAGGAACTGACTGGTAAGATGTGAACAAGGAACTGACTAGTAAGATGTGAACAAGGAACTGACAGGTAGCATGTGAACAAGGAACTGACTGGTAAGATGTGAACAAGGAACTGACAGGTAAGATGTGAACAAGGAACTGACTAGTAAGATGTGAACAAGGAACTGATTAGTAAGATGTGAAGAAGGAACTGACTAGTAAGATGTGAACAAGGAACTGACTAGTAAGATGTGAACAAGGAACTGACAGGTAGCATGTGAACAAGGAACTGACTGGTAAGATGTGAACAAGGAACTGACTGGTAAGATGTGAACAAGGAACTGACTAGTAAGATGTGAACAAGGAATTGACTAGTAAGATGTGAACAAGGAACTGACTGGTAAGATGTGAACAAGGAACTGACAGGTAAGATGTGAACAAGGAACTGACAGGTAAGATGTGAACAAGGAACTGACTAGTAAGATGTGAACAAGGAACTGACAGGTAGCATGTGAACAAGGAACTGACTGGTAAGATGTGAACAAGGAACTGACTAGTAAGATGTGAACAAGGAACTGACTAGTAAGATGTAAACAAGGAACTGACAGGTAAGATGTGAACAAGGAACTGACAAGTAAGATGTGAACAAGGAACTGACTGGTAAGATGTGAACAAGGAACTGACTAGTAAGATGTGAACAAGGAACTGACAGGTAGCATGTGAACAAGGAACTGACTGGTAAGATGTGAACAAGGAACTGACAGGTAAGATGTGAACCAGGAACTGACTAGTAAGATGTGAACAAGGAACTGATTAGTAAGATGTGAAGAAGGAACTGACTAGTAAGATGTGAACAAGGAACTGACTAGTAAGATGTGAACAAGGAACTGACTAGTAAGATGTGAACAAGGAACTGACTGGTAAGATGTGAACAAGGAACTGACTGGTAAGATGTGAACAAGGAACTGACAGGTAAGATGTGAACAAGGAACTGACAGATACGATGTGAACAAGGAACTGACAGGTAAGATGTGAACAAGGAACTGACTGGTAAGATGTGAACAAGGAACTGACAGGTAAGATGTGAACAAGGAACTGACTGGTAAGATGTGAACAAGGAACTGACTGGTAAGATGTGAACAAGGAACTGACAGGTAAGATGCGAACAAGGAACTGACAGGTAAGATGTGAACAAGGAACTGACTGGTAAGATGTGAAGAAGGAACTGACTAGTAAGATGTGAACAAGGAACTGACTAGTAAGATGTGAACAAGGAACTGACAGGTAAGATGTGAACAAGGAACTGACTGGTAAGATGTGAACAAGGAACTGACAGGTAAGATGTGAACAAGGAACTGACTAGTAAGATGTGAACAAGGAACTGACTAGTAAGATGTGAACAAGGAACTGACTGGTAAGATGTGAACAAGGAACTGACTAGTAAGATGTGAACAAGGAACTGACTGGTAAGATGTGAACAAGGAACTGACAGGTAAGATGTGAACAAGGAACTGACTGGTAAGATGTGAACAAGGAACTGACAAGTAAGATGTGAACAAGGAACTGACTGGTAAGATGTGAACAAGGAACTGACTAGTAAGATGTGAACAAGGAACTGACAGGTAGCATGTGAACAAGGAACTGACTGGTAAGATGTGAACAAGGAACTGACAGGTAAGATGTGAACAAGGAACTGACTAGTAAGATGTGAACAAGGAACTGATTAGTAAGATGTGAAGAAGGAACTGACTAGTAAGATGTGAACAAGGAACTGACTAGTAAGATGTGAACAAGGAACTGACAGGTAGCATGTGAACAAGGAACTGACTGGTAAGATGTGAACAAGGAACTGACTGGTAAGATGTGAACAAGGAACTGACTAGTAAGATGTGAACAAGGAACTGACTAGTAAGATGTGAACAAGGAACTGACTGGTAAGATGTGAACAAGGAACTGACAGGTAAGATGTGAACAAGGAACTGACAGGTAAGATGTGAACAAGGAACTGACTAGTAAGATGTGAACAAGGAACTGTCAGGTAGCATGTGAACAAGGAACTGACTGGTAAGATGTGAACAAGGAACTGACTAGTAAGATGTGAACAAGGAACTGACTAGTAAGATGTAAACAAGGAACTGACAGGTAAGATGTGAACAAGGAACTGACAAGTAAGATGTGAACAAGGAACTGACTGGTAAGATGTGAACAAGGAACTGACTAGTAAGATGTGAACAAGGAACTGACAGGTAGCATGTGAACAAGGAACTGACTGGTAAGATGTGAACAAGGAACTGACAGGTAAGATGTGAACCAGGAACTGACTAGTAAGATGTGAACAAGGAACTGATTAGTAAGATGTGAAGAAGGAACTGACTAGTAAGATGTGAACAAGGAACTGACTAGTAAGATGTGAACAAGGAACTGACTAGTAAGATGTGAACAAGGAACTGACTGGTAAGATGTGAACAAGGAACTGACTGGTAAGATGTGAACAAGGAACTGACAGGTAAGATGTGAACAAGGAACTGACAGATACGATGTGAACAAGGAACTGACAGGTAAGATGTGAACAAGGAACTGACTGGTAAGATGTGAACAAGGAACTGACAGGTAAGATGTGAACAAGGAACTGACTGGTAAGATGTGAACAAGGAACTGACTGGTAAGATGTGAACAAGGAACTGACAGGTAAGATGTGAACAAGGAACTGACAGGTAAGATGTGAACAAGGAACTGACTGGTAAGATGTGAACAAGGAACTGACAGGTAAGATGTGAACAAGGAACTGACTAGTAAGATGTGAACAAGGAACTGACAGGTAAGATGTGAACAAGGAACTGACTGGTAAGATGTGAACAAGGAACTGACAGGTAAGATGTGAACAAGGAACTGACTAGTAAGATGTGAACAAGGAACTGACTAGTAAGATGTGAACAAGGAACTGACTAGTAAGATGTGAACAAGGAACTGACTGGTAAGATGTGAACAAGGAACTGACTGGTAAGATGTGAACAAGGAACTGACAGGTAAGATGTGAACAAGGAACTGACAGGTAAGATGTGAACAAGGAACTGACTAGTAAGATGTGAACAAGGAACTGACTAGTAAGATGTGAACAAGGAACTGACTGGTAAGATGTGAACAAGGAACTGACAGGTAAGATGTGAACAAGGAACTGACAGATACGATGTGAACAAGGAACTGACAGGTAAGATGTGAACAAGGAACTGACTGGTAAGATGTGAACAAGGAACTGACAGGTAAGATGTGAACAAGGAACTGACTGGTAAGATGTGAACAAGGAACTGACTGGTAAGATGTGAACAAGGAACTGACAGGTAAGATGCGAACAAGGAACTGACAGGTAAGATGTGAACAAGGAACTGACTGGTAAGATGTGAACAAGGAACTGACAGGTAAGATGTGAACAAGGAACTGACTAGTAAGATGTGAACAAGGAACTGACAGGTAAGATGTGAACAAGGAACTGACTGGTAAGATGTGAACAAGGAACTGACAGGTAAGATGTGAACAAGGAACTGACTAGTAAGATGTGAACAAGGAACTGACTAGTAAGATGTGAACAAGGAACTGACTGGTAAGATGTGAACAAGGAACTGACTAGTAAGATGTGAACAAGGAACTGACTGGTAAGATGTGAACAAGGAACTGACTGGTAAGATGTGAACAAGGAACTGACAGGTAAGATGTGAACAAGGAACTGACTGGTAAGATGTGAACAAGGAACTGACAAGTAAGATGTGAACAAGGAACTGACTGGTAAGATGTGAACAAGGAACTGACTAGTAAGATGTGAACAAGGAACTGACAGGTAGCATGTGAACAAGGAACTGACTGGTAAGATGTGAACAAGGAACTGACAGGTAAGATGTGAACAAGGAACTGACTAGTAAGATGTGAACAAGGAACTGATTAGTAAGATGTGAAGAAGGAACTGACTAGTAAGATGTGAACAAGGAACTGACTAGTAAGATGTGAACAAGGAACTGACTGGTAAGATGTGAACAAGGAACTGACAGGTAAGATGTGAACAAGGAACTGACTAGTAAGATGTGAACAAGGAACTGATTAGTAAGATGTGAACAAGGAACTGACTAGTAAGATGTGAACAAGGAACTGACTAGTAAGATGTGAACAAGGAACTGACTGGTAAGATGTGAACAAGGAACTGACAGGTAAGATGTGAACAAGGAACTGACAGGTAAGATGTGAACAAGGAACTGACTAGTAAGATGTGAACAAGGAACTGACAGGTAGCATGTGAACAAGGAACTGACTGGTAAGATGTGAACAAGGAACTGACTAGTAAGATGTGAACAAGGAACTGACTAGTAAGATGTAAACAAGGAACTGACAGGTAAGATGTGAACAAGGAACTGACAAGTAAGATGTGAACAAGGAACTGACTGGTAAGATGTGAACAAGGAACTGACTAGTAAGATGTGAACAAGGAACTGACAGGTAGCATGTGAACAAGGAACTGACTGGTAAGATGTGAACAAGGAACTGACAGGTAAGATGTGAACCAGGAACTGACTAGTAAGATGTGAACAAGGAACTGATTAGTAAGATGTGAAGAAGGAACTGACTAGTAAGATGTGAACAAGGAACTGACTAGTAAGATGTGAACAAGGAACTGACTAGTAAGATGTGAACAAGGAACTGACTGGTAAGATGTGAACAAGGAACTGACTGGTAAGATGTGAACAAGGAACTGACAGGTAAGATGTGAACAAGGAACTGACAGATACGATGTGAACAAGGAACTGACAGGTAAGATGTGAACAAGGAACTGACTGGTAAGATGTGAACAAGGAACTGACAGGTAAGATGTGAACAAGGAACTGACTGGTAAGATGTGAACAAGGAACTGACAGGTAAGATGTGAACAAGGAACTGACAGGTAAGATGTGAACAAGGAACTGACTGGTAAGATGTGAACAAGGAACTGACAGGTAAGATGTGAACAAGGAACTGACTAGTAAGATGTGAACAAGGAACTGACAGGTAAGATGTGAACAAGGAACTGACTGGTAAGATGTGAACAAGGAACTGACAGGTAAGATGTGAACAATGAACTGACTAGTAAGATGTGAACAAGGAACTGACTAGTAAGATGTGAACAAGGAACTGACTGGTAAGATGTGAACAAGGAACTGACTAGTAAGATGTGAACAAGGAACTGACTGGTAAGATGTGAACAAGGAACTGACAGGTAAGATGTGAACAAGGAAATGACTGGTAAGATGTGAACAAGGAACTGACAGGTAGCATGTGAACAAGGAACTGACTGGTAAGATGTGAACAAGGAAATGACAGGTAGCATGTGAACAAGAAACTGACTGGTAAGATGTGAACAAGGAACTGACTGGTAAGATAGGAACAAGGAACTGACTAGTAAGATGTGAACAAGGAACTGACTGGTAAGATGTGAACAAGGAACTGACTAGTAAGATGTGAACAAGGAACTGACTAGTAAGATGTAAACAAGGAACTGACAGGTAAGATGTGAACAAGGAACTGACAAGTAAGATGTGAACAAGGAACTGACTGGTAAGATGTGAACAAGGAACTGACTAGTAAGATGTGAACAAGGAACTGACAGGTAGCATGTGAACAAGGAACTGACTGGTAAGATGTGAACAAGGAACTGACAGGTAAGATGTGAACCAGGAACTGACTAGTAAGATGTGAACAAGGAACTGATTAGTAAGATGTGAAGAAGGAACTGACTGGTAAGAGGTGAACAAGGAACTGACTAGTAAGATGTGAACAAGGAACTGACTGGTAAGATGTGAACAAGGAACTGACTAGTAAGATGTGAACAAGGAACTGACTAGTAAGATGTGAACAAGGAACTGACAGGTAAGATGTGAACAAGGAACTGACAGGTAAGATGTGAACAAGGAACTGACTAGTAAGATGTGAACAAG
Organism: Oncorhynchus nerka; assembly: GCF_034236695.1. Taxonomy (NCBI): domain Eukaryota; kingdom Metazoa; phylum Chordata; class Actinopteri; order Salmoniformes; family Salmonidae; genus Oncorhynchus; species Oncorhynchus nerka. Next base: position 14,182,844 of record NC_088406.1, read on the forward strand.
GAACTGACTGGTAAGATGTGAACAAGGAACTGACAGGTAGCATGTGAACAAGAAACTGACTGGTAAGATGTGAACAAGGAACTGACTGGTAAGATGTGAACAAGGAACTGACAGGTAAGATGTGAACAAGGAACTGACTGGTAAGATGTGAACAAGGAACTGACAGGTAGCATGTGAACAAGGAACTGACTGGTAAGATGTGAACAAGGAACTGACAGGTAAGATGTGAACAAGGAACTGACTGGTAAGATGTGAACAAGGAACTGACAGGTAGCATGTGAACAAGGAACTGACTGGTAAGATGTGAACAAGGAACTGACAGGTAAGATGTGAACAAGGAACTGACAGATAAGATGTGAACAAGAAACTGACTGGTAAGATGTGAACAAGGAACTGACTGGTAAGATGTGAACAAGGAACTGACTAGTAAGATGTGAACAAGGAACTGACTGGTAAGATGTGAACAAGGAACTGACAGGTAAGATGTGAACAAGGAACTGACAGGTAAGATGTGAACAAGGAACTGACTGGTAAGATGTGAACAAGGAACTGACAAGTAAGATGTGAACAAGGAACTGACTGGTAAGATGTGAACAAGGAACTGACTAGTAAGATGTGAACAAGGAACTGACAGGTAGCATGTGAACAAGGAACTGACTGGTAAGATGTGAACAAGGAACTGACAGGTAAGATGTGAACAAGGAACTGACTAGTAAGATGTGAACAAGGAACTGATTAGTAAGATGTGAAGAAGGAACTGACTAGTAAGATGTGAACAAGGAACTGACTAGTAAGATGTGAACAAGGAACTGACAGGTAGCATGTGAACAAGGAACTGACTGGTAAGATGTGAACAAGGAACTGACTGGTAAGATGTGAACAAGGAACTGACTAGTAAGATGTGAACAAGGAATTGACTAGTAAGATGTGAACAAGGAACTGACTGGTAAGATGTGAACAAGGAACTGACAGGTAAGATGTGAACAAGGAACTGACAGGTAAGATGTGAACAAGGAACTGACTAGTAAGATGTGAACAAGGAACTGACAGGTAGCATGTGAACAAGGAACTGACTGGTAAGATGTGAACAAGGAACTGACTAGTAAGATGTGAACAAGGAACTGACTAGTAAGATGTAAACAAGGAACTGACAGGTAAGATGTGAACAAGGAACTGACAAGTAAGATGTGAACAAGGAACTGACTGGTAAGATGTGAACAAGGAACTGACTAGTAAGATGTGAACAAGGAACTGACAGGTAGCATGTGAACAAGGAACTGACTGGTAAGATGTGAACAAGGAACTGACAGGTAAGATGTGAACCAGGAACTGACTAGTAAGATGTGAACAAGGAACTGATTAGTAAGATGTGAAGAAGGAACTGACTAGTAAGATGTGAACAAGGAACTGACTAGTAAGATGTGAACAAGGAACTGACTAGTAAGATGTGAACAAGGAACTGACTGGTAAGATGTGAACAAGGAACTGACTGGTAAGATGTGAACAAGGAACTGACAGGTAAGATGTGAACAAGGAACTGACAGATACGATGTGAACAAGGAACTGACAGGTAAGATGTGAACAAGGAACTGACTGGTAAGATGTGAACAAGGAACTGACAGGTAAGATGTGAACAAGGAACTGACTGGTAAGATGTGAACAAGGAACTGACTGGTAAGATGTGAACAAGGAACTGACAGGTAAGATGTGAACAAGGAACTGACAGGTAAGATGTGAACAAGGAACTGACTGGTAAGATGTGAACAAGGAACTGACAGGTAAGATGTGAACAAGGAACTGACTAGTAAGATGTGAACAAGGAACTGACAGGTAAGATGTGAACAAGGAACTGACTGGTAAGATGTGAACAAGGAACTGACAGGTAAGATGTGAACAAGGAACTGACTAGTAAGATGTGAACAAGGAACTGACTAGTAAGATGTGAACAAGGAACTGACTGGTAAGATGTGAACAAGGAACTGACTAGTAAGATGTGAACAAGGAACTGACTGGTAAGATGTGAACAAGGAACTGACAGGTAAGATGTGAACAAGGAACTGACTGGTAAGATGTGAACAAGGAACTGACAAGTAAGATGTGAACAAGGAACTGACTGGTAAGATGTGAACAAGGAACTGACTAGTAAGATGTGAACAAGGAACTGACAGGTAGCATGTGAACAAGGAACTGACTGGTAAGATGTGAACAAGGAACTGACAGGTAAGATGTGAACAAGGAACTGACTAGTAAGATGTGAACAAGGAACTGATTAGTAAGATGTGAAGAAGGAACTGACTAGTAAGATGTGAACAAGGAACTGACTAGTAAGATGTGAACAAGGAACTGACAGGTAGCATGTGAACAAGGAACTGACTGGTAAGATGTGAACAAGGAACTGACTGGTAAGATGTGAACAAGGAACTGACTAGTAAGATGTGAACAAGGAACTGACTAGTAAGATGTGAACAAGGAACTGACTGGTAAGATGTGAACAAGGAACTGACAGGTAAGATGTGAACAAGGAACTGACAGGTAAGATGTGAACAAGGAACTGACTAGTAAGATGTGAACAAGGAACTGTCAGGTAGCATGTGAACAAGGAACTGACTGGTAAGATGTGAACAAGGAACTGACTAGTAAGATGTGAACAAGGAACTGACTAGTAAGATGTAAACAAGGAACTGACAGGTAAGATGTGAACAAGGAACTGACAAGTAAGATGTGAACAAGGAACTGACTGGTAAGATGTGAACAAGGAACTGACTAGTAAGATGTGAACAAGGAACTGACAGGTAGCATGTGAACAAGGAACTGACTGGTAAGATGTGAACAAGGAACTGACAGGTAAGATGTGAACCAGGAACTGACTAGTAAGATGTGAACAAGGAACTGATTAGTAAGATGTGAAGAAGGAACTGACTGGTAAGATGTGAACAAGGAACTGACTAGTAAGATGTGAACAAGGAACTGACTAGTAAGATGTGAACAAGGAACTGACTGGTAAGATGTGAACAAGGAACTGACTGGTAAGATGTGAACAAGGAACTGACAGGTAAGATGTGAACAAGGAACTGACAGATACGATGTGAACAAGGAACTGACAGGTAAGATGTGAACAAGGAACTGACTGGTAAGATGTGAACAAGGAACTGACAGGTAAGATGTGAACAAGGAACTGACTGGTAAGATGTGAACAAGGAACTGACTGGTAAGATGTGAACAAGGAACTGACAGGTAAGATGCGAACAAGGAACTGACAGGTAAGATGTGAACAAGGAACTGACTGGTAAGATGTGAACAAGGAACTGACAGGTAAGATGTGAACAAGGAACTTACTAGTAAGATGTGAACAAGGAACTGACAGGTAAGATGTGAACAAGGAACTGACTGGTAAGATGTGAACAAGGAACTGACAGGTAAGATGTGAACAAGGAACTGACTAGTAAGATGTGAACAAGGAACTGACTAGTAAGATGTGAACAAGGAACTGACTAGTAAGATGTGAACAAGGAACTGACTGGTAAGATGTGAACAAGGAACTGACTGGTAAGATGTGAACAAGGAACTGACAGGTAAGATGTGAACAAGGAACTGACAGGTAAGATGTGAACAAGGAACTGACTAGTAAGATGTGAACAAGGAACTGACTAGTAAGATGTGAACAAGGAACTGACTGGTAAGATGTGAACAAGGAACTGACAGGTAAGATGTGAACAAGGAACTGACAGATACGATGTGAACAAGGAACTGACAGGTAAGATGTGAACAAGGAACTGACTGGTAAGATGTGAACAAGGAACTGACAGGTAAGATGTGAACAAGGAACTGACTGGTAAGATGTGAACAAGGAACTGACTGGTAAGATGTGAACAAGGAACTGACAGGTAAGATGCGAACAAGGAACTGACAGGTAAGATGTGAACAAGGAACTGACTGGTAAGATGTGAACAAGGAACTGACAGGTAAGATGTGAACAAGGAACTGACTAGTAAGATGTGAACAAGGAACTGACAGGTAAGATGTGAACAAGGAACTGACTGGTAAGATGTGAACAAGGAACTGACAGGTAAGATGTGAACCAGGAACTGACTAGTAAGATGTGAACAAGGAACTGACTAGTAAGATGTGAACAAGGAACTGACAGGTAAGATGTGAACAAGGAACTTACTAGTAAGATGTGAACAAGGAACTGACAGGTAAGATGTGAACAAGGAACTGACTGGTAAGATGTGAACAAGGAACTGACAGGTAAGATGTGAACAAGGAACTGACTAGTAAGATGTGAACAAGGAACTGACTAGTAAGATGTGAACAAGGAACTGACTAGTAAGATGTGAACAAGGAACTGACTGGTAAGATGTGAACAAGGAACTGACTGGTAAGATGTGAACAAGGAACTGACAGGTAAGATGTGAACAAGGAACTGACAGGTAAGATGTGAACAAGGAACTGACTAGTAAGATGTGAACAAGGAACTGACTAGTAAGATGTGAACAAGGAACTGACTGGTAAGATGTGAACAAGGAACTGACAGGTAAGATGTGAACAAGGAACTGACAGATAAGATGTGAACAAGGAACTGACAGGTAAGATGTGAACAAGGAACTGACTGGTAAGATGTGAACAAGGAACTGACAGGTAAGATGTGAACAAGGAACTGACTGGTAAGATGTGAACAAGGAACTGACTGGTAAGATGTGAACAAGGAACTGACAGGTAAGATGCGAACAAGGAACTGACAGGTAAGATGTGAACAAGGAACTGACTGGTAAGATGTGAACAAGGAACTGACAGGTAAGATGTGAACAAGGAACTGACTAGTAAGATGTGAACAAGGAACTGACAGGTAAGATGTGAACAAGGAACTGACTGGTAAGATGTGAACAAGGAACTGACAGGTAAGATGTGAACAAGGAACTGACTAGTAAGATGTGAACAAGGAACTGACTAGTAAGATGTGAACAAGGAACTGACTGGTAAGATGTGAACAAGGAACTGACTAGTAAGATGTGAACAAGGAACTGACTGGTAAGATGTGAACAAGGAACTGACTGGTAAGATGTGAACAAGGAACTGACAGGTAAGATGTGAACAAGGAACTGACTGGTAAGATGTGAACAAGGAACTGACAAGTAAGATGTGAACAAGGAACTGACTGGTAAGATGTGAACAAGGAACTGACTAGTAAGATGTGAACAAGGAACTGACAGGTAGCATGTGAACAAGGAACTGACTGGTAAGATGTGAACAAGGAACTGACAGGTAAGATGTGAACAAGGAACTGACTAGTAAGATGTGAACAAGGAACTGATTAGTAAGATGTGAAGAAGGAACTGACTAGTAAGATGTGAACAAGGAACTGACTAGTAAGATGTGAACAAGGAACTGACTGGTAAGATGTGAACAAGGAACTGACAGGTAAGATGTGAACAAGGAACTGACTAGTAAGATGTGAACAAGGAACTGATTAGTAAGATGTGAACAAGGAACTGACTAGTAAGATGTGAACAAGGAACTGACTAGTAAGATGTGAACAAGGAACTGACTGGTAAGATGTGAACAAGGAACTGACAGGTAAGATGTGAACAAGGAACTGACAGGTAAGATGTGAACAAGGAACTGACTAGTAAGATGTGAACAAGGAACTGACAGGTAGCATGTGAACAAGGAACTGACTGGTAAGATGTGAACAAGGAACTGACTAGTAAGATGTGAACAAGGAACTGACTAGTAAGATGTAAACAAGGAACTGACAGGTAAGATGTGAACAAGGAACTGACAAGTAAGATGTGAACAAGGAACTGACTGGTAAGATGTGAACAAGGAACTGACTAGTAAGATGTGAACAAGGAACTGACAGGTAGCATGTGAACAAGGAACTGACTGGTAAGATGTGAACAAGGAACTGACAGGTAAGATGTGAACCAGGAACTGACTAGTAAGATGTGAACAAGGAACTGATTAGTAAGATGTGAAGAAGGAACTGACTAGTAAGATGTGAACAAGGAACTGACTAGTAAGATGTGAACAAGGAACTGACTAGTAAGATGTGAACAAGGAACTGACTGGTAAGATGTGAACAAGGAACTGACTGGTAAGATGTGAACAAGGAACTGACAGGTAAGATGTGAACAAGGAACTGACAGATACGATGTGAACAAGGAACTGACAGGTAAGATGTGAACAAGGAACTGACTGGTAAGATGTGAACAAGGAACTGACAGGTAAGATGTGAACAAGGAACTGACTGGTAAGATGTGAACAAGGAACTGACAGGTAAGATGCGAACAAGGAACTGACAGGTAAGATGTGAACAAGGAACTGACTGGTAAGATGTGAACAAGGAACTGACAGGTAAGATGTGAACAAGGAACTGACTAGTAAGATGTGAACAAGGAACTGACAGGTAAGATGTGAACAAGGAACTGACTGGTAAGATGTGAACAAGGAACTGACAGGTAAGATGTGAACAATGAACTGACTAGTAAGATGTGAACAAGGAACTGACTAGTAAGATGTGAACAAGGAACTGACTGGTAAGATGTGAACAAGGAACTGACTAGTAAGATGTGAACAAGGAACTGACTGGTAAGATGTGAACAAGGAACTGACTGGTAAGATGTGAACAAGGAACTGACAGGTAAGATGTGAACAAGGAACTGACTGGTAAGATGTGAACAAGGAACTGACAAGTAAGATGTGAACAAGGAACTGACTGGTAAGATGTGAACAAGGAACTGACTAGTAAGATGTGAACAAGGAACTGACAGGTAGCATGTGAACAAGGAACTGACTGGTAAGATGTGAACAAGGAACTGACAGGTAAGATGTGAACAAGGAACTGACTAGTAAGATGTGAACAAGGAACTGATTAGTAAGATGTGAAGAAGGAACTGACTAGTAAGATGTGAACAAGGAACTGACTAGTAAGATGTGAACAAGGAACTGACAGGTAGCATGTGAACAAGGAACTGACTGGTAAGATGTGAACAAGGAACTGACTGGTAAGATGTGAACAAGGAACTGACTAGTAAGATGTGAACAAGGAACTGACTAGTAAGATGTGAACAAGGAACTGACTGGTAAGATGTGAACAAGGAACTGACAGGTAAGATGTGAACAAGGAACTGACAGGTAAGATGTGAACAAGGAACTGACTAGTAAGATGTGAACAAGGAACTGACAGGTAGCATGTGAACAAGGAACTGACTGGTAAGATGTGAACAAGGAACTGACTAGTAAGATGTGAACAAGGAACTGACTAGTAAGATGTAAACAAGGAACTGACAGGTAAGATGTGAACAAGGAACTGACAAGTAAGATGTGAACAAGGAACTGACTGGTAAGATGTGAACAAGGAACTGACTAGTAAGATGTGAACAAGGACCTGACAGGTAGCATGTGAACAAGGAACTGACTGGTAAGATGTGAACAAGGAACTGACAGGTAAGATGTGAACCAGGAACTGACTAGTAAGATGTGAACAAGGAACTGATTAGTAAGATGTGAAGAAGGAACTGACTAGTAAGATGTGAACAAGGAACTGACTAGTAAGATGTGAACAAGGAACTGACTAGTAAGATGTGAACAAGGATCTGACTGGTAAGATGTGAACAAGGAACTGACTGGTAAGATGTGAACAAGGAACTGACAGGTAAGATGTGAACAAGGAACTGACAGATACGATGTGAACAAGGAACTGACAGGTAAGATGTGAACAAGGAACTGACTGGTAAGATGTGAACAAGGAACTGACAGGTAAGATGTGAACAAGGAACTGACTGGTAAGATGTGAACAAGGAACTGACTGGTAAGATGTGAACAAGGAACTGACAGGTAAGATGCGAACAAGGAACTGACAGGTAAGATGTGAACAAGGAACTGACTGGTAAGATGTGAACAAGGAACTGACAGGTAAGATGTGAACAAGGAACTGACTAGTAAGATGTGAACAAGGAACTGACAGGTAAGATGTGAACAAGGAACTGACTGGTAAGATGTGAACAAGGAACTGACAGGTAAGATGTGAACAAGGAACTGACTAGTAAGATGTGAACAAGGAACTGACTAGTAAGATGTGAACAAGGAACTGACTGGTAAGATGTGAACAGGAACTGACTAGTAAGATGTGAACAAGGAACTGACTGGTAAGATGTGAACAAGGAACTGACTGGTAAGATGTGAACAAGGAACTGACAGGTAAGATGTGAACAAGGAACTGACAGGTAAGATGTGAACAAGGAACTGACTAGTAAGATGTGAACAAGGAACTGACTAGTAAGATGTGAGCAAGGAACTGACTGGTAAGATGTGAACAAGGAACTGACAGGTAAGATGTGAACAAGGAACTGACTAGTAAGATGTGAACAAGGAACTGACTGGTAAGATGTGAACAAGGAACTGACTGGTAAGATGTGAACAAGGAACTGACTGGTAAGATGTGAACAAGGAACTGACAGGTAAGATGTGAACAAGGAACTGACTGGTAAGATGTGAACAAGGAACTGACAGGTAGCATGTGAACAAGGAACTGACTGGTAAGATGTGAACAAGGAACTGACAGGTAAGATGTGAACAAGGAACTGACAGGTAAGATGTGAACAAGGAACTGACTAGTAAGATGTGAACAAGGAACTGACAGGTAGCATGTGAACAAGGAACTGACTGGTAAGATGTGAACAAGGAACTGACAGGTAAGATGTGAATCAGGAACTGACTAGTAAGATGTGAACAAGGAACTGATTAGTAAGATGTGAAGAAGGAACTGACTAGTAAGATGTGAACAAGGAACTGACTAGTAAGACAAGCATTTCGCTACACTCGCATTAACATCTGCTAACCATGTGTATGTGACAAATAAAATTTGATTTAAGATGTGAACAAGGAACTGACAGGTAGCATGTGAACAAGGAACTGACTGGTAAGATGTGAACAAGGAACTGACTGGTAAGATGTGAACAAGGAACTGACAGGTAAGATGTGAACAAGGAACTGACAGGTAGCATGTGAACAAGGAACTGACTGGTAAGATGTGAACAAGGAACTGACTGGTAAGATGTGAACAAGGAACTGACAGGTAAGATGTGAACAAGGAACTGACTAGTAAGATGTGAACAAGGAACTGACTGGTAAGATGTGAACAAGGAACTGACAGGTAAGATGTGAACAAGGAACTGACAGGTAGCATGTGAACAAGGAACTGACTGGTAAGATGTGAACAAGGAACTGAGTGGTAAGATGTGAACAAGGAACTGACTGGTAAGATGTGAACAAGGAACTGACAGGTAAGATGTGAACAAGGAACTGACTGGTAAGATGTGAACAAGGAACTGACAGGTAGCATGTGAACAAGGAACTGACTGGTAAGATGTGAACAAGGAACTGACAGGTAAGATGTGAACAAGGAACTGACAGGTAAGATGTGAACAAGGAACTGACTAGTAAGATGTGAACAAGGAACTGACAGGTAGCATGTGAACAAGGAACTGACTGGTAAGATGTGAACAAGGAACTGACAGGTAAGATGTGAATCAGGAACTGACTAGTAAGATGTGAACAAGGAACTGATTAGTAAGATGTGAAGAAGGAACTGACTAGTAAGATGTGAACAAGGAACTGACTAGTAAGACAAGCATTTCGCTACACTCGCATTAACATCTGCTAACCATGTGTATGTGACAAATAAAATTTGATTTAAGATGTGAACAAGGAACTGACAGGTAGCATGTGAACAAGGAACTGACTGGTAAGATGTGAACAAGGAACTGACTGGTAAGATGTGAACAAGGAACTGACAGGTAAGATGTGAACAAGGAACTGACAGGTAGCATGTGAACAAGGAACTGACTGGTAAGATGTGAACAAGGAACTGACTGGTAAGATGTGAACAAGGAACTGACAGGTAAGATGTGAACAAGGAACTGACTAGTAAGATGTGAACAAGGAACTGACTGGTAAGATGTGAACAAGGAACTGACAGGTAAGATGTGAACAAGGAACTGACAGGTAGCATGTGAACAAGGAACTGACTGGTAAGATGTGAACAAGGAACTGAGTGGTAAGATGTGAACAAGGAACTGACTGGTAAGATGTGAACAAGATATGGGAGGTGGGCAGATAAGCTCAGCAATGTAATGATCAGTGTTGGGGATATGTCAACTACATGAAGATCAGCTAGTAATTTATGTAAATTTTTATGTACATTTTTTGTTGTTGCCATGTAGCAGTGTAGCTAACTATGGGAACTACACTCTACTACTTTTGCAGAAATGAAATAAAATATGGTTGAAGTAGGCAAGAGTTTTCCTTTTTTGGCATCAGACCGGCCTCATTTTCACCTGAAACATCGTTTTTTGTGTTTAATAGGCTAAATTACACATCCTGTTAATTATCTTCTGACTCCAGAGCGATCTGTTCTTGAGGTTAACTTCGGACTCCAGAGTGATCTGTTCTTGATATTAACATCTGACTCCAGAGTGATCTGATCTTGCTATTAACATCTCACTCCAGAGTGATCTGTTATTGATATTAACATCTCACTCCAGAGTGATCTGTTATTGATATTAACTTCTGACTCCAGAGTGATCTGTTCTTGCTGTTAACATCTGACTCCAGAGTGATCTGATATTGCTATTAACATCTGACTCCAGAGTGATCTGATCTTGCTATTAACATCTCACTCCAGAGTGATCTGTTATTGATATTAACATCTGACTCCAGAGTGATCTGTTATTGATATTAACTTCTGACTCCAGAGTGATCTGATCTTGCTATTAACATCTCACTCCAGAGTGATCTGTTATTGATATTAACATCTGACTCCAGAGTGATCTGTTATTGATATTAACTTCTGACTCCAGAGTGATCTGTTCTTGCTGTTAACATCTGACTCCAGAGTGATCTGATATTGCTATTAACATCTGACTCCAGAGTGATCTGTTCTTGCTATTAACATCTCACTCCAGAGTGATCTGTTCTTGCTGTTAACTTCTGACTCCAGAGTGATCTGTTATTGATATTAACTTCTGACTCCAGAGTGATCTGTTCTTGCTATTAACTTCTGACTCCAGAGTGATCTGTTCTTGATATTAACATCTGACTCCAGAGTGATCTGTTCTTGCTGTTAACTTCTGACTCCAGAGTGATCTGTTCTTGATATTAACTTCTGACTCCAGAGTGATCTGTTTTTGAGGTTAACTTCTGAACACTTTTGATTGCAGGTAGAACCCTTTTGCAGGTAGAACCAGTTCCACAGAGGGTTCTACATCTGGTTACACTCTAACATAACGAGGAGACAGTTATTAATGAGTCATCTGGTTACACTCTAACATAACGAGGAGACAGTTATTAATGAGTCATCTGGTTACACTCTAACATAACGAGGAGACAGTTATTAATGAGTCATCTGGTTACACTCTAACATAACGAGGAGACAGTTATTAATAAGTCATCTGGTTACACTTCAGCATAATGAGGAGACAGTTATTAATGAGTCATCTGGTTACACTGTGTTGTAACTTTAATGTGTTACAGAGTTAATGTTTAAGTTAACTCATTGAGCTGAATCTAAAGACATTTCTTTACAGTTATTTACATATGTAATTGTATTGGTTTGAATTGAATGACTGCAAGTTCCAGAATGCCTTGCGAGAGGAATGAGAGAGATAACGCACCAGGTGCTAGTGATTGTGGCTGACTTTCCGACAGCATCTTACCTGCATTGCTCTGTACCCAAACAAAGTTGTTAAATGTAACGTGAACAAGTATTCTTACTAAAAGAAGCTTTCGTATCAAACCCGACGTCCCGAGTCATTACTTTGAAGTTAGTTCATCTAAAACACTGCAACATAACGAGGAGACAGTAGTGAGACATCTGATCACTACCATGAACAACCTAGAAGCACCAACTGTTATCCTTCTGGGACTTCATCTTTTTTAATTTTTTTTTTATTTTACCTTTATTTAACCAGGCAAGTCAGTTAAGAACACATTCTTATTTTCAATGACGGCCTGGGAACAGTGGGTTAACTGCCTGTTCAGGGGCAGAACGACAGATTTGTACCTTGTCAGCTCGGGGGTTTGAACTCGCAACCTTCCGGTTACTAGTCCAACGCTCTAACCACTAGGCTACGCTGCCGCCCCGGCAGCGTAGGAATCTTATACAGTTCCTTCAGAAAGTATTCAGACTCCTTGAGTTTTTCCACATTTTATACACAGAAAAAAACAGAAAAACTTTATTTGCATAAGCATTCAGCCCTTTTGCTATGAGACTTGAAATTGAGACCAGGTGCATCCTGTTTCCGTTGATCATCCTTGAGATGTTTCTACAATTGGAGTTCACCTCTGGGAAATTCTATCAATTGGACATGATTGGAAAGGCACATATCTGTCTATATGAGATCCCACAGTTGACAGCGCATGTCAGAACAAAAACCCAACCATGAGGTCCATGGAATTGTCCATAGAGTTCCTAGACAGGATTGTGTCTATGCACAGATCTGGGGAAAGGTACCAAAACATTTCTGCAGCATTGAAGGTCCCTAAGAACACAGTGGCCTCCATCATTCTTAAATGGAACATGTTTGGAAACAGCAAGACTCTTCCTAGAGCTGGCCGTCCGGCCAAACTGAGCAATCGGGGGAATGACCCTTAGCAGGAAGATGACCAAGAACCCGATGGTCATCTTGACAGAGCTAGAGTTCCTCTGTGGAGATGGGAAAACCTTCCAGAAGGATAACCAGGAAGCCAGGCCACTTGGAGTTTACCAAAAGGCAACTAAAGACTCTCAGACCATGAGAAGCAAGATTGTCTGGTTGGGATAAAACCAGCATTGAATTCCTTGGCCTGGAGCCAACCTGGCACCATCCCTACGGTGAAGCATGGTGGTGGCAGCATCATGCTGCGGGGATGTTTTTCAGTGGCAGGAACTGGGAGACTAGTCAGGATCGAAGGCAAAGAGCAAAGTACAGAGGGAACCTTGATGAAATGCACTGTATATCTGTGAATGGGCTTCAATTTACTGTGTGGTCAGGTTTATGTAAATAATGTCATGAGGTGTGTACAGTAAAATACATCATGTGATAGATTGATTTGATTGATTTAGTGATTTAGGGAGCCATTTAATTATATTAGATAATCTACGTGTTTCAGCCCACACGGAAGGGAGGTAGTGACACACTACCCATGCATGATGATAACTTATAAACCATGTTTGGCTCTCTCTGTGTGTGTGTGTGTGTGTGTGTGTGTGTGTGTGTGTGTGTGTGTGTGTGTGTGTGCAAGCATGAGTGTACATGCATGAGTGTGTGTGATTGTGTCCCTCCAGGCTTTGCTATCTGCAATGCAGAGTTAAAACCCATCTGCTGCACTCAGTCCTTAGGTCAGTCTCAGCTGTTGATGCCCCTATGGACCCCCCCCCCATAGCGAGGTCAGATAGGGGCGCCACATTGCCAACTCAACACAGCCCAGGAGTCCAAAGTCTAGGTCCTGTCATGTCAGAGGAGCTTTGGAGGCCCAATCTGGACAGAACATCTCCAGAGACTAGAGTCCAGAGGTACAGGGTTCAGGACACAGCACATTGTATTCTGTTCTGGAGATTCCAGACCAGGTCAGCTTAGCCAAGTCATCTCCTGGAGATTCCAGACCAGGTCAGCTTTGCAAAGTCATCTCCTGGAGATTCCAGACCAGGTCAGCTTAGGCAAATCATCCCCTGGAGACTCCAGACCAGGTCAGCTGAGCCAAGTCATCTCCTGGAGATTCCAGACCAGGTCAGCTTAGCCAAGTTATCTCCTGGAGATTCCAGACCAGGTCAGCTTAGCCAAGTCATCTCCTGGAGACTCCAGACCAGGTCAGCTTAGTCAAATCATCCCCTGGAGACTCCAGACCAGGTCAATTTAGCCAAATCATCCCCTGGAGACTCCAGACCAGGTCAGCTTAGCCAAATCATCCCCTGGAGACTCCAGACCAGGGCACACACTCAGATGTCAGATTTAGGGCAATTTCTAACGTATTTCATCTATGGACACTTAACACCTTCAGATTGGTTTGAAATCATACAGTACTTCACAGCCTGACAGTCGGAATGAGATGAAAAGGCTCAGTGTTCACTCAGTACCCATCATATAGACACTAAAGGAAATGTCAGCGCCGTTGCATCAAAGAGAGACTCATTCCCTCTGTCAATCAGACTATTTAACTTGAGAAAGCTTCCACAGCCCTCCCACTGGGCACACACTGGTTGAATCAACGTTGTCTCCACGTCATTTCAATGACATTTAATTGAACCAACGTGGAGTAGACGTTAAATGAACGTCTGTGCCCAGTGGGCTCCTTCAGTCCACAGTGAACAGTTATCCACATAGGACAGTTGTGTATAAAAGCATTCATGAGATTAAAGAGAACCTGTCCATCACAATGTACTCTACTTTAGGTAAGGTGAACTAATCCTTATGAATACAAAGTTATTTAGTGCCTCAATAGAGTCCCACTCCCCCTGTCTTCCCTACATGTCTGATTTAAACTTGACAGAGTACATTATGTAGATTTACTATAAAAAAATACATTTGGTTTTCATAAAAGCATTTTGCTGTCTGACTAGAGGGGAAAAATGTATATGAAAACTACATGATTTATAGAACTGTTTTCTTTGCTTAATATTGATATTTCTTTCCATCTTAAAGGTCAGGTCACTTTAGTTCTAGTTGAGTACGTTGTCATTTCTTAGAACCATTCCTTCCTCCATCCTCTCCCCACCTTTCTCTCCATCCTCCATCCTCTCCCCACCTTTCTCTCCATCCTCCATCCTCTCCCCACCTTTCTCTCCATCCTTCATCCTCTCCCCACCTTTCTCTCCATCCTCCATCCTCTCCCCACCTTTCTCTCCATCCTCCATTCTCTCCCTCTTTCTCTCCTTCCTCCATCCTCTCCCCTTTCTCTCCATCCTCCATCCTCTCCCCCTTTCTCTCCTTCCTCCATCCTCTCCCCCTTTCTCTCCTTCCTCCATCCTCTCCCCTTTCTCTCCTTCCTCCATCCTCTCCCCCTTTCTCTCCATCCTCCATCCTCTCCCCCTTTCTCTCCTTCCTCCATTCTCTCCCTCTTTCTCTCCTTCCCACCATTCTCTCCCTCTTTCTTTCTCTCCATCCTCCATCCTCTCCCCACCTTTCTCTAAATCCTCCATCCTCTCCCCACCTTTCTCTCCATCCTTCATCCTCTCCCCACCTTTCTCTCCTTCCCACCATTCTCTTCCTCTTTCTTTCTCTCCATCCTTCATCCTCTCCCCACCTTTCTCTCCATCCTTCATCCTCTCCCCACCTTTCTCTCCATCCTCCATCCTCTACCCACCTTTCTCTCCATCCTCCATCCTCTCCCCACCTTTCTCTCCATCCTTCATCCTCTCCCCACCTTTCTCTCCATCCTCCATCCTCTCCCCACCTTTCTCTCCATCCTCCATTCTCTCCCTCTTTCTCTCCTTCCTCCATCCTCTCCCCCTTTCTCTCCATCCTCCATCCTCTCCCCCTTTCTCTCCTTCCTCCAACATCTCCCCTTTCTCTCCTTCCTCCATTCTCTCCCTCTTTCTCTCCTTCCTCCATCCTCTCCCCCTTTCTCTCCATCCTCCATCCTCTCCCCCTTTCTCTCCTTCCTCCATCATCTCCCCTTTCTCTCCTTCCTCCATCCTCTCCCCCTTTCTCTCCTTCCTCCATCCTCTCCCCCTTTCTCTCCTTCCTCCATTCTCTCCCTCTTTCTCTCCTTCCCACCATTCTCTCCCTCTTTATTTCTCTCCATCCTCCATCCTCTCCCCACCTTTCTCTCCATCCTTCATCCTCTCCCCACCTTTTCTCTCCTTCCCACCATTCTCTCCCTCTTTCTTTCTCTCCATCCTTCATCCTCTCCCCACCTTTCTCTCCATCCTCTCCCCCTTTCTCTCCTTCCCACCATTCTCTCCCCTTTCTTTCTCTCCTCCTTCATCCTCTCCCCACCTTTCTCTCCATCCTCCATCCTCTTCCCTTTCTCTCCTTCCTCCATCCTCTCCCCCTTTCTCTCCTTCCTCCATCCTCTCCCCCTTTCTCTCCTTCCTCCATCCTCTCCCCCTTTCTCTCCATCCTCCATCCTCTCCCCGTTCTCTCCTTCCCACCATCCTCTCCCCCTTTCTCTCCATCCTCCATCCTCTCCCCCTTTCTCTCCTTCCTCCATTCTCTCCCTCTTTCTCTCTTTCCCACCATTCTCTCCCTCTTTCTTTCTCTCCATCCTCCATCCTCTCCCCACCTTTCTCTCCATCCTCCATCTCTCCCCCTTTCTCTCCTTCCTCCATTCTCTCCCTCTTTCTCTCCTTCCCACCATTCTCTCCCTCTTTCTTTCTCTCCATCCTCCATCCTCTCCCCACCTTTCTCTCCATCCTCCATCCTCTCCCCCTTTCTCTCCATCCTCCATCCTCTCCTCCTTTCTCTCCATCCTCCATTCTCTCCCTCTTTCTTTCTCTCCATCCTCCATCCTCTCCCCACCTTTCTCTCCATCCTTCATCCTCTCCCCACCTTTCTCTCCTTCCCACCATTCTCTCCCTCTTTCTTTCTCTCCATCCTTCATCCTCTCCCCACCTTTCTCTCCTTCCCACCATTCTCTCCCTCTTTCTTTCTCTCCGTCCTTCATCCTCTCCCCACCTTTCTCTCCATCCTCCATCCTCTCCCCACTCTTCTCTCCATCCTCCATCCTCTCCCCACCTTTCTCTCCATCCTTCATCCTCTCCCCACCTTTCTCTCCATCCTTCATCCTCTCCCCACCTTTCTCTCCATCCTCCATCCTCTCCCCCTTTCTCTCCTTCCTCCATTCTCTCCCTCTTTCTTTCTCTCCATCCTCCATTCTCTCCCCACCTTTCTCTCCATCCTCCATCCTCTCCCCACCTTTCTCTCCATCCTCCATCCTCTCCCCCTTTCTCTCCATCCTCCATCCTCTCCCCCTTTCTCTCCATCCTCCATCCTCTCCCCACCTTTCTCTCCTTCCCACCATTCTCTCCCTCTTTCTTTCTCTCCATCCTTCATCCTCTCCCCACCTTTCTCTCCATCCTCTCCCCCTTTCTCTCCTTCCCACCATTCTCTCCCTCTTTCTTTCTCTCCATCCTTCATCCTCTCCCCACCTTTCTCTCCATCCTCCATCCTCTCCCCCTTTCTCTCCTTCCTCCATCCTCTCCCCTTTCTCTCCTTCCTCCATCCTCTCCCCCTTTCTCTCCATCCTCCATCCTCTCCCCCTTTCTCTCCATCCTCCATCCTCTCCCCCTTTCTCTCCTTCCTCCATCCTCTCCCCCTTTCTCTCCATCCTCCATCCTCTCCCCTTTCTCTCCTTCCCACCATCCTCCCCACCTTTCTCTCCATCCTCCATCCTCTCCCCTTTCTCTCCTTCCTCCATCCTCTCCCCCTTTCTCTCCTTCCTCCATCCTCTCCCCCTTTCTCTCCATCCTCCATCCTCTCCCCCTTTCTCTCCATCCTCCATCCTCTCCCCCTTTCTCTCCTTCCTCCATCCTCTCCCCCTTTCTCTCCTTCCTCCATCCTCTCCCCCTTTCTCTCCATCCTCCATCCTCTCCCCCTTTCTCTCCTTCCCACCATCCTCCCCACCTTTCTCTCCATCCTCCATCCTCTCCCCCTTTCTCTCCTTCCTCCATTCTCTCCCTCTTTCTCTCCTTCCCACCATTCTCTCCCTCTTTCTTTCTCTCCATCCTCCATCCTCTCCCCACCTTTCTCTCCATCCTCCATCCTCTCCCCCTTTCTCTCCATCCTCCATCCTCTCCCCCTTTCTCTCCATCCTCCATCCTCTCCCCCTTTCTCTCCTTCCTCCATTCTCTCCCTCTTTCTTTCTCTCCATCCTCCATCCTCTCCCCACCTTTCTCTCCATCCTTCATCCTCTCCCCACCTTTCTCTCCATCCTCCATCCTCTCCCCACCTTTCTCTCCATCCTCCATTCTCTCCCTCTTTCTCTCCTTCCTCCATCCTCTCCCCCTTTCTCTCCATCCTCCATCCTCTCCCCCTTTCTCTCCTTCCTCCATCATCTCCCCCTTTCTCTCCTTCCTCCATCCTCTCCCCCTTTCTCTCCTTCCTCCATCCTCTCCCCCTTTCTCTCCTTCCTCCATTCTCTCCTTCTTTCTCTCCTTCCCACCATTCTCTCCCTCTTTATTTCTCTCCATCCTCCATCCTCTCCCCACCTTTCTCTCCATCCTTCATCCTCTCCCCACCTTTCTCTCCTTCCCACCATTCTCTCCCCTTTCTTTCTCTCCATCCTTCATCCTCTCCCCACCTTTCTCTCCATCCTCTCCCCCTTTCTCTCCTTCCCACCATTCTCTCCCTCTTTCTTTCTCTCCATCCTTCATCCTCTCCCCACCTTTCTCTCCTTCCCACCATTCTCTCCCTCTTTCTTTCTCTCCATCCTTCATCCTCTCCCCACCTTTCTCTCCATCCTCTCCCCCTTTCTCTCCTTCCCACCATTCTCTCCCTCTTTCTTTCTCTCCATCCTTCATCCTCTCCCCACCTTTCTCTCCATCCTCCATCCTCTCCCCCTTTCTCTCCTTCCTCCATCCTCTCCCCCTTTCTCTCCTTCCTCCATCCTCTCCCCCTTTCTCTCCTTCCTCCATCCTCTCCCCTTTCTCTCCATCCTCCATCCTCTCCCCGTTTCTCTCCTTCCCACCATCCTCTCCCCTTTCTCTCCATCCTCCATCCTCTCCCCCTTTCTCTCCTTCCTCCATTCTCTCCCTCTTTCTCTCTTTCCCACCATTCTCTCCCTCTTTCTTTCTCTCCATCCTCCATCCTCTCCCCACCTTTCTCTCCATCCTCCATCTCCCCCTTTCTCTCCTTCCTCCATTCTCTCCCTCTTTCTCTCCTGCCCACCATTCTCTCCCTCTTTCTTTCTCTCCATCCTCCATCCTCTCCCCACCTTTCTCTCCATCCTCCATCCTCTCCCCCTTTCTCTCCATCCTCCATCCTCTCCCCTCCTTTCTCTCCATCCTCCATTCTCTCCCTCTTTCTTTCTCTCCATCCTCCATCCTCTCCCCACCTTTCTCTCCATCCTTCATCCTCTCCCCACCTTTCTCTCCTTCCCACCATTCTCTCCCCTTTCTTTCTCTCCATCCTTCATCCTCTCCCCACCTTTCTCTCCTTCCCACCATTCTCTCCCTCTTTCTTTCTCTCCGTCCTTCATCCTCTCCCCACCTTTCTCTCCATCCTCCATCCTCTCCCCACTCTTCTCTCCATCCTCCATCCTCTCCCACCTTTCTCTCCATCCTTCATCCTCTCCCCACCTTTCTCTCCATCCTTCATCCTCTCCCCACCTTTCTCTCCATCCTCCATCCTCTCCCCCTTTCTCTCCTTCCTCCATTCTCTCCCTCTCTTTCTTTCTCTCCATCCTCCATTCTCTCCCCACCTTTCTCTCCATCCTCCATCCTCTCCCCACCTTTCTCTCCATCCTCCATCCTCTCCCCCTTTCTCTCCATCCTCCATCCTCTCCCCCCTTTCTCTCCATCCTCCATCCTCTCCCCACCTTTCTCTCCTTCCCACCATTCTCTCCCTCTTTCTTTCTCTCCATCCTTCATCCTCTCCCCACCTTTCTTCCATCTCCATCCTCTCCCCCTTTCTCTCCTTCCCACCATTCTCTCCCTCTTTCTTTCTCTCCATCCTTCATCCTCTCCCCACCTTTCTCTCCATCCTCCATCCTCTCCCCCCCTTTCTCTCCTTCCTCCATCCTCTCCCCCTTTCTCTCCTTCCTCCATCCTCTCCCCCTTTCTCTCCATCCTCCATCCTCTCCCCCTTTCTCTCCATCCTCCATCCTCTCCCCCTTTCTCTCCTTCCTCCATCCTCTCCCCCTTTCTCTCCATCCTCCATCCTCTCCCCCTTTCTCTCCTTCCCACCATCCTCCCCACCTTTCTCTCCATCCTCCATCCTCTCCCCCTTTCTCTCCTTCCTCCATCCTCTCCCCCTTTCTCTCCTTCCTCCATCCTCTCCCCTTTCTCTCCATCCTCCATCCTCTCCCCTTTCTCTCCATCCTCCATCCTCTCCCCCCTTTCTCTCCTTCCTCCATCCTCTCCCCTTTCTCTCCTTCCTCCATCCTCTCCCCTTTCTCTCCATCCTCCATCCTCTCCCCCCTTTCTCTCCTTCCCACCATCCTCCCCACCTTTCTCTCCATCCTCCATCCTCTCCCCCTTTCTCTCCTTCCTCCATTCTCTCCCTCTTTCTCTCCTTCCCACCATTCTCTCTTTCCTCTTTCTTTCTCTCCATCCTCCATCCTCTCCCCACCTTTCTCTCCATCCTCCATCCTCTCCCCCTTTCTCTCCATCCTCCATCCTCTCCCCCTTTCTCTCCATCCTCCATCCTCTCCCCCTTTCTCTCCTTCCTCCATTCTCTCCCCTTTCTTTCTCTCCATCCTCCATCCTCTCCCCACCTTTCTCTCCATCCTTCATCCTCTCCCCACCTTTCTCTCCATCCTCCATCCTCTCCCCACCTTTCTCTCCATCCTCCATTCTCTCCCTCTTTCTCTCCTTCCTCCATCCTCTCCCCCTTTTCTCTCCATCCTCCATCCTCTCCCCCTTTCTCTCCTTCCTCCATCATCTCCCCCTTTCTCTCCTTCCTCCATCCTCTCCCCCTTTCTCTCCTTCCTCCATCCTCTCCCCTTTCTCTCCTTCCTCCATTCTCTCCCCCTCTTTCTCTCCTTCCCACCATTCTCTCCCTCTTTATTTCTCTCCATCCTCCATCCTCTCCCCACCTTTCTCTCCATCCTTCATCCTCTCCCCACCTTTCTCTCCTTCCCACCATTCTCTCCCTCTTTCTTTCTCTCCATCCTTCATCCTCTCCCCACCTTTCTCTCCATCCTCTCCCCCTTTCTCTCCTTCCCACCATTCTCTCCCTCTTTCTTTCTCTCCATCCTTCATCCTCTCCCCACCTTTCTCTCCATCCTCCATCCTCTCCCCCTTTCTCTCCTTCCTCCATCCTCTCCCCCTTTCTCTCCTTCCTCCATCCTCTCCCCCTTTCTCTCCTTCCTCCATCCTCTCCCCCTTTCTCTCCATCCTCCATCCTCTCCCCGTTTCTCTCCTTCCCACCATCCTCTCCCCCTTTCTCTCCATCCTCCATCCTCTCCCCCTTTCTCTCCTTCCTCCATTCTCTCCCTCTTTCTCTCTTTCCCACCATTCTCTCCCTCTTTCTTTCTCTCCATCCTCCATCCTCTCCCCACCTTTCTCTCCATCCTCCATCCTCTCCCCCTTTCTCTCCTTCCTCCATTCTCTCCCTCTTTCTCTCCTGCCCACCATTCTCTCCCGCTTTCTTTCTCTCCATCCTCCATCCTCTCCCCACCTTTCTCTCCATCCTCCATCCTCTCCCCCTTTCTCTCCATCCTCCATCCTCTCCTCCTTTCTCTCCATCCTCCATTCTCTCCCTCTTTCTTTCTCTCCATCCTCCATCCTCTCCCCACCTTTCTCTCCATCCTTCATCCTCTCCCCACCTTTCTCTCCTTCCCACCATTCTCTCCCTCTTTCTTTCTCTCCATCATTCATCCTCTCCCCACCTTTCTCTCCATCCTCCATCCTCTCCCCCTTTCTCTGCTTCCCACCATTCTCTCCCTCTTTCTTTCTCTCCATCCTTCATCCTCTCCCCACCTTTCTCTCCATCCTCCATCCTCTCCCCACCTTTCTCTCCATCCTCCATCCTCTCCCCCTTTCTCTCCATCCTCCATCCTCTCCCCTTTCTCTCCATCCTCCATCCTCTCCCCACCTTTCTCTCCTTCCCACCATTCTCTCCCTCTTTCTTTCTCTCCATCCTTCATCCTCTCCCCACCTTTCTCTCCATCCTCTCCCCCTTTCTCTCCTTCCCACCATTCTCTCCCTCTTTCTTTCTCTCCATCCTTCATCCTCTCCCCACCTTTCTCTCCATCCTCCATCCTCTCCCCTTTCTCTCCTTCCTCCATCCTCTCCCCTTTCTCTCCTTCCTCCATCCTCTCCCCCCTTTCTCTCCATCCTCCATCCTCTCCCCCTTTCTCTCCATCCTCCATCCTCTCCCCCTTTCTCTCCTTCCTCCATCCTCTCCCCCTTTCTCTCCATCCTCCATCCTCTCCCCGTTTCTCTCCTTCCCACCATCCTCCCCACCTTTCTCTCCATCCTCCATCCTCTCCCCCTTTCTCTCCTTCCTCCATCCTCTCCCCCTTTCTCTCCTTCCTCCATCCTCTCCCCCCTTTCTCTCCATCCTCCATCCTCTCCCCCCTTTCTCTCCATCCTCCATCCTCTCCCCCTTTCTCTCCTTCCTCCAT
The DNA here is from genome assembly GCF_034236695.1 of Oncorhynchus nerka. Lineage (NCBI taxonomy): Eukaryota > Metazoa > Chordata > Actinopteri > Salmoniformes > Salmonidae > Oncorhynchus > Oncorhynchus nerka. The sequence continues at coordinate 14,205,107 of NC_088406.1, forward strand.
CCTCTCCCCCTTTCTCTCCTTCTCCATCCTCTCCCCCTTTCTCTCCATCCTCCATCCTCTCCCCCTTTCTCTCCTTCCCACCATCCTCCCCACCTTTCTCTCCATCCTCCATCCTCTCCCCTTTCTCTCCTTCCTCCATTCTCTCCCTCTTTCTCTCCTTCCCCTCCATTCTCTCCCTCTTTCTTTCTCTCCATCCTCCATCCTCTCCCCACCTTTCTCTCCATCCTCCATCCTCTCCCCCTTTCTCTCCATCCTCCATCCTCTCCCCTTTCTCTCCATCCTCCATCCTCTCCCCTTTCTCTCCTTCCTCCATTCTCTCCCTCTTTCTTTCTCTCCATCCTCCATCCTCTCCCCACCTTTCTCTCCATCCTTCATCCTCTCCCCACCTTTCTCTCCATCCTCCATCCTCTCCCCACCTTTCTCTCCATCCTCCATTCTCTCCCCTCTTTCTCTCCTTCCTCCATCCTCTCCCCCTTTCTCTCCATCCTCCATCCTCTCCCCCCTTTCTCTCCTTCCTCCATCATCTCCCCTTTCTCTCCTTCCTCCATCCTCTCCCCCTTTCTCTCCTTCCTCCATCCTCTCCCCCTTTCTCTCCTTCCTCCATTCTCTCCCTCTTTCTCTCCTTCCCACCATTCTCTCCCTCTTTATTTCTCTCCATCCTCCATCCTCTCCCCACCTTTCTCTCCATCCTTCATCCTCTCCCCACCTTTCTCTCCTTCCCACCATTCTCCCTCTTTCTTTCTCTCCATCCTTCATCCTCTCCCCACCTTTCTCTCCATCCTCTCCCCCTTTCTCTCCTTCCCACCATTCTCTCCCTCTTTCTTTCTCTCCATCCTTCATCCTCTCCCCACCTTTCTCTCCATCCTCCATCCTCTCCCCCTTTCTCTCCTTCCTCCATCCTCTCCCCCTTTCTCTCCTTCCTCCATCCTCTCCCCCTTTCTCTCCTTCCTCCATCCTCTCCCCCCTTTCTCTCCATCCTCCATCCTCTCCCCGTTTCTCTCCTTCCCACCATCCTCTCCCCTTTTTCATCCTCCATCCTCTCCCCTTTCTCTCCTTCCTCCATTCTCTCCCTCTTTCTCTCTTTCCCACCATTCTCTCCCTCTTTCTTTCTCTCCATCCTCCATCCTCTCCCCACCTTTCTCTCCATCCTCCATCCTCTCCCCCTTTCTCTCCTTCCTCCATTCTCTCCCTCTTTCTCTCCTGCCCACCATTCTCTCCCGCTTTCTTTCTCTCCATCCTCCATCCTCTCCCCACCTTTCTCTCCATCCTCCATCCTCTCCCCCTTTCTCTCCATCCTCCATCCTCTCCTCCTTTCTCTCCATCCTCCATTCTCTCCCTCTTTCTTTCTCTCCATCCTCCATCCTCTCCCCACCTTTCTCTCCATCCTTCATCCTCTCCCCACCTTTCTCTCCTTCCCACCATTCTCTCCCTCTTTCTTTCTCTCCATCATTCATCCTCTCCCCACCTTTCTCTCCATCCTCCATCCTCTCCCCCTTTCTCTGCTTCCCACCATTCTCTCCCTCTTTCTTTCTCTCCATCCTTCATCCTCTCCCCACCTTTCTCTCCATCCTCCATCCTCTCCCCCTTTCTCTCCTTCCCACCATTCTCTCCCTCTTTCTTTCTCTCCGTCCTTCATCCTCTCCCCACCTTTCTCTCCATCCTCCATCCTCTCCCCACTCTTCTCTCCATCCTCCATCCTCTCCCCACCTTTCTCTCCATCCTTCATCCTCTCCCCACCTTTCTCTCCATCCTCCATCCTCTCCCCCTTTCTCTCCTTCCTCCATTCTCTCCCTCTTTCTTTCTCTCCATCCTCCATTCTCTCCCCACCTTTCTCTCCATCCTCCATCCTCTCCCCACCTTTCTCTCCGTCCTCCATCCTCTCCCCACCTTTCTCTCCATCCTTCATCCTCTCCCCACCTTTCTCTCCATCCTCCATTCTCTCCCTCTTTCTTTCTCTCCATCCTCCATTCTCTCCCTCTTTCTTTCTCTCCATCCTCCATCCTCTCCCTCTTTCTTTTTCTCCATCCTTCATCCTCTCCCCACCTTTCTCTCCATCCTCCATCCTCTCCCCCTTTCTCTCCTTCCTCCATTCTCTCCCTCTTTCTTTCTCTCCATCCTCCATTCTCTCCCCACCTTTCTCTCCATCCTCCATCCTCTCCCCACCTTTCTCTCCGTCCTCCATCCTCTCCCCACCTTTCTCTCCATCCTTCATCCTCTCCCCACCTTTCTCTCCATCCTCCATTCTCTCCCTCTTTCTTTCTCTCCATCCTCCATTCTCTCCCTCTTTCTTTCTCTCCATCCTCCATCCTCTCCCTCTTTCTTTTTCTCCATCCTTCATCCTCTCCCCACCTTTCTCTCCATCCTTCATTCTCTCCCCACCTTTCTCTCCATCCTCCATCACCTCCTTCTTTCTTTCTCTCCATCCTCCATCCTCTCCCCACCTTTCTCTCCATCCTCCATCCTCTCCCCACCTTTCTCTCCATCCTTCATCCTCTCCCCACCTTTCTCTCCATCCTTCATCCTCTCCCCACCTTTCTCTCTATCCTCCATCCTCTCCCTCTTTCTTTCTCTCTATCCTCTCCCCACCTTTCTCTCCTTCCTCCGTCCTCTCCATCCTCGCCCACTTTCTCTCCATCCTCCATCCTCTCAACTCTGTCATTCTGCTCATTGTAAAGCTTTCCATAAAAACAGCAGACCACTAAGAGAGGGGAGGATGGAATGATGGATGGGAGTGGAGAGGGTTGAGGAAAGGAAGATTGAGTCCCTGATGGGTATATGTGGTCTTCCCTTCTGGCATGGCTCTTGACCCTGGTTGCTCCTGAAAGGCTGAACGGTTAGGAATATTTCATGTGGGAAATTGAAATGTTTGGGATGTTAAAAATGCAGAGCAGTAATGGTTGGTGTATGTCAGCATTAGGAACAAGGGAAAGTAAAGGAAAGGCAATTCATTACTCACACACCTACCACATATCCTCATACTCACATAGGCTATCATACAGAAATACTATAGTATACTATGGTATACTGTAAATAGTATAGCATTCAGTGTAGTGTTTTTGCGGACTAAAGTCTACAAAAACACTACATTGAATACTGTAGTATTTACTGTAGTATATGTTAGTATTTACAGTTAACTACAGTATAAATACTGTAGTAAAATAAAACTTTAGTATGTACTACAGTAATTTATGTTTCTGCAGATTGTCGTACACTGTAGTATTTAATGTAGTGATTTTTGTGGACATTACTGAAGTATTTACTATAGTGTTTTTGCTTGATTATCTTTGACATAGAAGTTAAGGCTTTCTCCTTCAGAAAACCTACTGGAGAAATACTAAAAGAGCCTATTTTCCATAACATGTAGTATTTAGTAGGATAGTTGTTCAATTTGTAATTGAAAAGGTATAAAGAACTGTTTGTAGATACCAATAGTCAGTCATATTTAATACGTGTGTGTGTGAGGGGGGGGGGGGGGGGGGGGTTACAGAGCCAGATTAATGTAAGGGTTGTGGGTAGGGGATGTATTGTGTTACATCGTAATTGGGGTTATCCTGTATCTATACAGTAAGTGTGGTATGTTGATGTTGTGTGGGATGTGAGGTTGTGTTTGTATCAGTCTGGCTTTGTCTGGAGAATGATTGACAGGGGTATTTTGGTGGCCTATTGTGCTACTTGTACTGTCTTCTTGAGTGATGGGTTGTGGCATGCTTTCTTTTGATTTGTCTGTCCTATTACTATGATTACAACTTATTATTATCATTATTATTATTAGCATTATGATGATGATTATTATTATTATCATTATTATTATTGCTTGTCTGTCTTTGGTTTTGATTCCAGATTTCTGATGAATGTTTTGGTTGGTGATGTGTATAAGTGGAGGTAATCTGAATGCCAGTGTTATTTCTGGATTCTGGATTCTTTGCAGTCGGTTCATTTGTGGTGTGGAGGCTGTGATCCAGGTCGGTAGTGTGTGTTCAAAGAGTGATCTGATGTAGCTAAAATATACTTCCATATGCTGCTCATTGTTTCCTTCCACAAAGTGCTTTTAAGTGACTCATCCTCTCCTGTCATTCTCTCTCGATGTTCACAATATGGGTTGTGCACAACATGTTGCTCTGAAAATATAACCTTCAGGAACTGGGCTTCTTTTTCAATTTTTATTGTTTCATTTGGTTTGAGGTTTTGTGTTGCTGGTGAATAAGATGCACTGTGTTTTTTTTAGGCTTTAGTTTCACTCGTTTGACCACGTTCAATCTGTTCTATAGGGAGGTTTTTTTGGAGGCTAGTCTGTGGACACTTGTAGCTGCTCCAGTAGCAGAAGTAATTTTCCAATTGTGCTTCCTGTCCAACAGAGAGTGGGGAGTAGTACTGTACATGTCTGAAATGTAGATTATGAATAGAAGTGGGCTTCGGACTGCACCTTGGGGGACTCCTGCTTCTGAGCTGAATGGTGGAGAGATGGCTGTGGAGACCTTGACTTTGTTTTTGGCGGTTATGGGGGAAGCTTGTGAGGATTTTTCTGACTGAGTGTGGGAGCTGGAGGTTGTTATCTGCTAGTCTGTGGAGTGGTCTTGTTGTGTCACATTTATAATCAAATTCATTTTCTACGACAAAGGAAAACAACAAGAGTTTTTTCTTTATTTCAACAATTCTTAATATGTCTTCTGATAGTTTTTAAAATATTGTCTGTTGTTGATCTGTTTCTTCAGAAGCTTGCCTGGACTACTCGCTGTCTTCTACATGGCAGCTTATTCTGGAGATGAGCACTCTTTCAAATATTTTCACCAGTAATGGCTGAGAAGGCTGATTGGGCGATAGCTTGAAACATTCTTTGCGGTTTGTCATGTTTGTGGATCATGGTGAAGAAGGCTGTTTTTCAGGGTTATGGGAAGTGGCCGTGATTGAGACATAAGATGAAGAGGTTGGAGAGGAGGTGCCGGTGTTCATCAGGTGCTAGTTTTCGTAGTGTGGTGTCAATGTTGTCTTCTCCAGGTGCTTTTCTTTTCATTTTCTTAAAGGTGAGTCTTGATTTCTGTGATTGTTACAGCTCAGTGAGTGGCTGGTCTGCTGGAGCCAGGAGAGAGGTCTGTGTCGGATGACAGGTGAGTGGTGTGTTTGTGATTGTTACAGCATGGATGAGTTGGTGGTCTGCTGGAGCCAGGAGAGAGGTCTGTGTCGGATGACAGGTGAGTGGGGTTGAATTTTGTATTTCTCTTTCTACAATTGTTTTCCATTCTGGGTCAAAGTTGGGGTCGTTGGAGCAGGAGTGCAGATTTTGTAGATGGGTTTTGAACAGTATGACCTTTTCTTCATTATTCTCTATGGGTTGACCTTGGGACCTTGTGGATATTGTGTTGCTCTTTCTGTTTCCATTAATAGTATGTATTGTCTGCCAGAAGGTGCGTGGGTTGGAGTCTTTGTCAAGCTGTTTGTAGAATGTTGCCCATTTATTCTGCTTTTGCAGGGTGAGTTGTTGTTTCATGTGATCCTGGAGCCGGTCTATTTCTGTTTTGGTGCGGTCTCCATGTATTATCTCCTTGATTTTCTCTTAGATAAGGCAGAGGAATTGATTTGGGAGATGTTGTTGTGGTGTCCCGATGGTGGCTAGAGGAATGATCTCTAAACCCTGTAGGTAACACAATATGTGACACGATTCAGGAAACTAGGCGTATGACGCAAGTCACGACTTTACAGGAGAGCCATTTGAACGTATCAAAATGTGTTTTTTTGGCAGAAATGCTTTCTCAAACGTGAACTTTCATGTGCCTTATTATTAAACTTGCATGCCATCTGTAAATATGAATAAAATTGTTAAATTACGGTTTTCTCAAAAGCGAGTTTCCAAGTTGATCATCTTTCCAAGCAGATTTGCTTCCCCATTGTTTCCTTAAATGCAGTGTATGATATACAATTCAGTGTATGATATACAATTCAGTGTATGATATACAATTCAGTGTATGATATACAATTCCTCTGCTTTTATCCAATGTAAAAAAACAGAAGTTCAAATCTGGCTAAATAAGACCGAATCCAGGTGAGGAGTCACATATACTTTCTCACTTATAGGAGGCAGAAATTGCGACATGGGGGAGGGGAATGGACAGATATATGCAAATTAAATAATGTAGTATGGTAACACTTTTTTTTCTAACACCAATCGATATAACACATCAAGACACGGTCAGAACCATGTCATAATATGTCACAACAGCTGAAGTAACCTGTAAGTATATTTCTTGCATTTTCCTTCTCTCCGAATGGGCGCTTATTAGAATGCATGATTCTGTATTTACGAAAGCTTAACTTTATAAGGTCCGATAGAGACCCCATCCTTTAAGATGCTGCATTCACAATAGCATAGCTTCATAAGGTCTAACCGCCGTCATTGAACATAAGAATTTGTTCTTAACTGACTTGCCTAGTTAAATAAAGGCAAAATAAAAAATTAAAATTAACATTAGCTTATTCAGCACTAGCCTCTAGCTAGCCTACCATAGCTAGCTAGTTGTTGTTATGGGTTTTTGTTACATTTAATACATAAGCCTCTTCTATATTTTTTTTTACATTTAGCACTGCATACACCATATAGAGTGAATCAGATGTACTGTTGTTGCCTCAGCAAGGCATGGTTGTATTTAGTAGTTTTGCAAAACACCATTTTAGTGACAGGGTAGCTAACGTTAGTTAAGGAAACACTAACCAGATGGTAGCTAACATTAGCTAAAGAAGCACTAACTAGATGGTAGTGAACGTTAGCTAAAGAAACTCTAACTAGATGGTTAGCGAACGTTAGCTCAAGAAACTCTAACTAGATGGTAGATAACTGTTAGCGAGCTAGCTTATTAGCTAGAACTAGCTTTAGCTATTTTATGAAAATGGGATCATCATGTATTTGAGAATCTGTGAAAGTGTTTTGCTGTTGCCATAATGTATTTGGTATGCAGTTTTAGTTTTCAGCTTCCTTTAGTGGTGTCACTGCCTTGTAGCATACTCTATTCTGATTTCTGTTCTTCACTTGTCTATTTCAGAGAAAGTAATGCATCTGCTGCATCCAGGACTGAAAGTGAAGACCTTGAGGGAGGCTGCAGAAACAAACGTCAAACGAAAGGACACTTCTTGGCATGGTGAAAAAACTAAATTGTTGAAATGAATTCTTTTACAGTCATGTTTTTTTCCATCATATTTTGTATAACTTGTAGAAAATACACTTTATGACACTGTCCTGAAGCATTCTGACCATCCTGTGTCACTTTACTTGGACTAAGAAAATACACTTTATGACACTGTCAAGATGCATTATGACATCATAATCATATAAGCCTATCACAAACATGACCTTATGTCAGTCATCAGTCCTGAAATCTGCTCCGGCATTCATCCCAGTCATTGGCAACAGAGCACTGGAGTAGGTTCATGTCGGACATAAATGTGTGCGCAATTACAATGACAATGCAATATGGTCTATTTCATAAAATATTATATAACATAAACATACTGTTCACACGTAGGCTATGGTGTAATAGAATGTTTGGCCTTGCGTGGTAGGTTTTGTTGGTTATGTAGGTGTCATGTAGATGTCATAACCAGCCATAAAAGAACGCAACAAATGTCACAGGTCTACTGTACATATGTGCCATGACAGTGTTTTGCCCATATTATGACAGGTTATGACAAGTTATGTCAGCTGCTAAGTCATATTATGGTTATGTCATGGTTATTACCTTGCCATAATGAGTTATGTCTCTGGGTGTCAAATAAAGTGTTCCAAAAACGTAGTTTTTTTGGCACACATTACTGAAGTGATTATTATAGTGGTTTTTAGGCACACATTACTGGAGTGATTATTATAGTGGTTTTTAGGCACACATTACTGGAGTGATTATTATAGTGTTTTCTAGGCACACATTACTGGAGTGAATATTATAGTGTTTTTAGGCACACATTACTGAAGTGATTATTATAGTGGTTTTTAGGCACACATTACTGAAGTGATTATTTTAGTATTTTTTGGGTGTGGATAATACTGTAGTATTTACCATAGTATTTTAGAGTATATATAAACAACCATCATCATCACCACAACCATCATCATCACAACAACCATCATCATCATAACCATCATCATCACCACAGCCATCATCATCACCACAACCATCATCATCACCACAACCATCATCATCACCACAACCATCATCATCACCACAACCATCATCATCACCACAACCATCATCATCACAACAACCATCATCATCACAACCATCATCATCATCATCACCACAACCATAATCATCACCACAGCCATCATCATCACAACAACCATCATCATCACAACAACCATCATCATCACAACAACCATCATCATCATAACCATCATCATCACCACAGCCATCATCATCACCACAACCATCATCATCATCACAACCATCATCATCACAACAACCATCATCATCACAACAACCATCATCATCACAACAACCATCATCATCATAACCATCATCATCACCACAGCCATCATC
>NC_088406.1:14218625-14246125 GCF_034236695.1 Oncorhynchus nerka
TGTTTGTTTGGCAAAGCTGAACCCTAATTTCACAGCTCAGGCAGTGGAGACCTCAGCTTCTTTGTGGTTACTTAATATCTGAAGGTGAAAGTCTCTTCTCTTTGTTCTATGAGTTGATGAAAACAAGGCTGCTTTTATAGACTCGCTGCAAACACAAGACAATGTCTGGTTGGATTCATTTTGAATCACCCTCGGATCTAAAGGCTTAACTGTCAGTGAAGCAGTAAGAGAGACACTGTGATACATACGCAGGTCTGCTTCTTACATATCTCTATCCAGCCTGGTCGTTCACAATGGACATCGAAACTGTGCGTCTATCCATGTCCTGAAGACATTGGGAAATGCCTTCAAAACCAGCCACTAGGGGCAACAGTGTAATATTACCTTCAAGTATGCTTGTGTTGTTTAATTTCACCTTTATTTAACCAGGTAGGCTAGTTGAACAAGTTCTCATTTATAACTGCGACCTGGCCAAGATAAAGCAAAGCAGTGCGACAGAGTTACACATGCAATAAACAGTCAAAAATACAATACAAAAAGTCTATATAGAGTGTGTGCAAATGAGGTAGGATAAGGGGGTGAGGCAATAAATAGAACAAATTATTACAGTATAGCAAATTAAACACTGGGGTAATATTTGTGCAGAAGATGAGTGTGCAAGTAGTGGTACTGGGGTGCAAAGGAGCAAAATAAATAATATGGTGATGAGGTAGTTGGATGGGCTATTTAAAGATTGGCTATGTGCAGGTGCAGTGATCTGTGAGCTGCTCTGACAGCTAGTGCTTAAACTAGTGAGATATGAGTCTAGTTTCAGTGAAAAAAATGTGTTTGAATTATTTTTTTTTGCAGGTCGTTCCAGTCATTGGCAGCAGAGAACTGTAAGGAAAGGCGGCCGAAGGAGGAATTGGCTTTGGGGGTGACCAGTGAAGTATACCTGCTGGAGCGTGTGCTGCGGGTGGGTGCTGCTATGGTGACCAGTGAGCTGAGATAAGGCTGGATCAGATGCTTATTTGTTCAATCCCAGTTGTGGACAATATTTTTTTATATATATTTTTTACATATATTTTTACCATCCCAAAATTAAACCCATATCTTAACCATTAAGAATGAGTGCTTTAACGTAATGTTTAGCACTATCCCAAACCTTCACCCTTAACCATCAGGAGTGAGTACTTAAACATAATGTTTAGCACTATCCCAAACCTTCACCCTTAACCATCAGGAGTGAGTACTTAAACATAATGTTTAACCCTATTCTAAAGCTTAATCCGTACCCATACCATTTTGAATGAGTGCATAAACTTAACCCTAAACTTCAACATATGACGTGTTGAAAAATGTAACTATACAGAGTAGCAGGAGCAACAAAAACACTTTGAAATATGATATTTGGAGAACGTGGACGAACGTCTCAGTGTGCAGTGAGACTGTGAGAGCTTATTGTTTCCATCAACATGCAGTGCAGTAGCACAGAGCTCAGTACTGATCGTCTGGTGGCTTATATACACTGGATCAGTACTGGTCTTCTAGTGGCTTATATACACTGGATCAGTACTGATCATCTAGTGGCTACAATACTGATCATCTAGTGTCTAGTACACTGGATCAGTACTGATCATCTAGTGGCTACTACACTGGATCAGTACTGATCATCTAGTGGCTACAACACTGGATCAGTACTAGTCTTCTAGTGGTTTATATACACTGGATCAGTACTGATCATCTAGTGGCTACTACACTGGATCAGTACTGATTACCTAGTTGCTACTACACTGGATCAGTACTGATCATCTAGTGGATACTACACTGGATCAGTACTGATCATCTAGTGGCTACAACACTGGATCAGTACTAGTCTTCTAGTGGCTACTACACTGGATCAGTACTGGTCTTCTAGTGGCTTATATACACTGGATCAGTACTGGTCTTCTAGTGGCTACTACATTGGATCAGTACTGATCATCTAGTGGCTACTACACTGGATCAGTACTGATCATCTAGTGGCTACTACACTGGACCAGTACTGATCATCTAGTGGCTACTACACTGGATCAGTACTGGTCTTCAAGTGGCTACTACACTGGATCAGTACTGATCATCTAGTGGCTACTACACTGGATCAGTACTGATCATCTAGCTGCTTATATACACTGGATCAGTACGTGTGTGTGTGTGTCTGTAGGTACACTGGGTCAGTATGGTGTATGTGTCTGTAGCTACACTGGATCAGTATGGTTGTGTACAGTAGCTACACTGGGTCAGTATGGTGTGTGTGTCTGTAGCTACACTGGGTCAGTATGGTGTGTGAATTTACACTGGGTCAGTATGGTGTGTGTGTCTGTAGCTACACTGGGTCAGTATGGTTGTGTACAGTAGCTACACTGGGTCAGTATGGTGTGTGAATTTACACTGGATCAGTATGGTGTGTGTGTCTGTAGCTACACTGGGTCAGTATGGTGTGTGAATTTACACTGGATCAGTATGGTGTGTGTTTCTGTAGCTACACTGGGTCAGTATGGTGTATGTGTCTGTAGCTACACTGGATCAGTATGGTTGTGTACAGTAGCTACACTGGGTCAGTATGGTGTGTGAATTTACACTGGATCAGTATGGTGTGTGTGTCTGTAGCTACACTGGGTCAGTATGGTGTGTGTACAGTAGCTACACTGGATCAGTATGGTGTGTGTGTCTGTAGCTACACTGGATCAGTATGGTTGTGTACAGTAGCTACACTGGGTCAGTATGGTGTGTGAATTTACACTGGGTCAGTATGGTGTGTGTGTCTGTAGCTACACTGGATCAGTATGGTTGTGTACAGTAGCTACACTGGGTCAGTATGGTGTGTGTGTCTGTAGCTACACTGGGTCAGTATGGTGTGTGTGTCTGTAGCTACACTGGGTCAGTATGGTGTGTGTGTCTGTAGCTACACTGGATCAGTATGGTTGTGTACAGTAGCTACACTGGGTCAGTATGGTGTGTAAATTTACACTGGGTCAGTATGGTGTGTGTGTCTGTGGCTACACTGGATCAGTATGGTTGTGTACAGTAGCTACACTGGGTCAGTATGGTGTGTGAATTTACACTGGGTCAGTATGGTGTGTGTGTCTGTGGCTACACTGGATCAGTATGGTTGTGTACAGTAGCTACACTGGGTTAGTATGGTGTGTGTATTTACACTGGGTCAGTATGGTGTGTGTTTGTGTGTCTGTGGCTACACTGGATCAGTATGGTTGTGTACAGTAGCTACACTGGGTCAGTATGGTGTGTGTATTTACACTGGGTCAGTATGGTGTGTGTGTCTGTAGCTACACTGGGTCAGTATGGTTGTGTACAGTAGCTACACTGGGTCAGTATGGTGTGTGTATTTACACTGGGTCAGTATGGTGTGTGTGTCTGTAGCTACACTGGGTCAGTATGGTGTTTGTGTCTGTAGCTACACTGGGTCAGTATGGTGTTTGTGTCTGTAGCTACACTGCGTTAGTATGGTGTGTGTGTGTGTGTCTTAGCACTACTGGGCCTGACTTGTAATCCCATTCATGTCTAAGGATCTCTGTCATTGTCATTCTGTGGTGTACATATGTCTCCTCCTCCTGCTCTTGGGACGTTTTATTTTATTTTGCTGCCATGGCCCAAGGTCTCTGTGATTGATAGCTAGTGCCAGCTTCTCTCAGCGTATTTATCAAACGTCCACCACTTAGATTGGTATGGTGCACACACGTACACACACACACACACACGTCCAGAGGTCAGATAGGCATCTGTCTCCTGTCTTCGATGACCTGTTTTTACAGCTTTCGGCTGAAAGCGAAATGGAAATGAGGTGTGTGTGTGTGGGAGAAGGGCAACAGTCATTCAGACATATAATGTACCCACACATTGTGGGACATATGGACACTAAGAGAAAGACTGATAGACAGATGCACAGACATATTGAAAGACAGATATATAGACAGAAAAACATTGACTGAGAGACAGACATGCAGACAGACACAAAGCCATGAACAGATGAAGTGACACAGACACAAAGAGAAAGACAGATAAAGTGATACAGACAGACGGAAAGATGAAGCCAGACAGACAGACAGACAGACAGACCCAAAGAGAAGGACAGATAAAGCCAGACAGACAGACAGACAGACACAAAGAGAAGGACAGATAAAGCCAGACAGACAGACAGACAGACAGACAGACAGACAGACAGACAGACAGACAGACAGACAGACAGACAGACAGACAGACAGACAGACAGACACAAAGAGAAGGACAGATAAAGCCAGCCAGACAGAAACAAAGAGAAAGACAGACAAAGTGATACAGACAGACGGACAGATAAAGCCAGACAGACAGACACAAAGAGAAAGACAGATAAAGCCAGACAGACAGACAGACAGACACAAAGACAAAGACAGATAAAGACAGACAGACAGACACAAAGAGAAAGACAGATTAAGCCAGACAGACAGACAGACAGAACCAAAGAGAAAGCCAGATACAGACAGACAGACAGACAGACAGACAGACAGACAGACAGACAGACAGACAGACAGACAGACAGACAGACAGACAGACAGACAGACAGACAGACACAAAGAGAAAGACAGATACAGCCAGACAGACAGACAGACAGACACAAAGAGGAAGAGAGGTAAAGCCAGACAGACAGACAGGCACAAAGACAAAGACAGATAAAGCCATACAAACAGACAGACACAAAGACAAAGACAGATAAAGCCAGACAGACAGACAGACAGACAGACAGACAGACAGACAGACAGACAGACAGACAGACAGACAGACAGACAGACAGACACAAAGACACAAAGACAAAGACAGATAAACTCAGACAGACAGACACAAAGACAAAGACAGATAAAGCCAGACAGACAGACACAAAGAGAAAGACAGATGAAGCCAGACAGACACAAAGAGAAAGACAGATGAAGCCAGCCAGACAGACAGACAGACACAAAGAGAAAGACAGACAGACACAAAGAGAAAGACAGATAAAGCCAGCCAGACAGAAACAAAGAGAAAGACAGACAAAGTGATACAGACAGACGGACAGATAAAGCAAGACAGACAGACACAAAGAGAAAGACAGATAAAGCCAGACAGACAGACAGACAGACAGACACAAAGACAAAGACAGATAAAGACAGACAGACAGACACAAAGAGAAAGACAGATTAAGCCAGACAGACAGACAGACAGAACCAAAGAGAAAGCCAGATACAGACAGACAGACAGACAGACAGACAGACAGACAGACAGACAGACAGACAGACAGACAAGACAGACAGACACAAAGAGAAAGACAGATACAGCCAGACAGACAGACAGACAGACACAAAGAGAAAGAGAGGTAAAGCCAGACAGACAGACAGGCACAAAGACAAAGACAGATAAAGCCATACAAACAGACAGACACAAAGACAAAGACAGATAAAGCCAGACAGACAGACAGACAGACAGACAGACAGACACAAAGACAAAGACAGATAAACTCAGACAGACAGACACAAAGACAAAGACAGATAAAGCCAGACAGACAGACACAAAGAGAAAGACAGATGAAGCCAGACAGACACAAAGAGAAAGACAGATGAAGCCAGCCAGACAGACAGACAGACACAAAGAGAAAGACAGACAGACACAAAGAGAAAGACAGATAAAGCCAGACAGACAGGCAGACAGACACAAAGAGAAGGACAGATAAAGTGATACAGACAGACAGAGAAAGACAAAAACCTGTACTCTTTTTTATTTACGAAGCAAATCTCTCTATTCTCCAGCCAAGTACTGTTTCTGCAGAGAATATATTTATATTCAGCATATTAAGAAATGTTGGCTCTTCATAAATATTAAACGTGTTCATTTGGATTGAGTTGTGATAGAGCCTCTTTCTTTTCCATTACCTGCACTGTAGAAACCTCATTTAAACTAAACTATTGGACTTCTAAATGCAATGAGGCTCTGCGGCTTTAATTCCACTGTTTAGGAGCCAGACTGAGCTCTTAGTGTTGGTTCCAGGAGTAGAGGAATACATTACTGATCGCTGATCAAAACCGCTAAAACATATCGCTCTATTTCCCACAAAAAAATACAAAATACATATATTATTCACCCTCCAACTTGGAGAGGCTGAGGGGGTGTTATGAGTTGAAAGCGCTTATTTCTTATATACGCTACCAGGAAATATGCTAATTTGTTGTGGTAAATAATGGGTATCCCTGGCCAGGAGGGGAAGAGGTCAACACAAATAACATCTCCCTGAGGAGGAACTACTGAAGATGGAGAGGAAGAGAGAGGTCATGGGGAGAACACACACAGGGCAAAAATATACTTTAGATGTTTATGAATTATGCATGGATGGTTATAGAAGATCTGCCAGAAAGATTCACCTACATTTTCATACTCTGTACTAGAAAGGCATTAAGGAGTAAAAGGAGGAAGGAGGGTAGAAGGAACAGACATGGGGAGCATTGAGGTTATGACTGGTGGGCCTAGTAGCACTGGTGTATGCGTGCCATGTTAGACGAACGTGTTTTGACAGCTGTGAGGTAAGAATGTGCAAATCAACAAATTAGTGTCAACGGGAGCAGTCAATGTGGGTGAACAAACATTAATATGGAACGAGGAATTAGAATAGACTGCATCTGGCCTTAAGAAGCATCACCAGAGTGATGCACAGGCCAGCCATGCCTAAAATAGGACTCACATCTTCTAGAAGGTTTTTAAAGGCGAGATCAGGAGAGTCAGACATCCCAGTCGGGGTCGTTTTGCTACTCGCCATTTGATGAACTGTACCATCCACTTGTGCTCTATCCTGTCAGAGCGATCCAGAAAAGATGACTATATTGAGAGAATATCTACAGTGCTAAAGTATTCATCGCCCTTGACATGTTTCCTATTTTGTTGCATTACAACCTGTAATTCAAATGGATTTTTATTTGTATTTCATGTAATGGACATACACAAAATTGTCCAAGTTCGTGAAGTGAAATTTAAAAAATAACTTGATTAAATTTAAATTAAAAATATATTAAAAATTGAAAAGTGGTGCATGCATATGTATTCACCCCCTTTTGCTATGAAGCCCCTCAATAAGATCTGGTGCAACCAAATACCTTCAGAAGTCACATAATTAGTTAAATAAAGTCCACCTGTGTGCAATCTAAGTGTCACATGATCTATCACATGATCTCAGCATATACACCTGTTCTGAAAGGCCCCAGAGTCTCCAACACCACTAAGCATGGGGCACCACCAAGCAAGCGGTACCATGAAGACCAAGGAGCTCTCCAAACAGGTCAGGGACAAAGTTGTGGAGAATTACAGATCAGGGTTTGGTCATAGAAACTTATCTGAAACTTTTAATATCCCACTGAGCACCATTAAAGCCATCATTAAAAAATGGAAAGAATATGGCACCACAACAAACCTGCCAAGACACTGCCGCCCACCAAATCTCATGGACCAGGCAAGGAGGGCATTAATCAGAGAGACAACAAAAAGCCCAAAGATAACCCCAAAGGAGCTGCAAAGCTCCACAGCAGAGATTGCAGTATCTATCTATAGGACCACTTTAAGCCGTACACAGAGCTGGGCTTAACGGAGGAGTGGCCAGAAAAAAGCCATTGTTTAAAGAAAAATAATAAGTAAACACGTTTGGTGTTCTTCAAAAGGCATGTGGGAGACTCCCCAAACATGAGAAGAATGTACTCTGGTCAGATGAGACTAAAATGTAGCATTTTGGCCATCAAGGAAAATGCTATGTCTGATGCAAACCCAACACCTCTCATCACCCCGAGAAGGCTATCCCCACAGTGAAGCATGGTGGTAGCAGCAACATGCTGTGGGGATGTTTTCATCGGCAGGGACTGGGAAACTGGTCAGAACTGAATGAATGACGGATGGCGCCAAATACAGGGAAATTATTGAGGGAAACCTGTTTTAGTCTTGCAGAGATTCGAGACTGGGATGGAAGTTCATCTTCCAGCAGGACAATGACCAGAAGCATACTGCTAAAACAACACTTGACTGGTTGGAGGGGAAGGAGTTAGAGCAGCTTTGTCTTGAAGAACAGGCAAAATTCCCAGTGGCTAGACGTGCCAAGCTTATAGAGAAATACCCCAAGAGACTTGCAGCTGTAATAGCTGCAAAAGGTGGCTCTACAAAGTATTGACTTTGACACGCTCAAGTTTTCATCAGTTTGTTTGTCTAATTTCCTGTTTGTTTCAAAATAAAAAATATTTTGCATCTTCAAAATGGTCTACATGTTTTGTAAATCAAATGATACAACCCCCCCCCCAAAAAAAAAAATGCCAAGGGGGGTGAATACTTTCACAAGCCACTGTATCCAGAAAAAGATTACCATATCAAAATAATTTCTATCCAGGAATGAATTACTATATTGAGAGAATATCCGTTATGAAGTTAAAACCCAGATGCAGACAACATCAAATGAACAATGGTTTAATAACCCAACAGGGGCAGGAAATAAACAGGTCAAGGCAGGCAGGGATCAGTAAACCAGAGGTGGGGCATCGGTACTGGATGGCAGACAGGAGTCAGTAAACCAGAGGTGGGGCATCGGTACTGGATGGCAGACAGGGGTCAGTAAACCAGAGGTGGGGCATCGGTACTGGATGGCAGGCAGGGGTCAGTAAAACCAGAGGTGGGGCATCGGTACTGGATGGCAGGCAGGGGTCAGTAAACCAGAGGTGGGGCATCGGTACTGGATGGCAGACAGGGGTCAGTAAACCAGAGGTGGGGCATCGGTACTGGATGGCAGACAGGGGTCAGTAAACCAGAGGTGGGGCATCGGTACTGGATGGCAGACAGGGATCAGTAAACCAGAGGTGGGGCATCGGTACTGGATGGCAGGCAGGAGTCAGTAAACCAGAGGTGGGGCATCGGTACTGGATGGCAGACAGGAGTCAGTAAACCAGAGGTGGGGCATCGGTACTGGATGGCAGGCAGGGGTCAGTAATCCCAGAGGTGGGGCATCGGTACTGGATGGCAGACAGGGGTCAGTAAACCAGAGGTGGGGCATCGGTACTGGATGGCAGGCAGGCTCAGGGTCAGGGGCAGGCAGAATGGTCAGGCAGACTGGCTCAGAGTCAGGACAGGCAAGGGTCAAAACCAGGAGGGTGAGGAAAAGGGAGACTTGGAAAAGCATGAGTTGAGACACAAATAGGCTGGTTGACTTGACAAACAAGGTGAACTGGCAAGATACAAACAGAGAACACAGGTATAAATACACAGGGGATAATGGGGAAGATGGCCAACACCTGGATGGGGTGGAGACAATCACAAAGAGACGTGAAACAGATCAGGCTGTGACAGAGAATTACTGTATTGAAAAATAAAATCTATACATGAAATTATTACTATACTGAGATAATACCTATGGAAGAAATTATAACTATATTATGAGAATAGCTATCCAGGAAATGATTACTACATTGAGAGAACATCTATCTAGGAAATTATTACTATATGGAGAGAATGTGAGTTCAGGGGGTGTAAGGCTCTCTTGGTGTGTTCTCTCCTCAGCTGTTACGGTAAACATACCAAATGTTAGAAATATAGCCAGGTAATTATCTGTTTCCATATTCATGTGTTGTCATCAATCATCTCTGAGAGAGCACCATGGCAACTCATCAAGGGAGAGAGAGAGTATGAAACAGCAATCTCAGTCTCCCCTTTGGTGTATGTGTGTTTGCGTGTGCATGTGGGTGTGTGTATGTAGGAGCAGTTTGGAGAGGCAGCCATCTTGCTCTTGTCTGTGTGTTTATGCAATAATCATGACATTGACTGAGGAGAGAAGGCCTGATTCCCTGCAAACCTCAAAGACTCTAGCTAGCAGACTTCAGTCTTGGAGCGGTTGAGCGTCAGAGGCGTCAGGTCCTCATCAACAGTCATGAGAATCATACTGGCCTACACTCTAGACTCTTGAGTATTGAATCAGAGATAGAGAGAATATAAGGGCACAAGGTGAGACCCAAATGCAGCCACAGGAGGCAGACGGTTGAGCTCCGATATTTATTACAACAAAAGGGGTAGGCAAAAGGTCCGGGACAAGAGTTCATAAACCCGGTCAGAGTCCAAACGGTACCAGTGGATAGGCAAGCTCGAGGTCAGGACAGGCAGAGTGGTCAGGCAGGCGGACTCGGCGTAAGGACAGGCAAGGGTCAAAACCAGGAGGGCTAGGGGGAAAAAAAGAGACTGGGAAAAATAGGAGCTAGGAGAACCGCTGGTTGACTTGGCAAAACAAGTCGAACTGGCACAGAGAGACATTAAACACAGGGATAAATATCTCGGGGACTAATGGGGAAAACAGGAGACACCTGGAGGTGGGTGGAGACAATCACAAAAACAGGTGAAACAGATCAGGATGTGAGAGAAGGGGAAAGCGAATGAGAGAAAGACAAGTTTAGAGCGAGAGCTGGTAGAGAAGGGACCAGGAATGCTAAAATGTTAACAGCCCTGGAGTCAAAGTCACCTTTGCCAGACCATTACAATTTCTCTCTTTTCTCTCTCTCTCTTTCACCACTCTCCCTCTCATATGTCCTCTCTCTCTTTCACCCCTTTCCCCCCTCTCTCTCTCTCTCTCTCTCTCTCTCTCTCGGTGCATGCTGGGTGTTTTTGGAGTTTGAGTGTTTGGTGTGGAAAGCTCTATCCTAACTAACTTTCTTGATTCTTTTCTTTACATGTTATTTTCTATGGTGGAGGGTTAATGCAATATTTGTTTTTAGCGGTATCCAAAGTTTTTTTTCAAAGTTAGGGTGGAAGAGGACAGAGTAACTTTCCTGGGGGGTGGAAGGTGTAGTGTGCGCAATGGCTTCTCAGCCTAGCGCGGAGGAGACGCTGTCGATACAGCATGGATTCAGGTGTGTTCCTGAGAACGGAGTTAAGGTGGAGGAGGTTCTGCTCGCGGTCGGTGAACAGGTAGGAGCTGAGTTTATACATTCTGCTTCTAGAATGAACAAAGCTGTGGTTGTGTTCATGAAAAGGGCAAATTTGGTCGGTAGGCTAATTGCTAGCGGAATATTTGTAAGGGATGTGTTGGTGTCAATTTCACCTCTCTCTACCCCTTCAACAAGAGTTGTAGTGGCAAATTTGCCTCCGTTTATTACGGATGATCAAATTAGGAAAGAGCTGAGTCGTTTTGGTAAGTTTGCTAGCGGTTTCCGTGTACTGTCAGCAGGTTTTCAGGCAGATGCCGTTAAGCACGTTGTTTCGTTCAGGAGGCAAATGTTTAAGTTTCTGAACAATAATGAGCAACAGCTAAATGTGCATTTCAAAGTGAGGCATGGGGAGGGGCTCTATGCAGGTTTTGCCAGCACAGATAGTCTACGGTGTTTTGAATGTGGGGATTTGGGGCACAAGAGCTTTGCGTGCCCACATAAAGGCCATAGACGAGGTGAGGGTGCAAGTGGGGGAAATCGAGGTCAAAATGCAGGGGGTAAGGAGATGCAGACAGCAGAGGCTGGGCCTAGTCAGTCTAGAGATGGTGGTGTAGATGAGGCTGGGTCTAGTCAGGCTAGAGATGGTGGAGAAGCAGAGGCTGGGTCTAGTCAGGCTAGAGATGGTGGGGTAGCTGAGGCTGGGCCTAGACATGCTATGGAGGGTGGTGCAGATGATGCTGGGCCTAGTCATGCTATGGAGGGTGGTGTAGCTGAGGCTGGCCCTAGTCATGCTATGGAGGGTGGTGTAGCTGAGGCTGGCCCTAGTCATGCTATGGAGGGTGGTGCAGATGATACTGCGTCTAGTCAGGTTATTCTAGTGGATGAGGAGAGTATAGTGGGGAAGTGTAAGAGATTAGGGGGAGGAGGAGGGTGTCAAGAGGAAAAGGAAAAAGGATGTGGACAAAGGCACCATGGAAATGTTGCCTGTTGCTGTGGGTGAGGCCCTAACCAGAGAGAAAGGGCAGGTGGTCAGGGTGGGAGATAGAGAAGAGGAGGAAAGTGAGTCTGAGGAAGAGGATGAGGAGTTATTTTTTTCAGACTCCTCTTCAATTGGCCCGGAGCTGACAGCCAGTGAACCAGAGGGGTCTAAGTACACGTTGAGAGAACTGACAAGGTTCCTGAATGAGACTAAGGGGAAAAAAGTTAATCTTGAGACTTTTTTTCCTGATCCTAGAAAGTTTGTAAGATCAGTTCAACATGCTATGAGAAATGAGGGGCATGGTGTCCTCTCACCCAGGAAACGGTTTAGGTTGAGGAAGTGGGTCACAACAGTGCGTAAAGGTTTACCTTCAGACACTGTTTAAATGTTTAATTTCTTACTGACACTGGGGCTTTTTGAGCTTTGCTATTGGTCTATTTCTCTGCTGGCTTTTCTCCCACTTCTTATGGAGACTCTTCGGGTAGGCTCGCTCAATATAAATGGCGCCAGAGATGCGGGAAAGAGGAGTGTGTTGGGTGAATATGTAAAACAAAAAAAAGTACAGGTGTTGTTTCTGCAGGAGACGCATAGTGATGTGGTGAATGAAGTTGATTGGGGGCTCTGGTGGAAAGGGGCAAGTGTGTTGAGCCATGGGACAAATCTTAGTGCAGGGGAGACAGTCCTTTAGCACCGGGGCTGGCTGTAAAAATTTGCTCCTCAAAGGAGGTGTGTAGGGGTAGGTTGCTTGTTGTTAAAGCAGAAATTAACAACATGGTTTTTGTCTTTATAAATGTGTATGCGCCTAACACGGGGAGAGAAAGAGGGGTTCTATTTGGGAGTCTTAGACAGGAACTCTCACAAGTAGCGCCTGAGGAGACGCTGGTGATCGGAGGTGACTGGAACTGTACAATGGATTTTACAAAAGACAGAAATGGGGAAGAGCCTCATTCAGTGTCAGTGGGAGTGTTAAGGGACATCTTTAATCAGTTTGACCTAGTGGATGTTTGGAGAACTAAACATCCAAACACAAGACAGTATACGTGGGTGAAGGTTTTTGGGGCTAGGGTGAGTGCAGCTCGACTTGATCGTTTTTACATGTCCAGGAATCAGAGCAATAGGCTGCTGGGTGCTACCATTCTCCCAGTGGGGTTTTCGGATCACCACATAACCATGGCTCGGCTGTCTATTTCACCAGGGCCCCGGCAGGCATCTTATTGGAAGTTCAATGTAAAGCTCTTACAAGATGCCACTTTTGCTCAGGTTTCCAGACTTTTTGGGAAAGATGGGGGCAGCGAAGAGAGGAGTATGAGTCTCTGAGTCAATGGTGGGATGTGGGGAAAGTGCAAATTCGGCTTTTCTGTCAACAGTACACAGCTCTCTCATCCTCAGAGGCTAGGAGAGTATTGGGGGAACTAGAGCGGTGTATTAGTGAGATGGAGGTAGAGATGGTGGGGCAAGGCAATGTAGGCCTCCAGGCTAACTTAGCCGAATTACGTAGGGACCTGGGCAGTTTTTTCCAGGTTAAAGCAAAGGGAGCACTTGTAAGAGCTAGGTTCTCCATGCTCAAGAAGATGGATGCTCCCAGCTCCTTCTTCTTTGGTTTGGAAAGACAGAGCAGTGAAGCCAAGGGTATGCATTGTCTACGGCTGTCTGATGGGCGGGTGACCTCTGTGGTGGGGGAGATGCGGGAGCGGACTGTGGAGTTTTATACTGAATTGTATAGGGCAGAAATGTGTGATCCTATGTGTGCTCAGGTCTTGTTCGCAGGACTCCCTAAGCTCTCTCAGGCACAGAGGGATGAAATGGACATTCCTCTGTTGTCACATGAACTGGCAGAGGCAGTAACCCAGATGTCCCCCGGTCGTGCACCCGGGGTCGATGGACTTCCAGTGGAATTTTACAAAAAATTCTGGGGAACAATTGGACAGGATTTCTTTTGCGTGTTGCGTGAATGCGTCGGGGTAGGAGAGTTGCCGATGAGCTGCCGTCGGGCGGCTCTGACTCTCCTGCCCAAAAAAGGGGACTTGTGTGAACTTAAGAACTGGAGGCCTGTGGCATTACTCTGTGTGGACTACAAGATTTTTGCCAAGGTCCTCTCTAACAGACTGAAGTCCCATCTGGACTCTATAATACACAAGGACCAGACATATTGTGTACCGGGACGCTCAATCACGGACAACTTGTTCTTGATTAGGGACATGTTGGACTTGTCGAGAGGTTCTAATGTGAACTTTGGACTGGTCTCTTTAGATCAAGAGAAGGCTTTTGATAGAGTGGATCATGAGTATCTGTTTAATGTGATGTCTGTGTTTGGGTTTGGGAAGAGTTTTGTGACCTGTGTGAAGCTGTTGTATGCTGGGGCGTCATGTATGGTTAAGGTGGGAGGGGGCTCAGTAGGCCAGTCTGGGTGAGACGGGGATTAGACAAGGATGCCCTCTATCTGGGCAGCTGTACACACTAGCCATTGAGCCTTTTTTAGGACTGCTACGCAGGAGACTGCGGGGAGTGTGCTGGACAGGCATGGATGTGGTGACAGGAATAGCAGTCTCAGCATATGCAGATGATGTTTCTGTGATGGTCAGGGATGGGCAAGATATGCAGGAACTAGAGACCAGTCTGAAGGTGTACGAAGGAGCTTCATCAGCTAAGGTAAACTGGGGAAAGAGCAAAGCTCTGTTATGTGGGGCATGGGGGGATAGGGCTCCTCCTCTGCTTCCAGGGGTTTGCAGTGGGGTTGTGAAGGGCTTAAAGTGTTGGGGGTGTACCTGGGCTCGGAGAGGTGGGTCAGCAAGAACTGGGAGGGGCTGTCACAGGCAGTGGTGTCAAGACTGGCCAGGTGGAGGTGGCTCCTGTCCCAAGTGTCATATAGAGGGAGGGTGCTGATAATCAACAACCTGGTGGCATCTTCCTTGTGGCATAAACTGGCTGTCCTCAACCCCCCGCCGGTCTGCTTGCAGACCTGCAACGCAAGCTGGTGGACTTCTTTTGGTCGGGACATCACTGGCTGAAGGCAGCAGTTTTGTACATGACCGTCCACGAAGGAGGACAGGGCCTGGTGGAACTGGAGAGCAGGATGGCTGCTTTCCGACTAAAGGCGGTGCAGAGACTGCTGTACCACACTGATGTTGGCTGGAGGGAACCAGCATGCGCTGCTGAGGAGAGCTGGCGGATTAGGTTTGGACCGGCAGCTGTTCCTCATGAAGCTGGAGAGGCTGAGTACAGCAGGTCTCTCAGAGTTTTACTCTGCGGTGCTGAGGGCCTGGCAGCTGCTAAGGCCCACACGAGAAGGGGGTGTGGAGCCTGGGCAGTGGGTGTGGGAGGAGCCTATCTTCCACAACCCAGCCATCCCTTTGAGATCGGTTCAGTCGGCCAACCTGCAGAGGCAACTGATGGCAGGAGGTTTACAAAGGCTGGGTGACCTGAGACTGCTGGGAGAGGAGGGGTGGAAAACCTTGGAGGTCTTGGCGCAACAAACAGGAATAACGTCTCTTAGGCTGCTGGAGAGATTCCTGGAGGAGGTCCAGGAGGCACTGTCTGAGCCGGTAAGGGGGGTGTTTGAGAGGCCAAAGGGAGAGGGGCCACCAATGTTCCCGCCACTGCAGGTGACGGCAGAGACTGGAGACTGGCAAGGGGGTCTGGAGGACTTGTTAGATTTTAACACTCCGAGCCTGGGGGAGTTTGAGGGGGTGGGAGGTAAAGCCCTCTACAACCTCTGCGTTAAGGTTAGGAGCATTAGAAGCCTAACAGGAGTGAAGGCACATCAGTGGCAGGGGGTATGTGGGGCGGAGAGTATGGTGGGTTTTAGATGGAGGGCGCTCTACAAACCCCCAGTACCAAAGAGGTCAGGGGACCTCCAGTGGAGGGTTCTTCATGGAGCCCTGGTCACTAACAGCTGGTTGGCACGGGTTGATCCGGGAATTGGGCAGGGGTGTCCTTTCTGTCAAATGAAAGAAACTGTAATTCATGTGTTTTTGTGTGCACCAGGTTAATGCCATTAACCTCTTACCTCTACCTGGGACGCTTGCGTCCCAACTAGAGCTCTGGAAATGCAAATGCGCTATGCTAAATGCTAATAGTATTAGTTAAAACTCAAAAGTTCATTAAAATACACATGCAGGGTATCAAATTAAAGCTACACTCGTTGTGAATCCAGGCAACAAGTCAGATTTTTAAAATGCTTTTCGGCGACAGCATGAGAAGCTATTATCTGATAGCATGCACCAATACACTACAACAGAAAAGCACAGCAGGGGACGTAAACAAAATAATTAGCATTTCGGCGTTACACAAACCGCACAATAAAATAGAAAACAGTCATTACCTTTCACCATCTTCTTTGTTGGCACTCCTAGATGTCCCATAAACACTATTGGGTCTTTATTTCGATTAAATCGGGCCATATAAAGCCAAGATATCGTTATATGTAGACTGTGTGATAAACGAAAAAAACAGCGATTTCACAACGTAACGTCATTTTTTAAAATTCAAAAAGTAGACTATAAACTTTCACAAAACACTTCGAAATACGTTTGTAATGCTACTTTAGGTATTAGTAAACGTTAATAAGCGATAAAAATCATCCGTAGGCGATGTACATATCATTAGCTGTCGTCTTGGAAAAAATTTCAGGAGAGAGCTCTTCCGGAATGATTTGGGCGGAGACCGGAGGTACGTCGTGCCCCTCTTTCGGTTCAACCAAGAATCAAAGAGGATTAAATTCACAAGATACTCGACTGCATGGGGATGCTGTGGGAGTTGAATGCTCGGTCTTATCTAATTCGGCTCACTGTTAACAATTGCTGGAAGTGGCGCAAGGATATTTATTTCCATTTTCTGTGATCAGGTTTTCCTGCGCTTTCCGATGTAACGCACGTTATGTAATAGCCACAGTCGTGATTTAACCAGTTTTAAAAACGTCCGAGGGTTTCCTATACACACATTCTAACCATATGAACGTACTATATTCCTGGCATGAGTAGCAGGGCGCTGAAATGTTGCGCGATTTTTAACAAAATGTTCAAAAAAGTAGAGGGTAGGAGCAACTAGTCTCTGTTGGAATGTCTGTGTGACAGGTTGGGGGTGGTTTTTGCTGTTGAGATGTTTATAATGTGATACAGGTATTCGAGTAAGGAGAAAGAAAAATGTGTTTTGTTGAATTTTCTGTTTGCTCAGGCAAAGCTAGCTATTTGGCTAACAAGGAGGAACAGGGTCAAAGGTGGGGGGATAACAGACCCTTTACTACTGTTTAATGGGATGGTCTCTGCGCGCCTTAGGGTTGAGTTTGAGTTCTATAAAATGATCAAATGTGTGGAGATGTTTGAGGAGATATGGTGTGTTGGGGGGGCTGTCTGTATTGCTGAGGAAGATGTTTTGGATATACGGTTGTAGGAGAGGTTTTTTGTGTATGGTGATTTGTACAGGATATTTTTTTATTTTTTTATTTTAGGAGTGGGGGGTGAGTTTTAAATGAATTGAGAATGTTTCAATAAAGAAAGACCAAAAGTCAAAAAAAGTCTCTCTCTCTCTTTCACCACTCTCCCTCTCATATGTCCTCTCTCTTTCACCTCTCTCTCTCTCTCTCTCACTTTCACCCCTCTCCCACTCACACATTCTCTCTCTCTCTCTCTCCTCTCTCACCCCTCTCCCACTCACATATTCTCTCTCTCTTTCACCCCTCTCCTTCTGACGTGCTCTCTCTCTCTCTCTCTCTCTTTCACCCCTCTATTTCTCACATATTCTCTCTCTCTCTCTTTCACCCCTCTCCCACTCATATGTCCTCTCTCTTTCACCCCTCTCTCTCTCTCTCACACATGTTCTCTCTCTCGTTCACCTCTCTCTCTCACACATGTTCTCTCTCTCGTTCACCTCTCTCTCTCTCTCTCTCACATGTTCTCTCTCTCGTTCACCTCTCTCTCTCACATGTTCTCTCTCTCGTTCACCCCTCTCTCTCTCTCACATGTTCTCTCTCTCGTTCACCCCTCTCCCACTCACATGTTCTTTCTCTCGTTCACCTCTCTCTCTCACATGTTCTCTCTCTCTCGTTCACCTCTCGCTCTCTCACATGTTCTCTCTCTCGTTCACCTCTCTCTCTCACATGTTCTCTCTCTCGTTCACCTCTCTCTCTCTCACATGTTCTCTCTCTCTCTCACATGTTCTCTCTCTCGTTCACCCCTCTCTCTCTCACATGTTCTCTCCCTCTCTGTGCATTTAGAAGTCAGGTGAGACGTGGGAGGGTATTTATGGTAAAAATAAATCATTTTAGTGGTAAAGCCACCCAGAAGAGTGTCTCAGAGAGCTGTGCCAGGGAGCTAATTCAATCTTTATTAAAGCAGTGTGTGTGTTTGCTTGTGTTTGTGTGTGAGTGAGTGTTAGCATGTTGTGTGTGCGTGGCACAGAGCCTAGTAATAACGAAACAGGATTAAATGCAGGGATTGGCTAAGGATGGCTGAGGTTTAAACTAGAGCTTGTTTTTGGGAGAAACATGACTCCTTTGAGCGAGAAATTCATTCCCTGTTCACATCTTTTGTTTACAATACAACACCTTACAGTGAAGTACTACATACAAGCTCTTTGCCAACTATGCATAGTTAAACAAACAAAAAACAAAAAAACACAGGAGGAAAAAAACACAAAAATGAAGGTAGATACATCTAGAAGGATTACCAATATCATATTAATGTGAAGGGATACATGATACTTTATTTATGTATTACATCTATTTGGCAGGGACTTTGCACAACAAAAACATGATGTTTTCAGAACAGAAGGAAGGCCATTCCATGTCTTAGCCACTTTGAATGAGAAGGCCAATTGGGGATGCTACAGTCCCCCCTGGTGGAGGCTCCTTGTTACCCAGCTATTTTTCTTGGAGCAGAAGGTTTAAAAAGACCCTCAGGATGTTAATAAATCAAACCAGAGGTGGAGGTGCTAGACTTTGAGTTATCTTGTAAACCAGTCAGGCGTCTGAGAACAGAATGAAGTTGTCTCACATAAACAGGTTTGAACTTGGTGATTATATTGGAGTGGTGGCAGTGTTTTTTTTTTGTCTTCTTTGTAGAATGATTTGAGAGGTTTCAGGGATATCTCACATGTTTGTGAGCAGCTGATGATGCAGTAGGAGAGATGGGAGATAACAATACCATGCAAGAACATTCTGGAAGCCACGATGGAGAGAGAGTTTCCGATTATCCTGGAAATTGGCTGGGCTGTATTTGATTGAGTTTGTAATTTTGTTATGTGCTTTTTGAAGTTGAGGATCAAGGATCAAGGTTTATGCGGAGCTGTTCTGAGTCCGTTTTGATCTGTTTGTCGTGTCTGAGGATGTCGGGGTTGATCTGTTGGTCGTGTCTGAGGATGTCAGGGTTGATCTGTTGGTCGTGTCTGATGATGTCGGGGTTGATCTGTTGGTCGTGTCTGAGGATGTCGGGGTTGATCTGTTGGTCGTGTCTGAGGATGTCGGGGTTGATCTGTTGGTCGTGTCTGAGGATGTCGGGGTTGGATGTCTGAGGATGTCGGGGTTGATCTGATTGGTTGATCTGTTGGTCTGAGGATGTCGGGGTTGATCTGTTGGTCGTGTCTGAGGATGTCGGGGTTGATCTGTTGGCCGTGTCTGAGGATGTCGGGGTTGATCTGTTGGTCGTGTCTGAGGATGTCGGGGTTGATCTGTTGGTCGTGTCTGAGGATGTCTGTGTTGATCTGTTGGTCGTGTCTGAGGATGTCAGGGTTGATCTGTTGGTAGTGTCTGAGGATGTCGGGGTTGATCTGTTGGCCGTGTCTGAGGATGTCGGGGTTGATCTGTTGGTCGTGTCTGAGGATGTCGGGGTTGATCTGTTGGTAGTGTCTGAGGATGTCGGGGTTGATCTGTTGGTCGTGTCTGAGGATGTCGGGGTTGATCTGTTGGTCGTGTCTGAGGATGTCGGGGTTGATCTGTTGGTCGTGTCTGAGGATGTTGGGGTTGATCTGTTGGCCGTGTCTGAGGATGTCGGGGTTGATCTGTTGGTCGTGTCTGAGGATGTCGGGGTTGATCTGTTGGCCGTGTCTGAGGATGTCGGGGTTGATCTGTTGGTCGTGTCTGAGGATGTCAGGGTTGATCCCCACATTATCCCCACATTTAGGGTGAGACAGGAGTCATTGAGCAATTGTGATTCATTATCCATAAAGTATGTTAACTTTATCCCATTACACAACAACATAAAAAAGATCTAACTAAAAGTTATAATCTCCCCATGAATCGTACAGGTAGAATTAAACCTCTTTAAAATGGCATGGCACCCAATGTTTTTAAATGTATTTTTGGTAACACCAATTACCCCACCTAAAGACATTATTTTAAAAAAGTATAGCCAGCCATAACATACTTCATATGGGCAAATACAACTCATATAATGTGGTTTAAAACAGATTTGGAATTGTCTTACGACATAATGTTAAATGCACTAAAGATAATCTTTTCACATTAAGAACATCATAGTTAAGAACACTATAACTACATGGAATAAAATTAAACGGATTCTACAAGACCCAATATCATTCCCTAAAAGCACACCCATATGAAGCAATCCTTGGATGTCTTTTAAGAAGTCACTGATAAATTGGCCCACATGGAAAACTAAAGGCATAGAAACCGTAAATGACGTACGTGGTAATTGGAAGTAAAATGATTTCCAGGACATAATTATAAACTAAATATAAACTATGGTAACCAAGACGTAAATATAACTGATATTGGCACAAGATGGAGTGTTGATACTTAATTAACAAATGAAATTACAGTTAATGAAAATGTATGCTTAATCGAGTATAAACTAATGTTTAGAATGTTGAATACAAGCTATTGTTTAAAACAAAATTACAAATTCTACAGCACAACAGCAGAGTCATTTCTGAAGTATAAAACTAACAAGGACTTAATAATTCATGCCTTCCGGGAATGTTATGTGCAAACGTTATAGGCGGAGTTAGAAGTTTTACAATCTAAATGTACTTTTAATCTGTCTACCTGTATATTTCAAGACATGACATATGTGACCCACCACCTGGATTCGGTCCTATCTAGCAACATTTCAAATGGTGTTTTTTGCATTGAATAAAAGTAACTACTCAGAGCTACAAAATGTTGTATCGTTCAGTGCAGTTGAGGAACAATGGGAAAGTCATTATTCTATGAAAGTTGATAAATTTGTAGCCCCACTTCTGAAAAAAATGGCCTGTGAATGTCTTGGTACACCCACTGGATAGATTTTGTCTACATTCAGAATCGTTCACAACCTCTTAAGCCCCACCCATCTCTTTAAGGATTAACAGTGTAGTAAACAACCAAAGATTTCAAGACTAAAAGTGATGACAGTTGTACCAAAACGTAGTAGTAAAACTACACTTTATCTAGTCCTTGGCCTATATCCTAATCTGACTTTTGTGATGGTCATGTTGTTCTTCACATTATTGTCTCTGGTAAATACACACTATGTCAAATAAAATCAAATTATATTTGTCACATTCACAGGACACAGAAGGTGTAAACGTTACAGTGACTAGGTTACTTGCATAGCGGAGTCTTTTGTTTAGACATGTAGCTAGCTAGATAGCAGTATGCTTTACACGTAAACTTGCAATGAAAATGACTTTCTGACAAAATTTGAAATGTATAATATCTGAAAATGTAGCTTGACTCTTACCCGTACACATGAATAAACTATTCTCTCTCTACTTCATGTATGCAATGGTTGCCCTTAGTTTGAAGATGTAGTCAGGAGACAGGTGTTTTATACAACAGCCTTCTGTGTTCTCTTTTGGACTCTCTCCACATTTGGCAATCATCTCTCTGATTCCACTGGGCATTCCACTGATTTCTAAACTCAGTCAACTTCTTCTGTGACAACGACACCATTTCTTCCCACCCACTGTCATCAGAAGACTCCACAATGTCTGGTTCAATGAAAATGTTTTGACCTAAATCAGGGTTTGCTCATAGCCTGATTTCTTTTCAGAATCAAAGAGTCAGCATGGCACGATCGTCCTTCAGAAAGTAGTTCTTCGTGATATATTTAAAATGAATCTGCAGTAGAAAAGATTATCCACACATACGGAGCAGCTCATGTTACAGAAAGAAGCGCGCTACATGGCAGACCGATCCAAACTCATCTCTCGGCATGTCCAGCCCATCCACTATCTCAGCCAATCATGGCTAGTGGGAAGGTTCCTGTACTCATACTTGGCTAAACCAATTAGGCTCGTAATTTAACAATTGTATTCGTATTTAAAGATGGCATATGCATTTGCTATTAAGGCACATGATAGATCACAAGTTCCAGAAGACATTTCTGCCCAAAAATGGATTTTGATTGTAAAAAAAAAACATGTAACGTATAAATGCTTCTCCTGTGAAGTAGTGACGTGCGACTAGGGTTGCACATTTTGGGGAATATTCAGAGGTGGAAACTTTGCGTGGGAAATAATGGGAATATATGGGAATTAACGGGAATATATGGGGATTAACGGCAATATATGCACATTAATATTAATACCATTTAAATGTAGATGTTTTTTTGCATTGGATATATTTACCATATCATGTGGAGACAGAAACATAAACCTGTAACCTCATCATAAGTAGACATCATTTGGTTGTCTCCCTCTTAGGCTTCCATGTCTTGTCCCTGGACCTCCTCAATGTCCACCTCTTGAACATCAGACCCTGAGGCCTCATCTTCACTTTCCAACCTTGTTGAGGATGGTTCGTTGCAGATGCATGCTTGGTGTGTGTGACTGCCAAGAACCTTGCCCTCATCCAGGCCAAAGTGGCGAGACATGGTAGTGATGACACCATAGGCCTTGTTGATCTCTGCACTAGACAGGATGGTCTTGCCAGAATACTTGGGGTCCAACATGTACTTGAATGGGCTTCAGGCAGAAGTCTTCACGCTTCTTTATGTATTTCAGAACTGAAGTTTCCTCTGCTTGGAGCAACAGTGAAGTGGGAAGGGCAGTACAGATGTATTCTCTTACACCTGCAAGCAGAGTCTGAACATCAGACAATATAGCATTGTCTCCCTCAATCCGTGCAATGGCTACTGCTATAGGTTTCAGGAGTTTCAGGTTGCTTACCACTTTCTCCCAAAATACATCATCCATGAGGATCCTCTTGATGGGTTGTCCATATTGGCAGACTGTGATATGGTAATTTCTTGGAAAGACTCCTTCCCCTCCAGGAGACTGTCAAACATGGTGATGACACCACCCCAATGGGTGTTGCTGGGCAGCTTCAATGTGGTGCTCTTATTCTTCTCACTTTGCTTGATGAGGTAGATTACTCCTATAATTTGATGACCCTTCACATACCTAACCTTTTCCTTGGCTCTCTTGTAGAGTGTATCCATTGTTTTCAGTGCCATGATGTCCTTGGGGAGCAGAATCAATGCATGAGCAGCACAGCCAGTGAGTCTGATGTGAGGGTAGCCTCCTCTAGTTTAGACCAAGCAGGCTTAATGTTCGCAGCATTGTCTGTCACCAGTGCAAATACCTTCTGTGGTCCAAGGTCATTGATGACTGCCTTCTGCTCATCTGCAATGTACAGACCGGTGTGTCTGTTGTCCCTTGTGCTCTTGTAGAATAGTGGTTGAGGGGTGAAGAAGATGTAGTTAATTATTCGTTGCCCATGAACATTTGACCACCCATCAATAGATGATTGTAATACATTCTGCTTTCTCTATGATTTGCTTTGCCTTCACTTGAACTCTGTTGAATTCTGCATTCAGAAAATGAGTAGATCAAGCATGTCTGTTTGGAGGGGTGTATGCTGTGTGAAGAACATTCAGAAATCTCTTCCAATACACATTGCCTGTGAGCATCAGAGGTGACCCAGTTGCATACACAGCTCGAGCAAGACATTCATCAGCATTTCTCTGACTACGTTCCTCCATTGAGTCAAAACAACTTCTGATTCCAGGAAGACCATGAGCTGTTGCTATCGGTAAGGTGTCTGATTCTTCATTTTCACCTCGAATAGAAGTAGAGGCACTTTTGTCAGAGGCTGCTTGTTTTGAGCACAGAGGGAACTTTATGCTCTTGGCCAGATGATTCTGCATCATGGTTGCATTCTTCACATATGATTTGGCACAGTATTTGCAAATGTACACAGCTTTTCCTTCTACATTAGCTGCAGTGAAATGTCTCCAAACGTCAGATAAT
Source organism: Oncorhynchus nerka (assembly GCF_034236695.1). Lineage (NCBI taxonomy): Eukaryota > Metazoa > Chordata > Actinopteri > Salmoniformes > Salmonidae > Oncorhynchus > Oncorhynchus nerka. Next base: position 14,242,704 of record NC_088406.1, read on the forward strand.
GCCCGTGGCATTTTCCTGTACAGATTAGAAGAAAAACATGTAAAAAACCAACAAAAACAATCCCATGCACAGATGAATAGTTAAGCAGTTAGATTGAACAACTCCTTTGTAAGATGCATGTTTTAAAATGAAACATGTATGTAAACAGGTGAATTAACACTCAGTTAGCAGGCTCAAGCCTGTGTGCAAGATCTTGAGAATCAGCTGTACATGTGATGGAAGAATGCACTGTGCATGCAGAGGGTTGCAATTCCATTGAATGGGGGATAGTTTAGCCAAAATGTGCCCCAAGACCTAGAATTGCCTTATGTGTATCCCACTAAGAAGGGTTCACTGTTATAAAATGTTTTTTTTAAGGAATTTAAGCAACATTTCCAAATGTTCTATTTGATTAACTTCTCATTGAAAATGTCCAGAAAAATTACGGAAATTTACGGGAAAGTTTACTACCCTTTGCAACCCTACGTGCGTCATATGCCTAGTGTCTTTAAACGGACCACATATGGGGGTGAAGTGAGATACCCAATGGGGTGGACCTTTTCTCACCAATGATTTGAATGAAATGTATTATTTGAATGTTGAAAAGGTGTGGGCTATGGAGAAACATAGAACAGTGTAAATTTGAGGCCATATGGCATAGAGTGCCACAAGCACTGGGGAATTCCAGAGGCTGAAGGATGAGGGGATTGTGCTAGTGAGACATGGGTGATGTGTATGGCTGTGGTGGCAACATATGGGTCTGAGCAGGTGTGATACAATTGATGTTTGTTGAAATGTGTGTCCATCTGTTTATTGTCTTTTGTTTATTTATGGTTGTTATTGTTTGAGAAAAAAAAATTTAGCAGCTGCTTCCTTTCCATAGATGACCTGTCAACAGGTCCACTCCCTGGCTCACAGAGGTCATTCATATATAGGCTGAACAACAGGTCCACTCCCTGGCTCACAGAGGTCATTCATATATAGGCTGAACAACAGGTCCACTCCCTGGCTCACAGAGGTCATTCATATATAGGCTGAACAACAGGTCCACTCCCTGGCTCACAGAGGTCATTCATATATAGGCTGAACAACAGGTCCACTCCCTGGCTCACAGAGGTCATTCATATATAGGCTGAACAACAGGTCCACTCCCTGGCTCACAGAGGTCATTCATATATAGGCTGAACAACAGGTCCACACCCTGGCTCACAGAGGTCATTCATATATAGGCTGAACAACAGGTCCACTCCCTGGCTCACAGAGGTCATTCATATATAGGCTGAACAACAGGTCCACTCCCTGGCTCACAGAGGTCATTCATATATAGGCTGAACAACAGGTCCACTCCCTGGCTCACAGAGGTCATTCATATATAGGCTGAACAACAGGTCCACTCCCTGGCTCACAGAGGTCATTCATCTATAGGCTGAACAACAGGGGCCCAAGGATGGACTCCAGGGGGGCTTTGTTGCACCTCCTTGGTGGTGACAGATCATTGTTCATTGACGCATTGGTCCCGGTCTGCTACATAGGACTCCATCTAGTCCTTTTGCGAGAGGTTAAAACTGGAGAGTTTGAAGAGAATGCATTTATAGTTGACGGTGTCAAACCCCTTCCGTAGGTGGAAGAAGACCACCCCTACCATGCCTCCTTTATCCATCTTGGCCCTGTTCATCTCTAGGAGATAGCAACATGCTTTCTCTGTCAAGTGGTTCACCCTAAACCCAAACTGCATGGGGTCATTTGAGGTAGATATGTACGTCGTAGGCAGGGGTAAAGTGATTAGGCACTAGGATATATGATTAAAAAAGTCATAAAAAAGAAGAAGCAGCTTATATGCTGGGTGCATATGTCATAGAAATAGAACAGGCTTGGAAGCTATTACCATGGCAATTATACTGGTAAACTCATGGGTATGTGTAAAATTGCAATGGCTGCCTGGTATTGTGATGCAATTACCATGTTAATGTGGAACGTTCTATAAACTGCAGCTGGATTGCCATGGTAATGTACACTGAGTGTACAAAACCTAAGAAACACTTTCCTAATATTTAGTTGCACCTCCTTTTGCCCTCACAGCAGCCTCAATTCGTCGGGGCATGGACAGATGTCTAAACCATTCCACAGGGATGCTGGACAGTGTTGACTCCAATTCTTCTCTCAGTTGTGTCAAGGTGACTGGATATACTTTGGGGGGTGGACAATTCTTGATACACATGGGAAACTGTTGAGCATGAAAAACCCAGCAGTCATGCAAATCTTGACACACTCAAACTGGTGCGCCAAACAACTGCAGTTGAAGTCGGAAGTTTACATACACTTAGGTTGGAGTCATTAAAACTCATTTTTCAACCACTCCACAAATTTCTGGTTAACAAACTATAGTTTTGGCAAGTCAGTTAGAACATCTACTTTATGCATGACACAAGTTATTTTTCCAACAATTGTTTACAGAAAGATTCACTGTATCACAAATCCAGTGGGTCAGAAGTTTACATACACTAACTTTACTGTGCCTTTAAACACCTTGGAAAATTCCAGAAAATTATTTAATGGCTTTAGAAGCTTCTGATAGGCTAATTTACAATTGGAGGTCAATTGGAGGTGTACTTGTATATGTTTTTCAAGGCCTACCTTCAAACTCAGTGACTCTTTGCTTGACATCATGGGAAAATAAAAACAAATCAGCCAAGACATCAGATAAAAAATTGTAGACCTGGTTCATCCTTGGGAAAAATTTCCAAACGGTTTAAGGTACCACGTTTATCTGTACAAACAATAGCACGCAAGTATAAACACCACAGGACCACGCAGACGTCATACTGCTCAGGAAGGAGACACATTCTGTCTCCAAGAGATGAACATACTTTGGTGCTAAAAGTGCAAATCAATTCCAGAACAACAGCAAAGTACCTTGTGAAAATTGCTGGTGGAAATAGGTACAAAAGTATCTATATCCACAGTAAAACGAGTCCTATATCGACATAACCTGAAAGGCCGCTCAGCAAGGAAGATGCCACTGCTCCAAAACCGTCATAAAAAAACAGACTACGGTTTGCAACTGCACATGGGGACAAAGAATGTACTTTTTGGAGAAATGTCCTCTGGTCTGATGTAAAAAATAGAACTGTTTGGCCATAATGACCATTGTTATGTTTGGAGGAAAAAGGGGGAAGATTGCAAGCCGAAGAACACAATCTCAACCTTGAAGCATGGGGTTGGCAGCAACATGTTTTGTGGGTACATTGAAGCAACATCTCAAGTTAAAGCTTGTTCACAAATGGGTCTTCTGAATGGACAATGACCCCAAGCATACTTCCAAAGTTGTGTCAAAATGTCTTAAGGACAACAAAGTCAAGGTATTTGAGTGGCCATCACAAAGCCCTGACCTCAACCCCATAGAACATTTGTGGGCAGAACTGAAAAAGCGTATGTGAGCAAGG
>NC_088406.1:14251125-14286125 GCF_034236695.1 Oncorhynchus nerka
AGGGAGACTGAGAGAAAGGGAGACTGAGAGAGAGAGGGAGACAGAGAGAGGGAGACTGAGAGAGAGGGAGACTGAGAGAGAGGGAGACAGAGAGAGGGAGACTGAGAGAGAGGGAGACTTAATGAAAGGGAGACTAAAAGAAACAGTAACTGAAATAAAGCGTAACAGTGGAGAATAAGAACAATCATATCTCTTCTCTCTCTTTTCATCTGCCTGCATTGACATACGACAGGGAGGGAAAGAAGAGAACGATAGAGAGAACGAGAGAGAAAGAGAGACAGAGACAGAGAGCAATATGTCCTGTCCTATTAACAGTCTCACACTAGTGAGAGGCAGAGGGATGTGAATTATAGATATCTCTGTATTAAATATGGATGTGTCCTTCCCTCTATACGCTACAGGATTGAATGAGGAGCGACGCCTCACGCGCACACACACACACAAACAGACAGACACACACACACAGAGACACACACACACACAGGTACACACACACACACAGAGGCGCACACACACATACACAGACACACACACACACACACACACACACACACACACACACACACAGAGACACACATGTAATAAAAGATGGTGCCGATAGACATGGCCGCTCTGTTTCTTGCTCCTATGCAGCTTTGCAGTGTTTAAAAAATAATTGCTTTAAGTATATATTTCTCACATTATTAGCCTAGATTGTTTGTTGCGTTTTGCTTTTTGATATCTAAGCGGCAGCGTTACAATTTTTTACAATCACTTTGGTACTATTTTCAGAACCTTATGGTCATTTTTCAAAACTCTAGACACAAAACTCAAAACGGTCATCACTTGCAACACAGGCTGTCCAATGTTCAAAACATTTCATTGTGAATTCATATCTTTAAAGAAACATTGCACTTGCACTTGGTTCAAATAACTCATTTATCATGAAATACTATATGAACATTCATTTAGATCACCAAAACACAAGATACCGATAGTTTCACTGTGTAGTTGTTCGTACAATCATTAAATATTGTAGTACAAAATATGTGATACATGATTCATTATGCTACTACACGTAAATACATCACTGTAAAAGGACTAGTAGAGAGAACAGACACAGACAGACACAGTGGAATCATTGAAAAAAAAAAGGAAAAATAATTAGCTACAAAAAAAGCAAAAACCTACAGTGGAGAAGAATTCCTCAATCGGGTTAAGGAAAGAAGAGTATGGGGGTAAGGAAAGAAGAGTATGGGGGTAAGGAAAGAAGAGTATGGGGGTAAGGAAAGAAGAGTATGGGGGTAAGGAAAGAAGAGTATGGGGGTAAGGAAAGAAGAGTATGGGGGTAAGGAAAGAAGAGTATGGGGGGAAAAGAAGAGTATGGGGGTAAGGAAAGAAGAGTATGGGGGTAAGGAAAGAAGAGTATGGGGGTAAGGAAAGAAGAGTATGGGGGTAAGGAAAGAAGAGTATGGGGGTAAGGAAAGAAGAGTATGGGGGTAAGGGAAAGAAGAGTATGGGGGTAAGGAAAGAAGAGTATGGGGGTAAGGAAAGGAGAGTATGGGGGTAAGTAAAGGAGAGTATGGGGGTAAGGAAAGAACAGTATGGGGGTAAGTAAAGGAGAGTATGGGGGTAAGTAAAGGAGAGTATGGGGGTAAGGAAAGAACAGTATGGGGGTAAGGAAAGAAGAGTATGGGGGTAAGGAAAGAAGAGTATGGGGGTAAGGAAAGAAGAGTATGGGTTTAAGGAAAGAAGAGTATGGGGGTAAGGAAAGAAAGAAGAGTATGGGGGTAAGGAAAGAAGAGTATGGGGGTAAGTAAAGGAGAGTATGGGGGTAAGGAAAGAAGGGGATGGGGGTAAGTAAAGAAGAGTATGGGGGTAAGTAAAGGAGAGTATGGGGGTAAGGAAAGAAGAGTATGGGGGTAAGGAAAGAAGAGTATGGGGGTAAGGAAAGAAGAGTATGGGGGTAAGGAAAAGAAGTCTATGGGGGTAAGGAAAGAAGAGTATGTGGGTAAGGAAAGAAGAGTATGTGGGTAAGTAAAGGAGAGTATGGGGGTAAGGAAAGAAGGGTATGGGGGTAAGTAAAGAAGAGTAGTAAGGAAAGAAGAGGGGGTAAGTAAAGAGAGTATGGGGGTAAGGAAAGAAGAGTATGGGGGTAAGTAAAGGAGAGTATGGGGTAAGGAAAGAAGAGTATGGGGGTAAGTAAAGGAAAGAAGAGTATGGGGGTAAGGAAAGAAGAGTATGGGGGTAAGGAAAGAAGAGTATGGGGGTAAGGAAAGAAGAGTATGGGGGTAAGGAAAGAAGAGTATGGGGGTAAGGAAAGAAGAGTATGGGGGTAAGGAAAGAAGAGTATGGGTTTAAGGAAAGAAGAGTATGGGGGTAAGGAAAGAAGAGTATGGGGGTAAGGAAAGAAGAGTATGGGGGTAAGTAAAGGAGAGTATGGGGGTAAGGAAAGAAGGGGATGGGGGTAAGTAAAGAAGAGTATGGGGGTAAGTAAAGGAGAGTATGGGGGTAAGGAAAGAAAAGAGTATGGGGGTAAGGAAAGAAGAGTATGGGGGTAAGGAAAGAAGAGTATGGGGGTAAGGAAAGAAGTCTATGGGGGTAAGGAAAGAAGAGTATGTGGGTAAGGAAAGAAGAGTATGTGGGTAAGTAAAGGAGAGTATGGGGGTAAGGAAAGAAGGGTATGGGGGTAAGTAAAGAAGAGTATGGGGGTAAGTAAAGGAGAGTATGGGGGTAAGGAAAGAAGAGTATGGGGGTAAGGAAAGAAAGTATGGGGGTAAGTAAAGGAGAGTATGGGGGTAAGGAAAGAAGAGTATGGGGGTAAGTAAAGGAGAGTATGGGGGTAAGGAAAGAAGGGTATGGGGTTAAGGAAAGAAGAGTACGGGGGTAAGTAAAGAAGAGTATGGGGGTAAGTAAAGAAGAGTATGGGGGTAAGGAAAGAAGAGTATGGGGGTAAGGAAAAGAAGAGTATGGGGGTAAGGAAAGAAGGGTATGGGGGTAAGGAAAGAAGAGTACGGGGTAAGGAAAAGAAGAGTATGGGGGGTAAGGAAAGAAAGTATGGGGGGTAAGGAAAGTAAAAGAGTATGGGGGTAAGGAAAGAAGAGTATGGGGGTAAAGGAAAGAAGAGTATGGGGGTAAGGAAAGAAGAGTATGGGGGTAAGTAAGGAAAGGAGAAGGGTATGGGGGTAAGTAAAGGAGAGTATGGGGGTAAGTAAAGGAGAGTTAAGGGGGTATGGGGGAAAGTAAAGAGAGTACGGGGGTAAGGAAAGAAGAGTACGGGGTAAGGAAAGAAGAGTACGGGGTAAGGAAAGAAGAGTCTGGGGGTAAGGAAAGAAGAGTACGGGGTAAGGGAAAGAAGAGTACGGGGGTAAGGAAAGAAGAGTACGGGGTAAGGAAAGAAGAGTACTGGGGTAAGGAAAGAAGAGTACGGGGGGTAAGGAAAGAAGAGTACGGGGTAAGTAAAGAAGAGTACGGGGGTAAGGAAAGAAGAGTACGGGGTAAGGAAAGAAGAGTACGGGGTTAAGGAAAGAAGAGAACGGGGGTAAGGAAAGAAGAGTACGGGGTAAGGAAAGAAGAGTACGGGGGTAAGGAAAGAAGAGTACGGGGTAAGTAAAGGAGAGTACGGGGTAAGTAAAGAGAAAGAGAGTACGGGGTAAGGAAAGAAGAGTACGGGGGTAAGGAAAGAAGAGTACGGGGGTAAGGAAAGAAGAGTACGGGGGTAAGGAAAGAAGAGAACGGGGGTAAGGAAAGAAGAGTACGGGGTAAGGAAAGAAGAAGGTAAAAAGAAGAGTACATTGGGGTAAGGAAAGGAAGAGTACGGGGTAAGTAAAGGAGAGTATGGGGGTAAGGAAAGAAGAGTACGGGGTAAGTAAAGAAAGAAGAGTACGGGGTAAGGAAAGAAGAGTACGGGGGTAAGTAAAGGAGAGTACGGGGTAAGGAAAGAAGAGTACGGGGTAGAGTAAAGGAGAGTACGGGGTAAGGAAAGAAGAGTACGGGGGTAAGGAAAGAAGAGTACTGGGGTAAGTAAAGGAGAGTACGGGGGGTAAGGAAAGAAGAGTACGGGGGTAAGTAAAGGAGAGTACGGGGGTAAGGAAAGAAGAGTACGGGGTAAGTAAAGAAGAGTACGGGGGTAAGGAAAGAAGAGTACGGGGTAAGGAAAGAAGAGTACGGGGTTAAGGAATGAAGAGAATGGGGGTAAGGAAAGAAGAGTATGGGGGTAAGGAAAGAAGAGTATGGGGGTAAGGAAAGAAGAGTATGGGGGTAAGGAAAGAAGAGTATGGGGGTAAGTAAAGAAGAGTATGGGGGTAAGGAAAGAAGAGTATGGGGGTAAGGAAAGAAGAGTATGGGGGTAAGGAAAGAAGAGTATGGGGGTAAGTAAAGAAGAGTATGGGGGTAAGGAAAGAAGAGTATGGGGGTAAGGAAAGAAGAGTATGGGGGTAAGTAAAGGGTGGTAAAATTGTGGTTGGGCCTGAAACCATGCTTGCACCATTTGAGCATGGTGGAACCTGACATTATCCCACACAATGACATAGGTCATGCCATCAGCTCTACATACCTGATTTAGCTCATCAAGGAAGGTTACCTTCGAACAGCGAATCATGTGGCTGCCTGCAACTCAATATATAGAGTCTATAGAGTAGAGAGCTTTAGATGTTGTTCGACCAAACATTAGAACAGGCAAGATGAGTAATCTAAGCAACTTTGACCGTGGTATGATTGTTGATGCCACACATGGTGATTCCAGTATCTCAGAAACAGCTGCTTTCCTGGGATTTTTACGCACTACAGTCTCTAGAGTTTACAGAGAATGGTGCGAAAAACAAAACACATTCAGTGAGCGGCAGTTCTGTGGGCAAAACACCTTGTTAATGAGAGCGGTCAGAGGAGAACGTCCAGACTCATTCAAGATAACAGAAAGGCCACTGATGCTCAAATAACAGCTGTTTAATGAAAGTTAGATTTTTATAGTAATTTATTTGAATTTGGCGCTCTGCATTTTCCCTGGCTTTTGGGCAGGTGGGACGCTAGCGTCCCACATATCCCAGAGAGGTTAATTAACAAACTGAAAAGCACATTTCCTGAGGCATCATTTATTGTAGCTGGGGACTTTAAGAAATCAAATCTAAGGAAAACGCTACCAAGTTCTAATTGCTTGAAGCACTCACGGATCAAAAACTCTTGACCATTGGCTACTACCCCTTCCGGGATGGTTACAAGGCCCTCCCCCACCCTCCATTCGGCAAATCAGATTATACATCCATTCTGCTCCTCCCTTCCTATAGGGAGAAACTCAAACAAGAAATTCTGTGCTAAAGTCTATTCATTGCTGGTCTGACCAATCGGAGCTGTGATTTAAAAGTGTTTTAATCACAATGACTGGGATATGATCCAGGTAGCCTCAGAGAATAACACTGACTTTTACACTGACACCTTGACTGGGATAATCAGGAAGTGTATAGGGAATGTTGTTCCCACTGTGAAGATTTAAACCTATCCAAACCGGTAACGGGGCCAGATGTCAGCATTCGCATTCGCATTCGCGCAAAACTGAGAGAGCGAACCACCATATTTAACCACGGTAAGGTGACTGGGAATATGGTCAAATACAAACAGTCCAGTAATATCATTCCGTAAAGCTATCAAATAGGCAGAACGTCAATACAGAGACAAAGTGGAGTCGCAATTCAAAGGCTCAGATACGAGACGAAGAGTTGAAGTCAGAAGTTTACATACACTTAGGTAGGAGCCATTAAAACTCGTTTTTCAACCACTCCACAAATTTCTTGTTAAATCTTCTTAAGGATCAAATCCTATTAACGGGATAGATTTGACAACATCTGGTGAAATTGCAGAGGGCGAAATTCAAAAGACATTAACAAACTATAGTTTTGGAAAGTTGGTTAGGACATAAACTGTGACGCAAGTCATTTTTTCCAAAAATTGTATACAGACAGATTATTTCACTTATAATTCACTGTATCACAATTCCAGTGGGTCAGAATTTTACACTAAGTTGACTGTGTCCTTTAAACTGCTTGGACAATTCCAGAAAATGATGTCATGGCTTTAGAAGCTTCTGATAGGCTAATTGACATTGTTTGAGTCAATTGGAGGTGTATCTGTGGATGTATTTCAAGGCTTACCTTCAAACTCAGTGCCTCTTTGCTTGGCATCATGGGAAAATCAAAAGAAATTAGCCAAGACCTCAGAAAAAAATGTGTAGACCTCCACAAGTCTGGTTCATCCTTAGGAGCAATTTCCAAACGTCCGAAGGTACCACGTTCATCTGTACAAACAACAGTATGCAAGTATAAACAGCATGGGACCACGTAGCCGTCATACCACTCAGGCAGGAGATCAGGAGATGCGTTCTGTCTCCTGGAGATGAACGTGCTTTGGTGCAAAAAGTGCAATCCCAGAACAACTGCAAAGGACCTTGTGAAGATGCTGGAGGAAACAGGTACAAAAGTTGCAAGTTCAAATCCCCCAGCTGACAAGGAACTAATCTGTGATTCTGCCCCTGAACAAGGCAGTTAACCCTCAGTTCCTAGGCTGTCATTAAAAATAAGAATTTGTTCTTAACTGACTTGCCTAGTTAAATAAAGGTAAAATAAAAATATCAACAAAACCTGAAAGGACACTCAACAAGGAAGAAGCCACTGCTCCAAAACTGCCATAAAAAAGCCAGACTATGGTTTGCAACTGCACATGGGGACAAAGAATATACTTTTTAGAGAAATGTCCTGATGAAACAAAAATAGAACTGTTTGGCCATAATGACCATTGTTATGTTTGGAGGAAAAAGGGGGAAGCTTGCAAACCGAAGAACACCATCTCAACTGTAAAGCACGGGGCTGGCAGCATCATGTTGTGTGGGTGCTTTGCTGCAGTAGGGACTGGTGCACTTCACAAAGTAGATGGCATCATGAGGTAGAACAATTTATGTGGATATATTGAAGCAATATCTCAAGACATCAGTCAGGAAGTTAAAGGTGGACGCAAATGGGTCTTCCAAATGGACAATGACCCCAAGCATACTTACAAAGTTGTGGAAAAAAGGCTTAACCTGTTGCTTCTACTCGGGATGCTTGCGTCCCAACTAGAGCTCTGGAAATGCAAATGCGCTACGCTAAATGCTAATAGTATTAGTTAAAACTCAAAAGTTCATTAAAATACACATGCAGGGTATCGAATTAACCTCTTCAGTCGACCCTCTACTTTTTTGAACATTTTGTTAAAAATCGCGCAACATTTCAGCGCCCTGCTACTCATGCCAGGAATATAGTACGTTCATATGGTTAAAATGTGTGGATAGGAAACCCTCGGATGTTTTTAAAACTGGTTAAATCACGACTGTGGCTATTACATAACGTGCGTTACATCGGAAAGCGCAGGAAAACCTGATCACAGAAAATGGAAATAAATATCCTTGCGCCACTTCCAGCAATTGTTAACAGTGAGCCGAATTAGATAAGACCGAGCATTCAACTCCCACAGCATCCCCATGTTGTCTAGAGTCTTGTGAATTGAATCATCTTTGATTCTTGGTTGAACCGAAACAGGGGCACTGCTTACCTCCGGTCTCCGCCCAGATCATTCCGGAAGAGCTCTCTCCTGAAATTTTTTCCAAGACGACAGCTAATGATATTTACATCGCCTACGGATGATTTTTATCGCTTATTAACGTTTACTAATACCTAAAGTAGCATTACAAACGTATTTCGAAGTGTTTTGTGAAAGTTTATCGTCTACTTTTGAATTTTAAAAAATGACGTTACGTTGTGAAATCGCTGTTTTTCGTTTATCACACAGTCTACATATAACGATATCTTGGCTTTATATGGCCCGATTTAATCGAAATAAAGACCCAATAGTGTTTATGGGACATCTAGGAGTGCCAACAAAGAAGATGGTGAAAGGTAATGACTGTTTTCTATTTTATTGTGCGGTTTGTGTAACGCCGAAATGCTAATTATTTTGTTTACGCCCCCTGCTGTGCTTTTCTGTTGTAGTGTATTGGTGCATGCTATCAGATAATAGCTTCTCATGCTGTCGCCGAAAAGCATTTTAAAAATCGGACTTGTTGCCTGGATTCACAACGAGTGTAGCTTTAATTTGATACCCTGCATGTGTATTTTAATGAACTTTTGAGTTTTAACTAATACTATTAGCATTTAGCGTAGCGCATTTGCATTTCCAGAGCTCTAGTTGGGACGCAAGCGTCCCAAGTAGAGGCAAGAGGTTAAAGCTACACTCGTTGTGAATCCAGGCAACAAGTCAGATTTTTAAAATGCTTTTCGGCGAAAGCATGAGAAGCTATTATCTGATAGCATGCAACACCCCAAAAGACCCACAGGGGACGTAAACAAAATAATTAGCATTTCGGCGTTACACAAACCGCACAATAAAATAGAAAACATTCATTACCTTTCACCATCTTCTTTGTTGGCACTCCTAGATGTCCCATAAACACTATTTGGGTCTTTATTTCGATTAAATCGGTCCATATAAAGCCTAGATATCGTTATATGTAGACTGTGTGATAAACGAAAAAAACATTGTTTCAAAACGTAACGTCATTTTTTAAAATTCAAAAAGTCGACGATAAACTTTCACAAAACACTTCGAAATACGTTTGTAATGCAACTTTAGGTATTAGTAAACGTTAATAAGCGATAAAATTCATCAGGAGGCGATGTAAAGATCATTAGCTGTCCGTCTGGAAAAATGTCCGGCTAGAAACTCAACGAAAATATCCGGTCCTAGACCGGATTAGATACGGTGTCCTGCATGTGTTTGACCAAGAAAAAACTCGAAGGGAAATGACAAGACTCTAGACACCGTGTGGAAGCTGTAGGTACTGCAACCTCAGTCAATTAATTGTGGATCACCTTTATCAATGGGATCAAGTAGCGCATGGATATATTTTCCCATTTTCAGTGATCAGTTTTTCCTGTGCTTTTCGATGTAAATGCCGTTCTGGTAAAGCCACAGCAGTGATTTAACCAGTTTTTTAAACATCTGAGTGTTTTCTATCCACACAGACTAAGCAAATGCATATACTATATTCCTGGCATGAGTAGCAGGGCGCTGAAATGTTGCGCGATTTTTAACAGAATGTTCAAAAAAGTAGAGGGTCGACTGAAGAGGTTAATTAAGGACAACAAAGACCAGGTATAGGAGTGGTCATCACAAAGCCCTGACTTCAATCCTATAGAAAATGTGTGGGCAGAACTGAAAAAGTGTGTACGAGCAAGGAGGCCTGCAAACCTGAATCAGTTACACCAGCTCTGTCAGGAGGAATGTGGCAAAATTCAGCCAATTTATTGTGGGAAGCTTGTGGAAGGCAACCTGAAACGTTTGACCCAAGTTAAACAATTTAAAGATAATGCTATCAAATATTAATTGAGTGTATGTAGACTTCTGACCCACTGGGAATGTGATGAAGAAATAAAATCTCTCTGCTAATCTCTCTGCTAATCTCTCTGCTAATCTCTCTGCTATTATTCTGATATTTCACATTCTTCAAATAAAGTGGGGATCCTAAATGAACTAAACAGGGGATATTTACTTGGATTAAATTTCAGGAATTGTGAAAAACTGAGTTTAAATGTATTTGGCTAAGATATATGTAAACTTCCGACTTCAACTGTATGTGTCAGGGACACCGACATTTTGCTGCCGGACAAGCTAAACACATTCTTCATCCGAATTGAGGATATTGATGTCTGAGGATTGTGAGCTCTCGTTCTCCGTGGCCAACATGAGTAAGACATTTAAGCTTGTTAACCCTCGCAAAGCTGCCGGACCAGACATCAGCCCTAGCCCTGTCCTTAGAGCATGCGCAGACCAGCTGGCTGGAGTGTTTACGGACAAATTCAATCTCTCCCTATCCCAGTCTGCTGTCCCCACTTGCTTCAAGATGTCTACCATTGTTCCTGTTCCCAAAAAAGCGAAGGTAACTGAACTGAAGGACTTTCGTCCCGTAGCACTCACTTCTGTCATCATTTAAGTGCATCCACCTTACCCGGCACACTAGACCCACTGTAATTTGCATTAGGCCTCAATAGATCCACAGATGATTCAGTCACAATTGCACTGCAAACTGCCCCATCCCATCTGTACAAGAGGAATAACTATGCAAGAGCGTTGTTCATTGACTACAGATCAGCTTTCAACACCACAATGTTCTCCAAGCTCATCATTAAGCTCAGGGCCCTGTATCTGAATTCTCTCCTGTGCAACTGGGTCCAGGACTTCCTGATGGGCCGCCCCCAGGTGGTGATGGTATGATATATATATTTTTTTACTTGTGCATAAGGCATATGTTTTCTCCATTTGCAATATATGATTTCATAGGAAGTCAAAAGTAAAAATAGCAACATTTTGGAAAAAACTTCACTCAAAAGTGCTTTCTGGACCGTTTTTATTTTGTGTCAATTACACATGTATAGGAACTGTATCAACATACTTTAGTCATATTTTATTATCATCATTTTTGTTTTACTTTTGCGTAAGGTATATGTTTTGTCCATTTGCAATATGATTTCATAGGAAGTCAAAAGTCGAAAAAAGTGAACTTTTTTTCAAAAACGAATCATGTGTAAGAACTGTATGAATATACTTTTGTCAAATGTTATTATCATATTATTGTTTTATTCTTTTACTTGTGCATAAGGCATATGTTTTGTCCATTTGCAATATGATTTCATAGGAAGTCAAAAGTCAAAAGTCAAAGTCAAAAGTCACTTTTTTTTGGCCAAATGCCATAAGAATGTCCAAATGCAATATGAAACATTTGAAAATGCCAAATCAGGATGTTATGTCCATTTTCCATGTACCATCACAAATTTGACATGCTCAAAAATACTGCAGAAATGCAAAATTGACTGGCCTGATGAACTCGGGATGGCCGGGCAGTGATGGTGGTTCCTCTCCATCGCTCGTTAGGGTTAATTTCATCATGTCCATTTGGTGATAGTACCTCACTGTTTAAACATATTGCAAATGGACAAAAGTCACCAGCAAGTCACCATCCATCAGTCAATTAGATATCATTCTGACACCAAACTGATACAAACTGACACCAAACCCACTTTTTCCAACTCGTTTAGAAGCCAACTATCATATACTTCAGAGCTGGCCAAAAATTCACAACGCCTTCTGTTCAAACCATAATAAAAACGTAAAACACGTAGTTACATTCTAGCTGCGGGTCCAGTTATGACATTATGTGTAGGCCTATGTGAGGCGACCCCGAATCCCAAGTTTCGGCTCGATAGGTAATTTGGTGCCCGAGCAAGACCCTAATTGGTGCTGAAAATCCACTTTTTTCCATGCCTTGCTACGGGGTCCTTGAATGAGCTATCGGCCAGAAACGTTGGGGTCTATCTATATGGGGCGAGGCGGTCGCAATGCAAACATTTCTAAATGTCGGCATTTTCGTGATGCAAAAATTAATTAAAGTTATTGCAAATGTACGAGGCTGTTTCTCAGTCAGAGAACCGTCTAGAGCCATGTAACTCACTTACGTTAAGAACTGACCGATATACACAGGGTTGAATGCATTATTCATCACAAACTGTTGGTTGGGTATGGAAAAACACGTTTAGGGTGATTTTAACCACTTCCGGTTGCTTTAGGAAGCTTAGAATCGACACAGGTAGACCTCATAGTGTCCTGATGGGCTGTTCATAAGGCATTCATAAACCACGTAGGCTTCAGGTTGACTTTAGAGGAGCAGGCAATGTATTCCTATGGGGAGAGATGTCATTGTAATCTGTGAGATAAAAAAAAAACATATTAACTGTTAAGGGTTAATGTCACACAGTCAAGGTTAGGCTTGCACAGATCGGGAGGACCTGAGGTCGAATTGTGCTTCTCACCCTAACGGTTCTCTCACTGTCACCCAAAAGCAAATTACATTTAGGGCCAGGCTTAATTTTGGGCCTACTTTTTTCACGGTCGCTGCACTCGGAGCGAGCTACGGTCTAGCGTGGCATCTCGTTGAACTCGGCACGGCCTAGAGAATATGAAAATGCCATTGCAGGCTCTGTGTGTCTTTAATATGATTGCTTTTCTTATTTTCGTGAAAATGTTGCCTGCTGCCAGCAGAGCCTAGCATAGCATTATTCCATGATAAACTTACACAAATGCTTGTCTAGCGTTGGCTGTAACGCATATTTTGAAAATCTGAGATGACAGTGTGATTAACAAAAGGCTAAGCTGTCTCAATATATTTCATTCGTGATTTTCATGAATAGGAACATTTTCTAGGGGTATTTATGTCCGCTGCGTTATGCTAATTCGTTTGAGGCTATGATTACGCTCCCGGATCCGGGATTGCTAGTCACAAGAAGTTAAGCACCACACTTTGTCACTCCATCCTTGCTGTGTGTGTGTGTGTGTGAGAGAGCTTTTCTTTGACATCTGTTGGGAGAAATGACTGACTAACAGTTCATGGGGGTTGCCTAATCACACATATGAAGTTTTGAAAAGATCTGACCTTTTTAACCCTTCGAAACAGCACCTATTACACCATTTTAAGGCACTTCCGGTTTACACAGGAACCTGAAACACATATCCTCCTTGGGGTAGGCATTTCTGGAATTTTGAGTTTGAAGTCTTTATGTTAAGAACTGACTTATTTATGGAGGGTTTAGTGAGTGTATGTTATTTCAGAAAATCACAGAAATCTCGCAGAGCTCCGAAGAACAATTTAAAAAGTTTTGTATGAACACGCTGCAACTGGATCTGTAACTGTTTTTTTTTTAAAACACCTATTTTAGAACATCACCAATTTGACATTGTACGATTTCTCTTAAATGACGATAGATAAATGGCTGGTTATTTTTTTATTGACACCGGAGGTTCCTTTACTTTGACGTGAAGCGGAAAAATTATTGCTCTATTTTAATTTTGGACCTTTAATCCCAGAAAAAGGCCATAACTCAAAAACCGTTGAGGCCTAGACGCCATCTTGTTCGGGGCCAACTGCCCATTATGCCAAACCTATGCTCACCAAGTTTTGGATTTGTGATGTTTTGTACGTTTGCAATATGATTCCATTCGCCCTCTTGGGGATTTACCGGGACAGCGGAAAAATGACCAGAGTTCGTTTGATGACTTCCATGAAGATCCGGCCCTGCCGCAAGGCCCGACGCGGCAGGGAATTTTACAAACGTTTTCGGACGTCTAGTAAGGGACCGTACATTGTGGTCTTTCTTACATGTGGTCTTTCTCACTAACCATATGGCAAATGTCAAAATGTTCCCTTGAGGTAAAGTTTCCAAAACTGTAAAAATATTGCCGGGTAGTATAAGAGAACTGATATTGCAGGCAAAAGCCTGAGAAAAATCCAAACAGGAAGTGACTCTTATTTTGAAACCTCTGCGTTCCTAAGCCTCCCTATTGAGCATTGAAAGGGATATCAACCAGATTCCTTTTTCTATGGCTTCCCTAATGTGTCTACAGTCACAATACATACGCAACAATAACATTCCGTCAGTGGTTAGCTGGTGGCTCTCAGAGTGATTTGTGCGTAATAGACAAAGGTGGCCATTGCTCCTCTCGCTCCTACTAAGAAGCCAATTGTCCCGGTTTATATATTATCGAATAGATATTTGAAAAACACCTTGAGGATTGATTATAAAAAACGTTTGCCATGTTTCTGTCGATATTATGGATCTAATTTGGAATATATTTTGGCGTTGTCGTGACCGCAATTTCCGGGGGATTTCTCAACAAAACGTGAAGAACAAACGGAGGTATTTCAGCTATAAAAATAATCTTTATGGAACAAAAGGAACATTTGTTGTGTAACTGGGAGTCTCGTGAGTGAAAACATCCAAAGCTAATCAAAGGTAAACAATTTAATTTGATTGCTTTTCTGATTTTCGTGACCAAGCTGCCCTCTGCTAGCTGGACATAATGCTATGCTAGGCTATCGATAAACTTACACAAATACTTGTCTTGCTTTGGATGTAAAGCATAATTTCAAAATCTGAGATAACAGGGTGATTAACAAAAGGCTAAGCTGTGTTTCACTATATTTCACTTGTGATTTCATGAATATGAATATTTTCTAGTAATATTTTTTGTCCGTTGCGTTATGCTAATTAGTGTAGTTGATGACAAGTCTCCCGGATCCGGGAGGGGTAGTTCTAAGATTAAGGACCTCAACCACCCGAGTCACGGCCTGTTCTTTCTTTCGTTCTCCCTATGTATGTATACTGTATTGTGTGTATTTTCATACTCTGGATACAGACATTGCTCATCCTAATATTTCTATACTTCTATATTTCATTATTTTACTTTTATGTTTGTGTGTTTTGTTGTGTACTGTTAGATATTACTGCACTGTTGGAGCTAGGAACAGAAGCATTTCTGTCACACCCTGATCTGATTCACCTGCCTTGTTCTTGTCTCCACCCCTCTCCAGGTATCACACCCTGATCTGTTTCACCTGCCTTGTTCTTGTCTCCACCCCTCTCCAGGTGTCACACCCTGATCTGTTTCACCTGCCTTGTTCCTGTCTCCACCCCTCTCCAGGTGTCACACCCTGATCTGTTTCACCTGCCTTGTTCCTGTCTCCACCCCTCTCCAGGTGTCACACCCTGATCTGTTTCACCTGCCTTGTTCTTGTCTCCACCCCTCTCCAGGTGTCACACCCTGATCTGTTTCACCTGCCTTGTTCCTGTCTCCACCCCTCTCCAGGTGTCACACCCTGATCTGTTTCACCTGCCTTGTTCTTGTCTCCACCCCTCTCCAGGTGTCACACCCTGATCTGTTTCACCTGCCTTGTTCCTGTCTCCACCCCTCTCCAGGTGTCACACCCTGATCTGTTTCACCTGCCTTGTTCCTGTCTCCACCCCTCTCCAGGTGTCACACCCTGATCTGTTCACCTGCCTTGTTCCTGTCTCCACCCCTCTCCAGGTGTCACACCCTGATCTGTTCACCTGCCTTGTTCCTGTCTCCAACCCTCTCCAGGTGTCACACCCTGATCTGTTTCACCTGCCTTGTTCTTGTTCCTGTCTCCACCCCTCTCCAGGTGTCACACCCTGATCTGTTCACCTGCCTTGTTCCTGTCTCCACCCTCTCCAGGTGTCACACCCTGATCTGTTTCACCTGCCTTGTTCTTGTCTCCACCCTCTCCAGGTGTCACACCCTGATCTGTTTCACCTGCCTTGTTCCTGTCTCCACCCCTCTCCAGGTGTCACACCCTGATCTGTTTCACCTGCCTTGTTCCTGTCTCCACCCCTCTCCAGGTGTCACACCCTGATCTGTTCACCTGCCTTGTTCCTGTCTCCACCCCTCTCCAGGTGTCACACCCTGATCTGTTCACCTGCCTTGTTCCTGTCTCCACCCCTCTCCAGGTGTCACACCCTGATCTGTTTCACCTGCCTTGTTCTTGTCTCCACCCCTCTCCAGGTGTCACACCCTGATCTGTTTCACCTGCCTTGTTCCTGTCTCCACCCCTTTCCAGGTGTCACACCCTGATCTGTTTCACCTGCCTTGTTCTTGTCTCCACCCCTCTCCAGGTGTCACACCCTGATCTGTTTCACCTGCCTTGTTCCTGTCTCCACCCCTCTCCAGGTGTCACACCCTGATCTCTTTCACCTGCCTTGTTCTTGTCTCCACCCCTCTCCAGGTGTCACACCCTGATCTGTTTCACCTGCCTTGTTCCTGTCTCCACCCCTCTCCAGGTGTCACACCCTGATCTGTTTCACCTGCCTTGTTCCTGTCTCCACCCCTCTCCAGGTGTCACACCCTGATCTGTTTCACCTGCCTTGTTCCTGTCTCCACCCCTCTCCAGGTGTCACACCCTGATCTGTTCACCTGCCTTGTTCCTGTCTCCACCCCCCGCCAGGTGTCTCCTATTTTTACCCATTATCCCCTGTTTACTTTGTTTCGTCAGGTCTCACCAGCGTTTCACGTTTCTCCTGTTTTGTTTTCTAGTCCTCCCGGTTTTGACCTTTGTGCATGTCCCTGAGTCCGCCTGCCGTTCTGTCCCTGATTGTCTCTGCCCTGGATTACACCTCTGCCTGCCCTCGACCTGCCCTTTGCCTGTCTCTTTGTTATAATAAATATTCTGAGAATCAAGCTATCCGCCTCCTGTGTCTGCATCTGGGTCAAATCCTGAGCTGTATTACAGTTCCCTACACACACTATAACATCTGCTAAATATGTGTATACGACCAATAACATTGTCTTTCATTTGACGTGCACACAAGGACTGTTGGGGGTTGCGGTGGAAGGGCTTTGTGATACAGAAACAGTGACACGGTCCTGTTTCACGCTGTGAAAACAGCCTTAGACCAGAGTGATGGCTGTGTTTGCATGGACTATGTGTATGCTTTTGTGTGTATGCCAGACTGAGCAAAGATTGACATGCAGATTAGAGAAGGTGTGTTTGTCTTTGTCCGGTCATCTGTTTGTATGTGGCTTGTGTGTTTTTGCATGTGTGTGTGTGTTTGTACCTTTGAGTGTTTGTTTATTTGCTTGTACTTGTGTGTGTGTGTGTGTGTGTGTGTGTGTGTGTGTGTGTGTGTGTGTGTGTGTGTGTGTGTGTGTGTGTGTGTGTGTGTGTGTGCGCATATTGGCTGAGCGGTATCTAGGAGTGGATGAGCCAGGGTAAACAGGCCCTGGAGCATTTGGCACTGTTTTGTCTGCCTGTGTTCTCCTGTGGCGATAGGGATTCTCCAGCCCCAATTGACACCAGGCTTCATCTAACAGGCTGCTTCATGTGATGTATTGTTGTCTCTACCTTCTTGCCCTTTTGTACCATGTTTTGTGCTGCTACCATGTTGTGCTTCTGCCATGTTGTTGTTATGTTGTGTTGCTACCATGCTGAGTTGTCATGTGTTGCAGCCTTGCTATGTTGTTGTCTTGGGTCTCTCTTTAGGTAATGTTGTGTTGTCTCTCTTGTTGTGATGTGTGTTTTGTTCTATATTTATATTCTATATATTAAAATAAAAAAATCACGGGCCCCCGTTCCCGCAGGAGGCCTTTTGCCTTTTGACAGGCTGTCATTGTAAATAGAATTTGTTCTTAAACTGACTTGCCTGGTTAAATAAAGGTTAAATAAAAATGTAAAAAACAGCAACGATGAGAGAGATGGCCTGGGCGTGCTTGGGAATGGAAAAGCTGCTTTGCTAAACACCAACATTAGATTTCCAATCAGATGCTTTCCAAAATCTGCTAGAGCTAATGAATGCAGAAAATATGTCGCTGTTGAATAATGAAATGGAATTGATGTTCCAGACTGAATTTGTTTCTGGCCTTGTTGCACCAGACTGAGCGAGAGAGAGGAGGGAGAGAGAGGAGCGAGAGAGAGGAGCGAGAGAGAGGAGGGAGAGAGAGGAGCGAGAGAGAGGAGCGAGAGAGAGGAGCGAGAGAGAGGAGCGAGAAAGAGGAGCGAGAGAGAGGAGCGAGAGAGAGGAGGGAGAGAGAGGAGCGAGAGAGAGGAGCGAGAGAGAGGAGCGAGAGAGAGGAGCGAGAGAGAGGAGGAAGAGAAAGGAGCGAGAGAGAGGAGCGAGAGAGAGGAGGGAGAGAGAGAAAAAGGAAGAAGGGAGAGGAATAGAAGACCACAACAGAAAAAGAGCGGAGAAGACAGGAGGGAGAAATGAGGCCTAATTATTTCTAACAGGGTGACAGTACAGACTTGGGCCCTGGTTACCCACCACAGACTCTTCCTTTCTCTTTCTATCTATCTCCTCTCTCCATCACTCACTCACTCACTCACTCACTCACTCACTCACTCACTCACTCACTCACTCACCACTCACTCACTCACTCACTCACTCACTCACTCACTCACAGACACTACTCCAAGGCTTTAAGGAGAGATCACAACACTCTATCTAAAGAGATAATTATCACGTGCAGGAGCAGAATGACATAGCCTCAAGAATCTGTGAGGGTGTGTGTTAATTCCTGTTCTTTTTGACCTTTGACATGACAGACATGACTTGAGTAAGACAAGGCACAGAACAGACAAGAACAGAATTTTCTGGATAAAGATAGTGTGTTTGTGTCTTTTCCAGATGTTTGATGTTCCTCTTTCACCAATTTGTATTTTATTTTAATGTTTTTAATGAATCTATTTCCTTCAGTGTAAAACCTTAGAATAACCTTTGACAGATGAGCGTGTTTACATGTTTCAGAGAGAAAGAGATATATTTGTTTTTGTGTGTGTGTGTGTGTGTGTGTGTGTGTGTGTGTGTGTGTGTGTGTGTGTGTGTGTGTGTGTGTGTGTGTGTTAGTACAGTTTGTCTATATGGAAATTGGGGAAGACAGTGCCGGGGACACACTCCTAGGTGGTGTGATGGGAGCAGTGGGGGTTCAATGATGGCCGTGGGCGGTGTGTGTAATCTAGGCATTCCAGCATGCTCCTGCTGGTTGACTGTGTGTGTGTGTGTGTGTGTGTGTGTGTGTGTGTGTGTGTGTGTGTGTGTGTGTGTGTGTGTGTGTGTGTGTGTGTGTGTATGTTTGTGTGTGTGTTTGCTTCTCTGTGTCAGTGGAATTTCTTCATCGATTTCCACATAATATTCCATGCTCCTGCTGGTTGACTGTGTGTGTGTGTGTGTGTGTGTGTGTGTGTGTGTGTGTGTGTGTGTGTGTGTGTGTGTGTGTGTATGTTTGTGTGAGTGTGTGTGTGTGTGTATGTTTGTGTGTGTGTTTGCTTCTCTGTGTCAGTGGAATTTCTTCATTGATTTCCACATAATTTTCCAGGTATAATGAAGTAGGATCAGTTACATTACTCACACTCTCACAGAGATACACACACACACACACACACACACACACACACACACACACACACACACACACACACACACAATTCCATGACCCCGGATCAGAAGGTCATATTAATTCCCTGTGTTGGACACTTGTAGTTAATATATGTGTTATTGTCCCAGACCTTGGACGTTCGGAGAAAGTGCAAAAACGTCTAATTGTGCAGTGAGATGGTGAGAGCTTGTTGGGCTCTGAGTGTCACATGATCAGTCCCAGTGCTTTGGACTTGTATTTTGATGTTTTAGTTGAACCCTGTCCCCAACCTTAACCCTTACCTTAACCATTCATAAATTCATAACCCTGTCCCCAACCTTAACCCTTACCTTAACCATTCATTTTACATTTAAGTCATTTAGCAGACGCTCTTATCCAGAGCGACTTACAAATTGGTGCATTCACCTTATGACATCCAGTGGAACAGTAGTGCATCTAAATCTTTTAAGGGGGGGGGTGAGAGGGATTACTTTATCCTATCCTAGGTATTCCTTAAAGAGGTGGGGTTTCAGGTGTCTCCGGAAGGTGGTGATTGACTCCGCTGTCCTGGCGTCGTGAGGGAGTTTGTTCCACCATTGGGGGGCCAGAGCAGCGAACAGTTTTGACTGGGCTGAGCGGGAACTGTACTTCCTCAGTGGTAGGGAGGCGAGCAGGCTAGAGGTGGATGAACGCAGTGCCCTTGTTTGGGTGTAGGGCCTGATCAGAGCCTGAGGTACTGAGGTGCCGTTCCCCTCACAGCTCCGTAGGCAAGCACCATGGTCTTGTAGCGGATGCGAGCTTCAACTGGAAGCCAGTGGAGAGAGCGGAGGAGCGGGGTGACGTGAGAGAACTTGGGAAGGTTGAACACCAGACGGGCTGCGGCGTTCTGGATGAGTTGTAGGGGTTTAATGGCACAGGCAGGGAGCCCAGCCAACAGCGAGTTGCAGTAATCCAGACGGGAGATGACAAGTGCCTGGATTAGGACCTGCGCCGTTCCTGTGTGAGGCAGGGTCGTACTCTGCGGATGTTGTAGAGCATGAACCTACAGGAACGGGCCACCGCCTTGATGTTAGTTGAGAACGACAGGGTGTTGTCCAGGATCACGCCAAGGTTCTTAGCGCTCTGGGAGGAGGACACAATGGAGTTGTCAACCGTGATGGCGAGATCATGGAACGGGCAGTCCTTCCCCGGGAGGAAGAGCAGCTCCGTCTTGCCGAGGTTCAGCTTGAGGTGGTGATCCGTCATCCACACTGATATGTCTGCCAGACATGCAGAGATGCGATTCGCCACCTGGTCATCAGAAGGGGGAAAGGAGAAGATTAATTGTGTGTCGTCTGCATAGCAATGATAGGAGAGACCATGTGAGGTTATGACAGAGCCAAGTGACTTGGTGTATAGCGAGAATAGGAGAGGGCCTAGAACAGAGCACTGGGGGACACCAGTGGTGAGAGCACGTGGTGTGGAGACGGATTCTCGCCACGCCACCTGGTAGGAGCGACCTGTCAGGTAGGACGCAATCCAAGCGTGGGCCGCGCCGGAGATGCCCAACTCGGAGAGGGTGGAGAGGAGGATCTGATGGTTCACAGTATCGAAGGCAGCCGATAGGTCTAGAAGGATGAGAGCAGAGGAGAGAGAGTTAGCTTTAGCAGTGCGGAGCGCTCCGTGATACAGAGAAGAGCAGTCTCAGTTGAATGACTAGTCTTGAAACCTGACTGATATGGATCAAGAAGGTCATTCTGAGAGAGATAGCGGGAGAGCTGGCCAAGGACGGCACGTTCAAGAGTTTTGGAGAGAAAAGAAAGAAGGGATACTGGTCTGTAGTTGTTGACATCGGAGGGATCGAGTGTAGGTTTTTTCAGAAGGGGTGCAACTCTCGCTCTCTTGAAGACGGAAGGGACGTAGCCAGCGGTCAGGGATGAGTTGATGAGCGAGGTGAGGTAAGGGAGAAGGTCTCCGGAAATGGTCTGGAGAAGAGAGGAGGGGATAGGGTCAAGCGGGCAGGTTGTTGGGCGGCCGGCCGTCACAAGACGCGAGATTTCATCTGGAGAGAGAGGGGAGAAAGAGGTCAGAGCACAGGGTAGGGCAGTGTGAGCAGAACTAGCGGTGTCGTTTGACTTAGCAAACGAGGATCGGATGTCGTCGACCTTCTTTTCAAAATGGTTGACGAAGTCATCTGCAGAGAGGGAGGAGGGGGGGGGGGAGGAGGATTCAGGAGGGAGGAGAAGGTTGCAAAGAGCTTCCTAGGGTTAGAGGCAGATGCTTGGAATTTAGAGTGGTAAAAAGTGGCTTTAGCAGCAGAGAGAGAAGAGGAAAATGTAGAGAGGAGGGAGTGAAAGGATGTCAGGTCCGCAGGGAGGCGAGTTTTCCTCCATTTCCGCTCGGCTGCCCAGAGCCCTGTTCTGTGAGCTCGCAATGAGTCGTCGAGCCACGGAGCGGGAGGGGAGGACCGAGCCAGCCTGGAGGATAGGGGACATAGAGAGTCAAAGGATGCAGAAAGGGAGGAGAGGAGGGTTGAGGAGGCAGAATCAGGAGATAGGTTGGAGAAGGTTTGAGCAGAGGGAAGAGATGATAGGATGGAAGAGGAGAGAGTAGCGGGGGAGAGAGAGCGAAAGTTGGGACGGCGCGATACCATCCGAGTAGGGGCAGTGTGGGAAGTGTTGGATGAGAGCGAGAGGGAAAAGGATACAAGGTAGTGATCGGAGACTTGGAGGGGAGTTGCAACGAGGTTAGTGGAAGAACAGCATCTAGTAAAGATGAGGTCGAGCGTATTTCCTGCCTTGTGAGTAGGGGGGGAAGGTGAGAGGGTGAGGTCAAAAGAGGAGAGGAGTGGAAAGAAGGAGGCAGAGAGGAATGAGTCAAAGGTAGACGTGGGGAGGTTAAAGTCACCCAGAACTGTGAGAGGTGAGCCGTCCTCAGGAAAGGAGCTTATCAAGGCATCAAGCTCATTGATGAACTCTCCGAGGGAACCTGGAGGGCGATAAATGATAAGGATGTTAAGCTTGAAAGGGCTGGTAACTGTGACAGCATGGAATTCAAAGGAGGCGATAGACAGATGGGTAAGGGGAGAAAGAGAGAATGACCACTTGGGAGAGATGAGGATCCCGGTGCCACCACCCCGCTGACCAGAAGCTCTCGGGGTGTGCGAGAACACGTGGGCAGACGAAGAGAGAGCAGTAGGAGTAGCAGTGTTGTCTGTGGTGATCCATGTTTCCGTCAGTGCCAAGAAGTCGAGGGACTGGAGGGAGGCATAGGCTGAGATGAACTCTGCCTTGTTGGCCGCAGATCGGCAGTTCCAGAGGCTACCGGAGACCTGGAACTCCACGTGGGTCTTGCGCGCTGGGACCACCAGATTAGGTGGCCGCGGCCACGCGGTGTGGAGCGTTTGTATGGTCTGTGCAGAGAGGAGAGAACAGGGATAGACAGACACATAGTTGACAGGCTACAGAAGAGGCTACGCTAATGCAAAGGAGATTGGAATGACAAGTGGACTACACGTCTCGAGTGTTCAGAAAGTTAAGCTTACGTAGCAAGAATCTTATTGACTAAAATGATTAAAATGATACAGTACTGCTGAAGTAGGCTAGCTGGCAGAGGCTGCGTTGTTGACTATGTAGGCTAGCTGGCAGTGGCTGCGTTGTTGACACTACACTAATCAAGTCGTTCCGCTGAGTGTAATAGTTTCTACTGTGCTGCTATTCGGGGCTAGCTGGCTAGCTAGCAGTGTTGATTACGTTACGTTGCTAAAAGAACGACAATAGCTGGCTAGCTAACCTAGGAAATCGCTCTAGACTACACAATTATCTTTGATACAAAGACGGCTATGTAGCTAGCTATGTAGCTAGGTACGATCAAACAAATCAAGCCGTTGTACTGTAATGAAATGAAATGAAAAATGTGATACTACCTGTGGAGCGACTTAAATGCGACCGGGTTGTTGAGTGCGGAAGTTCTGTTCGGTAGACGTTGGCTAGCTGTTGGCTAGCTAGCAGTGTCTCCTACGTTAAGGACGACAAATAGCTGGCTAGCTAACCTCGGTAAATTAAGATAATCACTCTAAAACTACACACTCTAAACTACACAATTATCTTGGATACGAAGACAGCAAAGACAACTATGTAGCTAGCTAACACTACACTAATCAAGTCGTTCAGTTGAGTGTAATAGTTGTGCTGCTAATCGGTAGACGGTGGACGTTAGCTATCTGGCTAGCTGCAGGGCAGATAGCAGTGTAGACTGCGTTAGGACGACGAAATACGATAATTACGCAATTATCTATGATACAAAGATGGCTATGTAGCTAGCTAAGAAGAAATTGCTAAGATTAGACAAATCAAACCGTTGTACTATAATGAAATGTAATGAAATGTAATACTACCTGCGGACCGAGTGCGGATGCGACCGCTCGCTCCAACCCGGAAGTTACCATTCATAACCTGTCCCAAACCTTAACCCTTACCTTAACCATTCATAGCCCTGTCCCCAACCTTAACCCTTACCTTAACCATTCGTAACCCTGTCCCAAACCTTAACCCTTACCTTAACCATTCATAACCCTGTCCCAAACCTTACCTTAACCATTCATAACCCTGTCCCAAACCTTACCTTAACCATTCATAACCCTGTCCCCAACCTTAACACTTACCCATTCAGAATTTAGGCCTAAATTTAACCTTCGGAATGTTACATTTACGGACAAATGTCGGATTCTTCAGTGAGAACACACACGCACACACTAACACAGGCACACAGGCACAGGCACAGGCACACACACACACACACACACACACACACACACACACACACACACACACACACACACACACACACACACACACACAATATTGATAGATTTGCAGTGAAATGACTAACGTGTTTAAGGGAGATAAGAGAGGAGTTTTCAGTGAGTGACTGGGTCCCTCTTAAACGCTCATCTGTCATTATCCATTTTCATAGAATACACATTTCATCACAGATAGGAGGAGGAGAGGAAGGAGGAGAACGAGAGAGAGAGAGAGAGAGGGTAGAGGGAAGGAGGAGCACGAGGGAGAGAGAGGGTAGAGGGAAGGAGGAGCACGAGGGAGAGAGAGGGTAGAGAGAAGGAGGAGCACGAGGGAGAGAGAGGGTAGAGGGAAGGAAGAGCACGAGGGAGAGAGAGGGTAGAGGGAAGGAGGAGCACGAGGGAGAGAGAGGGTAGAGGGAAGGAGGAGCACGAGGGAGAGAGAGGGTAGAGGGAAGGAGGAGCACGAGGGAGAGAGAGGGTAGAGGGAAGGAGGAGCACGAGGGAGAGAGAGGGTAGAGGGAAGGAGGAGCACGAGGGAGGGAGAGGGTAGAGGGAAGGAGGAGAACGAGAGAGAGAGAGAGGGTAGAGGGAAGGAGGAGCACGAGGGAGAGAGAGGGTAGAGGGAAGGAGGAAAACGAGAGAGTGAGAGAGAGGGTAGAGGGAAGGAGGAGCACGAGAGAGGGAGAGGCCTAGGAGGGTAGTGAAGGGGAGATTGAGAGAATGGGGAAGGGATTGAGGGAGCGAATGTTTTCTTTACCAGGAAGCTCCATAGGGATTATTAAAGAGTGTATTGGCTATATCTATATATTATGGCAATGAAGTCCCCCATCGTGTGTGTGTGTGTGTGTGTGTTTCTAGGTGGTTAAAGTGCATGCTCATAAAGCCGCAGTGCCATTATCAGCCTTTCTCTCTGATTTGGGTGATCTAATCTCTCCCTGATCCGATCCTCAAGCTTGACCTTGGTTGACCTTTATTTCAGAAAGCTGTAGCATCACGGAACATTCTGTAGATATATTGTTTAGAACATACATACTTTCCCAGCATGGAGAATAGGGAATTGTGTCCTAATGTTCATTACATTTCGTTCTGACACGTTCTGGACATTTAATCGTCCGGCGTGTCTTTTACAACCCTTGTGAATAAGCGCCTTACAGGCAGGAACGTTTGGCTCGTTGTGCTAAAGTGAAGCAGATAATGAAGTGACATTAATTATTCCTTCTGAGAATGCTGTGTGTTCGTGGCCAACGGTTGATTTGAGAAATCAACATTGGAAAAACATGGATTGGGGAAATCTCAGGAACGTTGCCATAGAGAGAGTGCCACCCTGGGACTTCTGCTCACACATACTGAAGTTACAATTTCTTAGTGGGTTGTAAAAATGCTAAATGCACTGTGCCTCACTTCTTAAAGATATCATTGATTTGAGTTTGGTTGACTAATTCAAGTTTTTCTGACAGTGACAATTCTGGTTACAGAGAGAAGAAATACTAAGCATAGAATTATTATTCTTTGAGAATCAAGTGATGCACCAGATTGGTGTATCTATAGGTTCATGCTGGACCAGATTGGTGTATCTATAGGTTCATGCTGGACCAGATTGGTGTATCTATAAATTCATGCTGGACCAGATTGGTGTATCTATAGGTTCATGCTGGACCAGATTGTTGCATCTATAGGTTCATGCTGGACCAGATTGTTGCATCTATAGGTTCATGCTGGACCAGATTGTTGCATCTATAGGTTCATGCTGGACCAGATTGTTGCATCTATAGGTTCATGCTGGACCAGATTGTTGCATCTATAGGTTCATGCTGGACCAGATTGTTGCATCTATAGGTTCATGCTGGACCAGATTGGTGTATCTATAAATTCATGCTGGACCAGATTGGTGTATCTATAGGTTCATGCTGGACCAGATTGTTGCATCTATAGGTTCATGCTGGACCAGATTGTTGCATCTATAGGTTCATGCTGGACCAGATTGGTGCATCTATAGGTTCATGCTGGACCAGATTGTTGCATCTATAGGTTCATGCTGGACCAGATTGTTGCATCTATAGGTTCATGCTGGACCAGATTGTTGCATCTATAGGTTCATGCTGGACCAGATTGTTGCATCTATAGGTTCATGCTGGACCAGATTGTTGCATCTATAGGTTCATGCTGGACCAGATTGTTGCATCTATAGGTTCATGCTGGACCAGATTGGTGTATCTATAGGTTCATGCTGGACCAGATTGTTGCATCTATAGGTTCATGCTGGACCAGATTGTTGCATCTATAGGTTCATGCTGGACCAGATTGTTGCATCTATAGGTTCATGCTGGACCAGATTGTTGCATCTATAGGTTCATGCTGGACCAGATTGTTGCATCTATAGGTTCATGCTGGACCAGATTGTTGCATCTATAGGTTCATGCTGGACCAGATTGTTGCATCTATAGGTTCATGCTGGACCAGATTGTTGCATCTATAGGTTCATGCTGGACCAGATTGTTGCATCTATAGGTTCATGCTGGACCAGATTGTTGCATCTATAGGTTCATGCTGGACCAGATTGTTGCATCTATAGGTTCATGCTGGACCAGATTGTTGCATCTATAGGTTCATGCTGGACCAGATTGTTGCATCTATAGGTTCATGCTGGACCAGATTGTTGCATCTATAGGTTCATGCTGGACCAGATTGTTGCATCTATAGGTTCATGCTAGCGTTGTAAATTAATTACATTTTCTGAGTTGATTGTCCTCCTCATTAAACATGTAGCTATATCAAGACCATCTCATTTTCATGAATGCATTTTAGTTTGAGCTGACACTACGAATGTGATGAAAAAAATAATAACATCCACATACCCGCGTTCACGTACGTACGCACACACACACACACACACACACACACACACACACACACACACACACACACACACACACACACACACACACACACATCTTCTACTGTATCATCTTCTACTGTATAAGTGGAAGCAGTGAAAAGTACATGGACAGTGTGGAGTCATAGGGGACATGGTGGAGCTGAGAAGGCAGGAAGTCATTAAGAAAAGCAATATGCGGCTGAAATGGCATCAGCGCTGTTGCATGATAAATGCTTTCTATTTGTTTTCTATGGAGCCATATAACCTCCAACTGCCTGCTATTCTTAGTAGACCTGCGTAGGCAGACACCAGCTCCCCAATATTGTATTTGGTTGTTGTTTCTGTATATATTTATTTATTAACTGGTTTGCTTTTTATGAACGGGTTCATCAGGGGCAGAAAACTGACTTTAGGATCAGAGAATTGTGGATGTGTGATTCAGGGGTGACCTTTGGCCTTCAACCTGACCTTTAAAACACCAGGGAGGCCAAACGATTGCTGATCAATATACAATTAGAGAGACATCACAAGACAAAAGACAAAGAGAAAGAGAAAAATATGTAAATACGGGGAAGGAGACAACAAGAAAAAAAATATATATATATATTCTAGATTTAAACTCTAATTAATCCGAGGGGGTGTGGTATATGGCCAATTCACCACTGCTTAGGGCTGTTCTTAGACACTCCGGGACGCAGTATGAAGTGCCAGCACCCAGCCCTTAGCTGTGGTATATTGGCCGCATATCACAAACCCCCGAGGTGCCTTATTGCTCTTATTATCAAGGTACAAGGCGAGACCCAGATGCAGACACAGGATGCAGATGGTTGGAGTCTTACAATGTTTAATTATCCAAAGGGGAAGGCTAGAGAATGGTCGTGGACAGGCAAAAAGGTCAAAACCAGATCAGAGTCCAGGAGGTACAGAGTGGCAGACAGGCTCGTGGTCAAGACAGGCAGAATGGTCAGGCAGGTGGGTACAGAGTGGCAGACAGGCTCGTGGTCAAGGCAGGCAGAATGGTCAGGCAGGTGTGTACAGAGTGGCAGACAGGCTCGTGGTCAAGACAGGCAGAATGGTCAGGCAGGTGGGTACAGAGTGGCAGACAGGCTCGTGGTCAAGGCAGGCAGAATGGTCAGGCAGGTGGGTACAGAGTGGCAGACAGGCTAGTGGTCAAGGCAGGCAGAATGGTCAGGCAGGTGGGTACAGAGTGGCAGACAGGCTGGTGGTCCAGGCAGGCAGAATGGTCAGGCAGGTGGGTACAGAGTGGCAGACAGGCTCGTGGTCAAGACAGGCAGAATGGTCAGGCAGGTGGGTACAGAGTGGCAGACAGGCTCGTGGTCAAGACAGGCAGAATGGTCAGGCAGGCGGGTACAGAGTGGCAGACAGGCTGGTGGTCAAGGCAGGCAGAATGGTCAGGCAGGCGGGTACAGAGTCCAGAAACAGGCATAATAATATAATATAATATAACAATATATGAAATACTGTATAATACACTTGAACTGAGTATATCAAATATTAGGAACACCTTCCTAATATAGAGTTAGAATCTTTCCCCCAAGGGAACGACACCTGTTGCCATTCTCACAAACAAGAGCAACATTTTTTCAATAATATATAGAACTTTTCTCGCAGCTCTGGTATATAAAGCTGTTTTGAGGCTTTGCTCACAATTCATTCTGTGGCAGCACAATGACCAAACAATATACTGCATGTGATGCATCTTGATCATATCTTTGATCGTGACACTGGTGAGGAGGAGAGAGTCCTTGTTAAACTTTGACACAAAGTAGTCTGTGATAAATTGCCCAACATGTTTCATCTGAGTATTTGTTATAGTCAAAATAATCCATACATTATGCTTGTTTTACTCAAAAACTAGTTGTATGAGTTCAGGTCAATGAGGCCTACAGGCCATAAATAGTAAATAGATGTTCGAAACTTGTAATGTTCACAATAACTTAAGTTGATAAAAAGATCCAACACAACATTTGATGAAAATATATGTATTATTATGGATTTATAATCAGCTATAATGGGGCGGTCATTTCGGACCGTGAACACAGAATTAATTAACATTAAACTAACACAACAGGAGGGTTATGGACCCAGAAATTGACAGCTGTGTCATATAGATTTCAAAATAGTTGGGAAGAGATTTTTGATGTACCAATTCCATGACACATGGTTTATGAATTGACACGCAAAACGACGGCGGATTCAAAACTTCGCATTGTTCAATTTAAATTATTACGCAAAATTATTGAAGGAATGGCTGAAGAATTGCAACATTTACCTACACTATCATCAAGGCAAAGAGTGGCTACTTTGAAGAATCTCAAATATAAAATATATTTAGATTTGTTTAAAACATTTTTGGTTACTACATGGATCCATATGTGTTATTACATAGTTTGGATGTCTTCACTCTTACTCTACAATGTAGAAAATTGTAAAAATAAATTGTAAAAAATAAAGAAAAACCCTAGAATGAGCAGGTGGGTCCAAACGTTTGACTTGTACGGTATATAATTACACAAAACATATATGGGGGATTGGAAATGATGCAGACAATTACAGTGACGGAAGCTACAGTCTATCCGCAATATTAAAGCTGATCTTCTCCCTAAAAAAAACAAAAAAACAACTGAACTGTGAAAGTCAATAGTAATTTTATTGATTTATGTCTGAACATTGCTTTATTCAATCACACTTGTTGGAGAGATGTGTTGTGTTTTCTGCCATAGTTTCACATCATGTGTGTCGGACTTACATTTTCACCCTTTCTTCTGACACAAGGTTAAAAAAATAAGTGAAGAAATAGCTGACTGTATAAACAAGAAGAAGAGAGTAAGAAAGTCTCCCTGTGTATGTCGGAATGCCCCAGTCAGTCTTAGACTTAGACTCAAATTGATTTGGACAGGGTTTGTTCCTAGCAAGAGAGGGATAAATCTGGATAAATCTGTGTGCTCTTTCTCTCCAGGGTGTGAGTAAATAAGTGATGCTTGTGTGTGTGTGTGTGTGTGTGTGTGTGTGTGTGTGTGTGTGTGTGTGTGTGTGTGTGTGTGTGAATGTGTGTGTGTGTGTGTGTGAATGTGTGTGTGAATGTGTGTGTGTTTGTGTGTTTGTGTGTGTGTGTGTGTGTTATCCCATAAGAGTCTCAGCCCTGTCTAAGCATACCGAGGATCTTTTTGATATTTGATTTCAAAGCATAATAAAAGTATATAAAAAAAATGATTTAATGAAAAGTAATTATTTGTCTTACTGCTATTAGCCTATAGTGCAGGATTGGAAATGATGGAGCCAGTTAAGGTGGCAGGTAGGGTAGTGGTTAGAGCGTTGAGCCAGTAACCTAAAGGTTGCTGTGATCGAACCCCCCGAGCTGACATAGTAAAAACCTGTCGTTCTGCCCCTGAACAAGGCAGATAATCCACTGTTACCCGGTAGGCCATCATTGTAAACAATCATTTGTTCTTAACTGACTTCCCTAGTTAAATAAAGGTTCAATAGATAAATACAAATGCATTGAATAATATATTCACTACATGAAACAATAGATAGTCCAACCCAAAATATCAACAGGATCTGAGATATAAGAAAAAACATATATTTTAATTTATTTTTGTCACTTTTCTTGTCACATCAGTCTCCATATATACTTCCACTAATTTTTTCAACTGGTACCGGGGGACCTTCAGACAAATCTTGTGAGGCATGTAGGCATCCTTGAGCCTTTACAAAGAGGGCTCATATTAGTGTGCAGCCCAAACGTAAAGGTGGAGACAGAGGGTGGAGAAGAGACGTGAGGTAAAGGTGGAGACAGAGGGTGGAGAAGAGACGTGAGGTAAAGGGGGAGACAGAGGGTGGAGAAGAGACGTGAGGTAAAGGGGGAGACAGAGGGTGGAGACGAAGAGACGTGAGGTAAAGTTGGAGACAGAGGGTGGAGAAGAGACGTGAGGTAAAGGTGGAGACAGAGGGTGGAGAAGAGACGTGAGGTAAAGGGGGAGACAGAGGGTGGAGACGTAGAGACGTGAGGTAAAGTTGGAGACAGAGGGTGGAGAAGAGACGTGAGGTAAAGTTGGAGACAGAAGGTGGAGAAGAGACGTGAGGTAAAGGGGGAGACAGAGGGTGGAGAAGAGACGAGACGTGGAGAAGAGACGTGAGGTCAACCTTTACCTCACGTCTCTTCTCCACCCTCTGTCTCCACTTTTACCTCACGTCTCTACGTCTCCACCCTCTGTCTCCACCTTTACCTCACGTCTCTTCTCCACCCTCTGTCTCCACCTTTACCTCACGTCTCTTCTCCACCCTCTGTCTCCACCTTTACCTCACGTCTCTTCTCCACCCTCTGTCTCTTCTCCACCCTCTGTCTCCACCTTTACCTCACGTCTCTTCTCCACCCTCTGTCTCCACCTTTACCTCACGTCTCTTCTCCACCCTCTGTCTCCACCTTTACCTCACGTCTCTTCTCCACCCCCTGTCTCTCCCTTTACCTCACGTCTCTTCTCTACCTTCTGTCTCCAACTTTACCTCACGTCTCTACGTCTCCACCTTTACCTCACGTCTCTTCTCCACCCTCTGTCTCCACCTTTACCTCACGTCTCTTCTCCACCCTCTGTCTCCACCTTTACCTCACGTCTCTTCTCCACTCTCTGTCTCCACCTTTACCTCACATCTCTTCTCCACTCTCTGTCTCCACCTTTACCTCACGTCTCTTCTCCACCCTATGTCTCCCCCTTTACCTCACGTCTCTTCTCCACCCTCTGTCTCCACCTTTACCTCACGTCTCTTCTCCACCCTCTGTCTCCCTTTACCTCACGCCTCTCTTCTCCACCCTCTGTCTCCACCTTTACCTCACGTCTCTTCTCCACCCTCTGTCTCCACCTTTACCTCACCTTTCTCTTCTCCACCCTCTGTATCCACCTTACCTCACGCCTTCTTCTCCACCCTCTTCTCCACCCTCTGTCTCCACCTTTACCTCACGTCTCTTCTCCACTCTCTGTCTCCACCTTTACCTCACATCTCTTCTCCACTCTCTGTCTCCACCTTTACCTCACGTCTCTTCTCCACCCTATGTCTCCCCCTTTACCTCACGTCTCTTCTCCACCCTCTGTCTCCACCTTTACCTCACGTCTCTTCTCCACCCTCTGTCTCCCCCTTTACCTCACGTCTCTTCTCCACCCTCTGTCTCCACCTTTACCTCACGTCTCTTCTCCACCCTCTGTCTCCACTTTCAGCTCTGCTACTAGCTGAGGTTTACCTGCAGTGCACCATAACAAAACAGAGCCTCCTGTCCTGGCCTCATGAAACAACATCAAAAGCAAACTGTGGAATTCCTGTGGTCAGAGTGCGCACTATAATGAGGATCAGCAGCTCATGTAAAATGCTTTGGCTTCCCTCTATCTGCCGCAGACAAAGCTTCTGCTGAGCTGCTGGTCTGTGGAGATGGAGGAGAGAAAAGACACAAACGCAGAGCCATGCAAGCACACACACACACACACACACACACACACACACACACACACACACACACACACACACACACACACACACACACACACAGACACACACACACACACAGACACACACACACACACACACACACACACACACACACACACACACACACACACACACACACAGAGACAGTGCACTTGCCCACATCCGCCCTGCCCAGATTTGGGTGAAATCCCCTAATTCTCTTTGTCCCAGTATCAGGTCTGGGCTGAGACGGAGTAGCTTAGCTGTCTTAGAGGCTGCATTCCAAAAACAGGCTTTGGGGTTGTTAACTACTGTAATACCACCCACAGGCACCTACACACATCACAGGTTGGAGAAGCACTGCGGCAGAGCAGCACCCCTGGAGCACTTAGGGGTAGTGCCTTGCTCAAGGGCACAACTGCTTTAGGTAGTATACCGGCTGCCTGATCACTCCCTGCCGATTTCCCCACAGGCAGCTCGGGGGTTCAAAGAGGCAACCCTCTGGTTACCGACCCACCTCTCTAACTTCATGGCTACCACTGATGTGTGTGTGTGTGTGTGTGTGTGTGTGTGTGTGTGTGTGTGTGTGTGTGTGTGTGTGTGTGTGTGTGTGTGTGTGTGTGTGTGTGTGTGTGTGTGTGTGTGTGTGTGTGTGCGTGTGCGTGTGCGTGGATGAGTGGGTGTGTGACAGAGATGGATAGGGTTTCTGGTATTAAACCTAAAGGTAGATGCCACAGCTGTCTGTCACTTCATGCCTGCTCTCCCTGACAGGCCAGCTCTGACAACCTGGCATTTACACACCTCACTCCCCAGAAAAACACACACACACACGCAAACAAACACACTCACACACCTTATACCTCTTCATATTGATAAACACACCTCTCTGTTCCGAATGTTGAGACTGTGCTTGAGCTTAATTCACGGTGTTTGTTTAACATCTAACTCCATCTCCGTTTAGGATGTGCAAAGTATCCCAGACATCCCATGTCCGTATACAGAACTGAACATCTGTTACCTGCATTTCAAGCCAGACACGGTGTGCTTTATAGTTTACGTCCTGTGAATGTGTGGAAGAACATGCCTCTGCCCTTCTAAATGTTGTCAGCTTATCCCCCCTGCTTGTCTCTTTCTGTTAGTCACCAAACATCACACAGGCCTGAATAATAGATATCAGCCCTTACGTAGCTAACTGGGCCATGGAGGAGGAGGCTTAGAGACAGGAAAACATCTGTCATATATACACACACACACACACACACACACACACACCGGGGCTGAGCCTTGGTGGCAGCTGTTGACAGACGTGTAACATGCTTGTGTTGCTGTTCTTAATTTGAGATCATGGGATAAGGAACATGTAACACGGAACAGGACACATGGAACAGGGAACATGGACCAAGAAACAGGGAACATAGACCAGAGAACTGAGAACAGAGAACAGGGAACATGGAACAGGGAACATGGAACATGGAACATGGAACATGGAGCAGGGAACATGGAACATGGAGCAGGGAACATGGAACAGGAAACAAGGACGATGGAACATGTAACACGGAACATGGAACATCTAACATGGAACAGGGAACATGGACCAAGAAACACAGAACATGGACCAGAGAACAGAGAACAGAGTACAGGAAACAGGGAACACAGGCCCTGGGGGAACCAGTATGTATTTATGGTTCTGAGAGGCTGCTGGTGATGTTGGTGCAGTTGTGTACTGCAGAATTCATAACTGAGAGTACTGAGGAAGCTTCAGACCACACACAAACTGAAACAAACATGTATTCACATACATGGACAAACAAAGACACACACACGCACGCATTCACACACACACAGTAAAGCGTGCTCTGTGCTCCCTGCCAGCGCCAGAGCAACCAGGAGGCTCGAGGCCAGAACTATGAAAGAGGGAACGCCAGAGACATGAGGAGGAGAGGAGTGTGAAATTACCAAATTCAGCGAACAAGGACCAGGGAGATAGGAGGAGGGAGAGAGAGAGAAGAGAGGGAGGAGGGAGAGAGAGAGAAGGGAGGGAGGAGGGAGAGAGAGAGAAGAGAGGGAGGAGGGAGAGAGAGAGAGAAGGGAGGGAGGGAGGAGGGGGAGAGAGAGAGAAGAGAGAGAGGAGGGAGAGAGAGAGAAGGGAGGGAGGAGAGAGAGAGAGAGAAGAGGAGGGGAGGAGGGAGGGAGGGAGAGGAGGGAGGGAGGGAGGGAGGGAGGGAGGGAGGGAGGGAGGGAGGGGTGATCAGCAGTAGGCTGTTTTGTGGTTTTATGCCAGAGATCATTGTGTGTGTGAGCTTTGTCATGGCAACGCTGCCAGCAGGAGAAAAAATACTTGAGTGCAATAGACGAGAAGAGAGAGAAATAGGAGAACAAAGATAGAGTGGTTTGTTAGCCTCCCTTATGGACCAAACTAGATTGAACATGTAGTGTACGCCTAGCCCAAGTGTTGTTGTTTTTGCAGTGGGTGAAATGGACCCACTGTGAACAATGAGACATACTACACCGGCCAACCAAACAACACAGTGAGGCAAGCTCTCTCGCGCTGTTGAGCTTCAAGTCTATTTAATAAGATCGACAGCCTGACCCAGGGCTAAATAGCTATAGAAATGATATCAGTCGTCTGTTTTCTTCTGACAACCTCTTCATGCTATCTGTCCTTCTCTGTACTTCACGGTCCAGCGATGTCACTGAAGCCCTCATTGTGTGGTAAATGCTGCCTTCGCGTCCATTCTAGCGTTGTCTGATGTAACATTGCTCTGTGACGTTAGAAGGCAGTAGGCTGCAGAGGCATGCCCTTGCACTTTATCCTGTGGCTTACCGCATCAATTCAACACTGAACAAAAACATAAATGCAACATGTAAAGTGTTGATCCTATGTTTCAAGAGCTGAAATAAAAGATCCCAGAAATGTTCCTTACTCACAAACATCTTATTTCCTTCAAATGTTGTGCACAAATATGTTTACATCCCTGTTAGTGAGAATTTCTCCTTTGTCAATATATTCCATCCACCTGACAGCTGTGTCATATTGAGAAGCTGATTAAACAGCATGTTCATTACACAGGTGCACCTTGTGCTGGGGACAATAAAAGGTCTCTCTAAAATGTGCAG
>NC_088406.1:14296125-14343625 GCF_034236695.1 Oncorhynchus nerka
AAACCCTCATAGTGGTAGAGCGAGGCGGGAGGAGAGAGAGAGAGAGAGAAGAGTAAGGAGGAAGTAGAGAGTGAAGGAAGGACCCAGATAGAGGACAGGAGGAGGTAGATGGAGAGAGGAGGAAGTAGATGGGAAAAGGAGGGTTTGAGTGGGGCAGTGGATCATCAGTGGTGTTCTATAATTACTGCATGCCATCAGAACAATAGTCTATAATTAACACCCTATAGGGATTACCATGGTCAAAGTCACTGAGAGAGAGGGGGAGTAGGAACAGAGAGGGGAAGCGAGCAGGAGATAAAGAAACAGTTACAGGGAGAGATGAGTGTACATGTGAATGACAATTATTCCATCCACTGGGGCCATAAATTAGATAACACCTTAACTAGCTGGACAGCTCCGTGTACAGAACCCACATATACAGTACCAGTCAAACGTTTGGACATACCTACTCATTCAAGGGTTTTTCTTTATTGTCTTTTATTCTCTTTTATACATTGTAGGATAACAGTGAAGACATAAAGACTATGAAATAACACGAAAGGAATAATGTAGTAACCAAAAAAGTGCTAAACAAAATATATTTTAAAAATAAATATATTTTAAAATTGAGATTCTTCAAAGTAGCCACCCTTTGCAGTGATGATAGCTTTGCACACGCTTGGCGTTCTCTCACCCAGCTTCATGACTTAGTCACCTGGAATGTATTTCAATTAACAGGTGTGCCTTCTTCAAAGTTATTTTGTGGAATTTCTTTCCTTCTTTGAGACAATCAGTTATGTTGTGACAAGGTAGCGGTGGTGTACATAAGATAGCCCTATTTGGCAAGAACAGCTCAAATAAGCAAAGAGATAGGACAGTCTGTCATTACTTTAAAATATGAAGGTCAGTCAATCCAGAAAAAGCAAGAACTTTGGAAGTTTGTTCAAGTGCCGTCGCAAAAACCATAGAGCACTATGATGAAACTGGCTCTCATGAGGACCGCCACAGGAAAGGAAGACACAGAGTTACCTGAAGACATTAGAGCAACCAGCCTCAGATTGCATCCAAATTAATGCTTCACAGAGTTCAAGTAACAGTCACATGTCAACATCAACTGTTCAGAGACGATTGCTTCAATTGGACCTTCATGGTTGAACTGCTGCAAGAAACCACTACTAAAGGACACCAACAAGAGAAAGACACTTGCTTGGGCCAAGAAACACGGGCAATGGACATTAGACCGGTGGAAATCTGTTCTTTGGTTTGATTCAAAATTTGAGATTTTGGTTCCGACCTCCGTGTCTTTGTGAGACGCAGAGTAGGTGGACAGATGATCTTTGCATGTGTAATTCCCACATGAAGCGCGGATGAGAATATGTGATGGTGTGGGGGTGCTTTGCTGGTGACACTGTCAGTGATTAATTTAGCTTGTTAGGGCCGTGGTTCCGTGGTGGGAACATAAATCAGCGGAAATTTTCAAGAGCGCCACCTATAGTTGTTGATAAAACTCAAACTTTCATTAAAATGGACATACAATGTACTGAATTAAAGCTACACTCGTTGTGAATCTATCCACCGAGTCAGATTTGTAAAATGCTTTTCGGCAAAAGCATGAGAAGCTATTATCTGATAGCATGTATCCCCCAAAATACAGCAACGTCACCTAACGACAGATTTTGCGATAGCCGGGGGCTACTCAAAACGCAGAAATAAAATATAAAACATTCATTACCTTTGACGAGCTTCTTTCTTGGCACTCCTAGATGTCCCATAAACATCATTTTGGGTATTTTTTCGATTAAATCGGTCCATATATAGCCTAGATATCGATCTATGAATACTGTGTGAACAACGGAAAAAAATAGCGTTTTCTAACGTAACGTCATTTTTTAAAATTAAAAAAGTCGACGATAAACTTTCACAAAACACTTCGAAATACTTTTGTAATGCAACTTTAGGTATTAGTACACGTTAATAAGCGATAAAATTGATCAGGAGGCGATGTAAATTCTATAGGTGTCCGTCTGGAAATAATGTCCGGAGAAATCTCAACCAAAACATCCTGTCGGAGACCGGAGGTAATCGGCTCCCTTGTTTCGGTTTGACCAAGAAACAAAGCCGAAGCAAATGACAAGACTCTAGACATCGTGTGGAAGCTGTATGTACTGCAACCTCGACCTCATTTAATCCGGTTCACCTTTAACAATTCCTGGAAGTGGCGCATGGATATTTATTTCCATTTTCAGTGATCAGATTTTCCTGCACTTTTCGATGAAACGCACGTTTTGTTATAGTCACAGCCGTGATTTAACCAGTTTTAGAAACGTCTGAGTGTTTTCTATCCACACATACTAATCATATGCATATACTATATTCCTGGCATGAATAGCAGGGCGCTGAAATGTTGCGCGATTTTTAACAAAAATCTGCGAAAATTCGCAGCTTCCCTAAGATGTTTTAAGGACACTTCACCAGCATGGCTACCACATCATACTGCAGCGTTACACCATCCCATCTGGTTGCACTTAGTAAGACTATATTTTTTTTTTTCAACAGGACAATGACCGAGCACACCTCCAGGCTGCATAAGGGCTATTGATCAATAAGGAGAGTAATGGAGTGCTACATCAAATGACCTGGCCTCCACAATCACCTGACCTCAACCCAATTGAGATGGTTTGGGATGAGTTGGACCACCAAGTGAAGGAAAAGCAGCTAACAAGTGCTCAGCATATGTGGGAACTCCTTCAAGACTGTACACAATGGTAAGAGAACAGGTGAAGAAAGTTAGCCCTCTACATACACATTTCTTTACAGGAACCTCTAAATGAAAATACTGGCAGATCAATAAAATGTCCTTGTACAGTAGTAGATCTAATTACATTTAGAGTATTCTAAATTAATATCTATGGGGCTTTAATACATTTGTAATGCAGAGTTAATAAAAAAAACTGTTTAAAAAAGTACATGTTTATTAAATAGTCTTGCTTGTCTCAGAGCAGCGTGAAACAGTGATGAAATAGTTGACCATGCGTGGTTAAGCTATTGCTTGTTGGGGGTATTTTCACACAGTATCTGGGCTATTACACCAATCGTTGGATAGCAAATCAGCTCTCGGAACACATTAACATGCGTTAATGTGTGTGTTTCTATATTCTCTCTCTCTCTCTCTCCCACACTTGCTATCTTGACCTTTGAATGCTTGGCTATGAATAGCCAACTGACATTTACTCCAACACTCTAAAAATAGTTTCCTGGAGTATCCTTTATGGGTTCTTCAAATTGAAACAGTGGAGGAAACCCTAGAAGTTATTTGTAGATCCCATTAAAAAGGTTATTAGGAGCACCCCTTATTATGATTTCTCGAAGAACCTTTGGGGGTTAACTCCCAGTCCACCCTCCCTACGTAAAAAATAGTTTTTTAATAATAATAATACAAATATTTTCAATATTGATTTAAATAATTCATAGTTTATTTACTGGCACCACAATTGTGAATTAATATTTACAAAACAAATCACATGACAAAATTGCAAAAAAAAAAAAAGTTAACTTTTTTTAACAGTTATGACGCCCTACCCCAGATGACACTGGGCCACTTGTGCCCCGCCCCCTGGACTCCCAATCACTGAGATGTGCAAGAGGCATCACTGGTGGCTACTGTGGTCTACACAATGAGAAAATATGGAAAAATAATTAAATAATTATATTTTTATCCTATAAAGCAGCCCATATCGTCCCGAGCCCGATCATCATCTCTACTCTATGTCAGAGAGGTGTTTTTGGGACCACATCGTGTCTATAGTCCTGCTCAAATCCCTTGTGATTGAAAACTTTAACAATATTTTGGAGAATATTTAGTTTTCAATTAACCAAAAGATATTGTCTGTACTAGAGAATTTAAAACTGTGTTTTGTAAGAACATAGTATATAGGATTGATTTTAAGAACTTGAACTTAATTAATTAATATGATGGTGTTTCTATTCCAAGAAAATTGAAACCCTCAGGGTTTACGTCAGGAAAATATGGCGCTGTACAACGTGATGCAGTCAGTAGGATGCAGTACAGTAAGAGCAAAATAACCATAACATTTCCACACTCTAATTGTGGTCTAACCAATACCCAAACGAAGATTAAGTGAAAATTAAAATGTTGTTGATTTATCAAGACCATTCCACATGCTTGTCTCTGAGCAGAGCTGTGTTGACCTATGAATGCATACTTTTCCCCCTTCCACTTTCCTCTTCCATTAATTTTGAATTAGTTTTTTCCAGTAAGCATAAATCAGTCCTCTAACTCCCCATTGCGCTGGTCTGGAGCAACGAAGCAGTGACGCAGGGTACCGTACTAAACCACAAATGAGCTCTAAGTACCGCAGTATAATCTCAAAACCTTTAGTTGAGCAACCACTGTATGCTGATCACCTGTTGGCTGCTTTTCCTTCACTCTGCGGTCCAACTCATCCCAAACCATCTCAATTTGGTTGAGGTCGGGTGATTGTGGAGGCCAGGTCATCTAATGCAGCACTCCATTACTCTCCTTCTTGGTCAAATAGACCTTACAGAGCCTGGAGGTGTGTTGGGTCATTATCCTGTTGATAAACAAATGATAGTCCCACTAAGCGCAAACCAGATGGGATGCAGTATTGCTGCAGAATGCTCTGGTAGCAATGCTGGTTGTGTGCCTTGAATTCAGACAGTGTCACCAGCAAAGCACCATCACACCTACTCCTCCATGCTTCACAGTGGGAATCATACATACTGAGATCATCCGTTCACCTACTCAGCGTTTCCCAAAAATATCAAATTTGGACTCATCAGACAAAAGGACAGATTTTCACCGGTCCATTGCTCTTGACCCAAGCAAGTCTCTTATTCTTATTGGTGTCCTTTAGTAGTGGTTTCTTTTTAGCAATTCGACCATGACGGCCTGATTCACACAGTCTCTTCTGAACAGTTGCTGTTGAGAAGTGTCTGTTAATTGAACTCAGTGAAGCATTTATTTGGGCTGAAATTTCTGAGGCTGGTAACTCTAATGAACTTATCTTCTGCAGCAGAGGTAACTATGGGTCTTCCTTTCATGTGGCGGTCCTCGTGAGAGCCAGTTTTATGACAGCGCTTTCTAGTTTTTGCGTCTGCACTTGGAGAAACTTTCTAAGTTCTTGACATTTTCCGGAGTGATTGACCTTCATGTTTTGAAGTGATGATGGACTGTCATTTCTCTCTGCTTATTAGAGCTGTTGTTACCATTGTCCTGCCAGTCATTTGAACCTAGGCTGGAAGGAGTCAGTGCCATTCTCATGCACATATGTAGGTGCTCATTGGTGAGTCTAGAACGATACTTATTGTTAATTATGTTCATTGTGGAGAAAGAAGACTCACAACTGTATGTAGAGCCAAACATGGTCGCGGTGTGCAGTGCTAATTTGGTTAGACCAGGGAAAACAGTCTCAGACACAGCCTGCAGCCAGAACGTGTGGTGATCAGTTAGTTGAAAGCGCTCTCTTAATGCGACATTTGCTTGCAGATCAATCCGTTCCGTCTGTCGAGATCCAGCATGTGCCCACTTGAAGGTCTGTGTCACCTCATCTGAAAGTCCCCTGACATCTGTGATGAGGAATGGATTCTCAGTTAGAAGAAGGAGCTGCTGTTCAAGGCTGAAGCTGTCAAAGTGATTTCTGAAGTCTCCAATCAGCTTATATATGAAGTCAAGATGAGGAGAAACATCTCTCTCACCCTGAATCTGTTCCTGCACTTTTGAGAAGTGTGCACAGCCTCCTTGAAGAACTTCCTTGAACACTTCCAGTTTCCTCTGGAAGGAGCGGACAGATGGCATGAAATAACAAACTGAATTGTTCTTGCCCTGTAGTTTCCCATTGAGCTCATTAAGGTGTGACTTGATGACCCCCCCAAAAAAACATTTCCATTTTGCTCTTGTCTTGCAAAAAAGTGAAAACTGTGCTGCCTTCTGACTCTTGAGCTGTACAAGAAAGCTGTTATTTCCTTTCAAATGGACCAAAAGCGTTCCAACACCCTGCCTTTACTGAGCCATCTTATGTTGTTGTGCAGCAGTAGGTCATTTGCATTTGCCTCAACTTTTTTTCAGGAATTCTCTCAGCAGGTGTTGTGGATGAGATGAGGATACCCTGAGGAAGTTGATGAGTTTCATCACTGTATTCAACACTTCAGCATACTCTTCTGACAGATTGGCGCACAGGACGGACTGGTGAATGATGTAAGCTGTGAGATCAGGGTTGTCCTCTTTCAGTCGTGCCACAGCTCCTCTCTCTCATCCTATCATGGCAGGGACCCCGTCTGAGGTGATAGAGACCTCTTGTTTTAGCTCTATCCTCTTTCTCAGCATCTCCTTTATGGCCATGTATATGTCCTTTCCTCTTGTATGCATCTCGAGTGGAGTTACACCTAACAGGTCTTCACAGAATTCCTCCTTCTCTGTGTGGTAAAATATAACATACACCAGAAGCTGGGCATTATCACTCATATCAGTAGATTCATCAACA
The DNA here is from genome assembly GCF_034236695.1 of Oncorhynchus nerka. Classification (NCBI taxonomy): domain Eukaryota; kingdom Metazoa; phylum Chordata; class Actinopteri; order Salmoniformes; family Salmonidae; genus Oncorhynchus; species Oncorhynchus nerka. Next base: position 14,302,626 of record NC_088406.1, read on the forward strand.
GCTAATGCTATGCATGATGCACTCCGAATAGCTTCATTAAAGCTGTGTAAATACATTCTCTGTGAGTATTTCACTCTTTCTTGCTGATGTTTTATGTGACATTGGGATTTGCTTTATCTTTTCACACAGCTTGTCTTTTTGTTTACCGTCAAGTAAAGTTTCAGCAGCAACATTCATGCGCTCCGCCACCACTCCCCTGTCAGTAAATGACTTGTGTTAAACCAAAATCCAAGCTATTTTAGTGAACATTCATTTGCGCATTGTTGGGCAGTGAGGGCATGGGAGAGGACTCTGGTGGATGGATCATACTGGGCTTTGAGTTGGTTTATTTTGCGTGCCCTCACCTCAGACTTCTGTGGATATGTTTGCTCAAAAGATCTGTGCTTTGTCTCATAGTGGTGCTTCACGTTGGCACTTTTTATTGGAGCCACGGTCTCTGAACATATCAGGCAGAGAGTGGTTTGACACTCACTGCGGGAAGGATAAAGGCATAGGTGTCTGAACATATCAGGCAGAGTGGTTGGACACTCACTGCGGGAAGGATAAAGGCATAGGTATATGAACATATCAGGCAGAGTGGTTGGACACTCTCTGCAGGAAGGATAAAGGCATAGGTATCTGAACATATCAGGTAGAGTGGTTGGACACTCACTGCAGGAAGGATAAAGGCATAGGTATCTGAAGACATCAGGTAGAGTGGTTGGACACTCACTGCAGGAAGGATAAAGGCATAGGTATCTGAACACATCAGGTAGAGTGGTTGGACACTCACTGCAGGAAGGATAAAGGCATAGGTATCTGAACATATCAGGCAGAGTGGTTGGACACTCACTGCAGGAAGGATAAAGGCATAGGTATCTGTCCACTCCTCTTCGAAAGCTAAATTTTTTGTATCGACTTTCCTGACTGTTGCGCACGCCCTTCTATAATTTCTCCCCTCTCTTCCGCTTTGGCTTCTCTCGCTGTCTCTCTCTCTCTGACATCAGTCCCCTAACATGCATTGTAAACGTTCACTTTGACTGGATGAGTTTCGTGATGGGATTTAATTAACGCACGTGATTGGACAACACACAGTACCTTCCAAGCTACGTTGAGCCAGCGCAGTATGTGTACATTGAAAAAAAGGGTTTCTTCATCAGTATTTAAATGCACTATTATTTCTGAGAAATGTGTCGAGGTCCAGATAGAACCATCCCTCGTTCCAGATAGAACCATCACTCTGGTCCAGATAGAACCATCACTCGGTCCAGATAGAACCATCACTCGGTCCAGATAGAACCATCACTCGGTCCAGATAGAACCATCACTCGGTCCAGATAGAACCATCACTCGGTCCAGATCGAACCACCACTCGGTCCAGATAGAACCATCACTCGGTCCAGATAGAACCATCACTCGGTCCAGATAGAACCATCACTCGGTCCAGATAGAACCATCACTCGGTCCAGATAGAACCATCACCGAGGTCCACCAATTGTGCACCGCTGCACTACACATATAGACAAAAGAGCTCAGAATGAGTTAGTCTAAACAAGGAGGAAAATCATTGATGTGTAATAATGTAATTGTGTTTGTGATGTTTACATTAATGAGAGACAATTGGCAGGGCTGCTCATAGCGCTTGGAGAGGAAACATTCAATGTGCCAGTGGATGAGGGGACACATGAGACGTGGCTTCTGTTCATGTCAGGACAGAGTTGACAATTGTAGTAGAGTGGAGTTGTCATCACCTCTCAGGGAACAGGAGGGGACTTAGCTGGAAATATAAATAGCAGGTATATCCATGTGAGCTGTGCCATCTTCAAGATTCTCCATGACATCTCAGAATTCACAAAGTCAAACACAGACTGCGCATCTCACCCACTTGACACATCAAAGTAGCTCAAGAAACGTCCCTGAATAAAGCCCTGATTATCCACATACCTGATGATAACTGACAACTGCGAGCAGACTGGTGGAACCATAGGTCCCAGAGTGGTGGGGCAATTTTTACTTCCTGGGGCCTGGAGTTGTTCCTTATCTGGTAACCTAACAAGGGAAACTATGGACTCTACAGGGTAAGACAGTAATTAATCACTTGTAAAAAGTTTTTATATTGGGCTATGATGGGACCAGCTTTTCCTAATCAGGTCACATGGTTAAAAAACAAAACTCCCGGTAAAAACTGTAGCAACCTTATACTTGTTCACATAATTTATATTTAGAATAGACTAACAGGTGGGTTTCGTCTTCCCAGACACAGAGACAACAACTGATAGACAATAGAGCTCACAGTGCTGAGTGTCATGTTCTGACCTTAGTTCCTTTGTTGTGTCTTTTGTTTTAGTATGGTCAGGGTGTGAGTTGGGTGGGTTGTCTAAGTTCGTTTTTCTATAATTTGGGATTTCTGTGTTCGGCCTAGTATGGTTCTAAATTAGAGGCAGCTGTCAATCGTTGTCCCTGATTGAGAACCATATTTAGGTAGCCTGTTTTCCATTGTGTTTTGTGGGTGGTTATTTTCTGTTTAGTGTTGTGTTGCACCTTACAGGACTGTTCGTTGGTTGTTTATTGTTTTGTTTTCAGTGTTTATTAAAATATTTAAAATATGGACACTTACAACGCTGTACCTTGGTCCTCCTCTCTATCTCCAGATGACAACCGTTACACTGAGTTTGCTTCATGCATTGTTATACAGTTCTATGCAACTGTAGGCTTGATTAAAAATGACTTTTATATTGATTGATTCATTCCAGTAATACATTTTGGATTGAAAAGGTAGGAAGCCTAGCCAGCCCAAGTTTTGAATATTAGCCAAATGTGATCATATTCACATTTTCTCCTGACAAACAAATGGACTATAAAAACATAACATTACCAATTTAGTTTACCCTCACCAGATGGACAGCGCGCATAGGCTGTATGCAGATGCTTTTATTAGTAGCCTACAGTTGATCAGACTAAAAAATAATCTTATTTTCATCTCATACAGCATGTCAGATCTCTAATGTTAAGGTGGAGCCTAGGCTGCTGCAACATTTATGTAATGAGTTTTTGCTTGTGTCTGTCTGGAGTGATTGTGTTATCACCTCAGCTAAATAAACACTGGAGCAAAGTGGAAAGCCAACTTCAGAGCGCATGAAAAAATGTGTTGCATCAACCTCACTTTTTAATTTAATTTTTAATGGATGATGTGATGGAAGCGATCAAGTCACTCTGAATCGATATTGACATCCCAGAGAAGACTAGACATTTCCAGATGCTCAGCAAGTAAAGCATTGCAAAGTACAATTACTTCCTTGTTAGCGGAAAATGTTCCCTTTCACCTTGCCCCTAAGTAAAAGCCAACTCTTACCAATAAGCTGTTTGTGATCCTGTTTCTTCTTACCTTCTCGTGTTGCACAGTTTGAATACCGAGACGTTCGTCAATTACATGATTGATGCAGCTTTCTCCAAGAAGCTTGAATCTGATGGGGACAAAGGAAGGGGTTCTTCACCGAAAATCCACTACATTGTTTTTAGCATTAGCTAGCCATTCTGGTGGAGAAAATGTCCCTCTGGAAGCTAGCTAACGTTAGCACTTGCTTCTAAAGTTAGCAAGGCAAATTTAAATGGAAAACTAAAGTTCTAAAGCCAAGAAAACAATGTGTCTACCTCCTCCGTCTCCTGTAGTTCGAAGCAACTATCACTTTTCACTCTCAATCTCTATCCAATATGTCACCGACTCACCAGACTTCTCAACACATGGAACCCCCATAATGGTCTGTGGCACATCCCTAATACATCACGCCATGTTCGTTCTCTGATCCTAATCCTATAATTGGATAGACACTATATCAGTTCATATTGCAAAAGCTGGTTGGAGGACGTCCTCCAGAACTGGTCCTAATTACCTTGTAAATCTATGGAAGAGGGTAAGGCCTAGAAGCCTCCTAGGTCTTGTATTGAAGGCAATGTAACCAGATGAGGACAGAGAATAGCTGTCCTCCGGCTATACCATGGTGCTAGCCTAGAGTGTGTTGTTGAGGCTACTGTAGACATTCATTGCAAAACAGTGTGTTTTAATAAAATATTTGGTGACGTGTGTATATTTAGTATAGTTTTATCTAAAAAAGGATAACTTTTGTATTGTTTCATTATTTTGAAATTTTCTGAAATTCACTGAGTAGAATGGTCCTCCTCCTCTGATGAGCCTCTACTGGTAGGAGTCCTCTACACAGGAGAGCAGGGGAGTAAACTGCTGTTTTTGGATTAGGATTATTAAAGTAGGGATAAATCCTATATCTTATGTTTAATGTTGCTTCAATGCTCTTTTACTATTCATTCCTCACCGCCTCCCCTATTTCTCTCTATCTCTCTCTATCCCCCCTCCTTTATCTCTCTCCTTCTCTTTCCTTTGGTCTCATGTTCTCCCCAGATGTAGAGGAATGCTGATGTGTGGATTCCTTCCTTCCTCTAATGAGCAGGTGAAGACTCTGCTTTGCATAATATAAGGAGTTTAAAATGATTTACACTCTTACTTTAGTTTTTTAAGTATACTTGAACAAATGCATTCACTTTCTATACTTAAGTATATTCAAAACCAAATAATTTTAGACTTACTCAAATATTATTTTACTGGGTAAATTTCACTTTTACTTCAGTCATTTTCTATTAAGGTATCTTTACTTTTACTAAAGTATGACAATTCACTACCTTTTCCACCACTGCTCAAGAGAAGACATGCAATGTGCACAGTGCCAATAAAATGAGGTAGAAACTGAGCTCAATTTTCTAACCTGCCAAATGTATGACCATATTAGAGAGACATATCTCCCTCAGATTATACAGATCCACAAAGAATTAGAAAACAAATCCAACGTTAATAAACTCCCATATGTATTGGGTGAAATGCAACAGTTTGCAATCACTGCAGCAAGTTGCCACAGGGAAAGGGCAACCAGTGAAGAACAAACATAAATGAGAGAGAGAGAGAGAGAGAGAGAGAGAGAGAGAGAGAGAGAGAGAGAGAGAGAGGAGAGAGAGGAGCGAGAGAGAGAGAGAGAGAGAGAGGAGCGAGAGAGAGAGAGAGAGAGAGAGAGAGGGAGAGAGAGAGAGAGGGATGGGAAGAGAGAGAGAGACAGAGAGAGAGAGAGAGAGAGAGAGAGAGAGAGAGGGATGGGATGAGAGAGAGAGACAGAGAGAGAGAGAGAGAGAGAGAGAGAGAGAGAGACAGAGAGAGGGAGAGAGGGGAGAGAGAGAGAGAGGGATGGGAAGAGAGAGAGAGACAGATAGAGAGAGAGAGAGACAGAGAGAGAGAGACAGAGAGATAGAGACAGACTGACAGAAAGGAGGACAGACTGACAGACTGACAGAAAGGAGGACAGACTGACATACTGACAGAAAGGAGGACAGACTGACAGACTGACAGAAAGGAGGACAGACTGACAGAAAGGAGGACAGACTGACAGAAAGGAGGACAGACTGACAGGCTGACAGAAAGGAGGACAGACTGACAGACCATTTCTCCCAACAACACAGTATTGTGATCCCACCTAGGGCTGTATTAGCACCACACAGGCAGTGACCGTTGAGTCACGGTAATCTCCTTTTATGCACTCTGGACATGCGTTGAAAGTACCGAACTCATTAACTACCTTCAGGTCGCTAATGGCCTGGTACTCAGGGCTCTATTGTCCCGCCATCAGGTCCTAATGGCCTGGTACTCAGGGCTCTATTGTCCCTCCATCAGGTCCTAATGGTCTGGTACTCAGGGCTCTATTGTCCCTCTAACCACTCTGACATCAATGCAAATACAATCTAAAATTACATCAAACACATCGTCAAAACAGCATGTGCTTTTAAATCTCACCTCACTGTGATCATTGATGTGAAGAAAGAAGTTCAACAACAGGTTGAAACTGAATGGAAAACCTAGTTGTTGTGGATGTTGTTTCAAAGCATAACAACAACAAAACGGACAGCGCTTTCTAAGGTGAGGATTCGTTCAAAACACCATATGCATATTAGTGCTTAGTACACATAGGCCATTGTATACTGACCAACAGTATACGTGCAATATACAACAATTTCCAAAACTTTACTGAAATAATTTCATTAGGCCCTAATCTATGGTTTTCATATGACTGGGCAGGGTCACAGTCATGGGTAGGCCTGGGAGGGCGTAGGCCCACCCACTTGGGAGCCCGGTCTACCCACTGGGGAGCCAGGCCCAGCCAATCAGACTTAGTTTTTCACCACAAAATAGCTTTATTACAGACATAAATACTCCTGAGCACCCCCCCCCCCTCCTCCTCAGACGCAGATGAAGCCGGATGTGGAGGTTCTGAACTTGCGGGGTTACACGGGATCTGCGGTTGTGAGACCGGTTGCATGTACTGTCAAATTCATTAAAACAACATTAAAGGCAGCTTATGGTAGAGAAATTAGCCTTTTATTGTCCGCAGCACAAGTTGCACCTGTGTAATGATCATACTGTTTAATCAGCTTCTTGATATGCTACAGCTGTCAGGTGGATGGATGATCTTGACAAAGGAGAAATGCTCACAACAGGGATGTAAACAAATTTCTGCACACAATTTGAGAGAAATAAGATTTTTGAGCATTTGGAAACACTTCTGGGAGCTTTTATTTCAGCTCATGGAAAATGGGACCAACACTTTCCATGTTGCGTTTATATTTTTGTTCAGTATATAACACAACCAAATAGACTACTTCACAGCCCTATTACGCACAGCAAAACAAAATAACAAAAACAGGTTTTGTTTAGCTTTTTAATTAATTTAAAGAGTGTAAGTAGCATAACAAAGAATAGGAAAATCTGTCAGTTTAAGCTAGAGATATCATTGGCTGCGTCTCAAACAGCCAATCACGTCTGCCTATGTCGACTTTCTTCATCTGCAGTGAAAGGTGGCCGAGCTACAGCGATGTTTGTCAGACCATGAGACATCCCAATGTTTTCAGACCATGCGACATTCCGAAAGTTGGTCTTTTCACAAAAATGTCTGTCGTGTCCGAACGGTTTGGCCTACATTCTAATGGGACCACTTTATGGAAATATGAGACTCCCCGTTTTGATCTACAACCCTCACAAGCCCCACTAGACTCGTCTGAAGTTGGTAAAACTGATGTGCCAACTTCTGTTTGTAGTGTCCGACCCCACAGTGGAATGGGAAGACTCACAAACTCCATGGTGTACTCTGTTTTGCTCTAAGGCCCCCAGAAGTGTTACAGGACTCATCTGTAGGTAACCCATACAAATGAATGGAAGTATGGAGAGATATATATAGATATTAAAACCTCTTTGGGGTAGGGGGCAGCATTTTCACTTTCGGATAAATACCGTGCCCAATTTCAACTTCCTGCTACTCATGCCAAGAATATAAGATATGCATATTATTAGTATATTTGGATAGGAAACACTCTGAAGTTTCTAAAACTGTTTGAATCATGTCTGTCAGTATAACAGAACTTATGTAGCAGGCAAAACCCCTTGTTATCAAACTATAGTTTTGGCAAGTCGGTTAGGACATCTACTTTGTGCATGACTCAATAAATATTTTCAACAATTGTTTACAGACAGATTATTTCACTTATAATTCACTGTATCACAATTCCAGTGGGTCTGAAGTTTACATACACTAAGTTGACTGTGCCTTTAAACAGCTTGGACAATTCCAGAAAATTATGTCATGGCTTTAGAAGCATATGATAGGCTAATTGACATAATTTGAGTCAATTGGAGGTGTACCTGTGGATGTATTTCAAGGCCTACCTTCAAGACCTACCTCAGTTCCTATTTGCTTTAACAGCATGGCAAAATCATAAAAAATCAGCCAACACCTCAGAAAAAATTGTCGACCTCCACAAGTCTGGTTCATCCTTGGGAGCAATTTCCAAACGCCTGAAGGGACCACATTAATCTGTACAAACAATAGTACGCAAGTATAAACACCATGGGACCATGCAGCCGTCATACCGCTCAGGAAGGAGACGCATTATGTCTCCTAGAGATGAACGTACTTTGATGTGAAAAGTGCAAATCAATCTCAGAACAACAGCAAAGGACCTTGTGAATATGCTGGAGGAAACAGCTACAAAAGTATCTATATCCACTGTAAAATGAGTACTATATCGACATAGCCTGAAAGGCTGCTCAGCAAGTAAGAAGCCACTGCTCCAAAACCACCATAATAAGACTACAGTTTGCAAATGCACATGGGGAGAAAGATAGTACTTTTTGGAGAAATATACTCTGGTCTGATGAAACAAAAATAGAACTGTTTGGCCATAATGACCATCGTTATGTTTGTAGGAAAAAGGGGGAGTCTTGCAAGCCAAAGAACACCATCCCAACCGTGAAGCACGGAGGTGGCAGCATCATGTTGCGGGAGTGCTTTGCTATAGGAGGGACTGGTGCACTTCACAAAATAGATGGCTTCATGAGGAGGAACATTTTGTGGCTATATTTAAGCAACATCTCAAGATATCAGTCAGTCATACTTCCAAAGTTGTGGAAAAATGGATTAAGGACAACAAAGTTAAGGTATTGAAGTGGCCATCACAAAGCCTGACCTCAATCCTATAGAAAATTTGTGGGCAGAGCTGCAAAGCGTGTGCGAGTCCAAGGAGAAATGAGCCTAAATTCACCCAACTTATTGTGGGAAGCTTGCGGAAGGCTACCTGAAACGTTTGACCCAAGTTAATTAAACAATTTACAAGCAATGCTACCAAATACTAATTGAGTGTATGTAAACTTCTGACCACTGGGAATGTGATGAAAGAAATAAAAGCTGAAATAAATCACTCTCTCTACTATTATTCTGACATTTCACATTCTTACAATAAAGTGGTGATTATAACTGACCTAAAACAGGGAATTTTTACAAGGATTAAATGTCAGGAATTGTGAAAAACTTAGTTAAAATGTATTTGGCTAAGGTGTATGTAAACTTCCGACTTCAACTGTATATTTAGATATTAAACCTTCATCTGAAGGTAACCCATACAAATGAATGGAAGTATGGAGGTAGTTTTGTGCCAACAAAAATAAGTTGTTAAATATGTGTTCAAAAAAACAATCTCGTAAATATAGGACAGACACTTCAAAACCTTATTCCTCATGATTTCTTTATTGCCATTTATGAATAATGGCTTTTAAATAAATGCTTGTATTTAACCTTTATTTAACTAGGCACAACAAAAGGCTAAACTGTGTTTTCCTATATTGCACTTGTGATTTCATGAATCTAAATATGTATAGTATTATGTTTTGTAGACTGCACAGTAGCCTAATAAACAAATAAACACATTTCAAAATAATTATAAAAAATACTCTTTCAAAATGCAGTTGTACAGCGCCATATTTTCCATTCCATCCTAACGGAAACCCCGAGGGTTTAGTTTTTCATGGAATAGAAACACCATAATATCATTCCAATTAATTCAGCAAGTACCAATCAAAAGTTTGGACACACCTACTCATTCCAGGATTTTTCTTTATTTGACTATTTTCTAAATTGTAAAAATCACTGATTTAGAGAAATTAAAATCCTCCAATCCTGTAGCCTACTCCCGATGGTCATGTTGTACCATCGGGAGTATTTTCCATTCTAGGCTAACTGGAAAACCTGAGGGTTTAGTTGTTGTTTTTTCTGAAAGGAAACACCATAATATTAATACAATTAATTAAGCCAAATTTCTTAATGTCAATCCCATATACTATGTTACACTTGCAGTAATAGAAAACATGGCTAAGAATGAAATGACGTGCTGCGGCAGAACGCAAGGTGTGCCACAGTATGACGCAACTTTTAAAGAAGGAACCACTGTGTTGTCGCATCATGCAGCCCATATACTGTATGGTTGAGTCCGGCAGTCACTTGCAAGACAATACTTACCTACTTACGGATAATTATAACCCTGTCAATCAAAGTGTAGCTATGCAAAGGCCAGTGCCAGTGAAACACCACCAACTATTTCACCGTCTTCAAGCTAGTATTTGCTGGCAGCCCAAAATAAACTGCTCCCAAATGCTTGTTGTACCTGTGCTCAATTTGGAAGATGAAACAACGTTCTGTGGGACTCTGACGAAACTGAATTAAATAGGTTTCTCTGATGTTTTCATATCTCTAAAAGTGGACAGATGTTATTAAGGTGAGTTAGTGTTCCACTTTTTTTGTAGATCTGCATGTATACATTACAATAAACTTCAATAACTATTATTTGTTGGGGGGGGGGGGGACTATGAAGACAGGATTAACAGATGCATTTCAGCCTCTTGTGAGGGTTGCATTGAAAATGTAATACTTTTAACTTGTGTTTTTAGGTAACTTACCTCATCCACTACCAATGAGGAGCACCCACTTGTACCAATGATGCATGGCAGCCATTTTGTAGAATGCTCTCCACAGAATAACCACTGCAGTGGAGAGCAGAGGGGAAACTGTACCAATTTGAAGCATTCATTCGTTGACTTTATGGTGCTTGTCATCACAAAAGACATTGGTGCAGTGCAAAGTATTTGTCACCGACTGTGTGTGTGTGCGTGTGTGCGCGCGCGCGCGTGTGTGTGTGTGCATATGTGTGCGTATGTGTGCGTATGTGTGTGTGTGTGCATGTGTTAGTGTACATGTGTGTACAGCTAATACAGCTGGTGACACCTACCGTCTGTCTCTGCAGAGTGATGAAACAGACTCCCACAATACAAGATGAAAACAGCAAACCAGGAAAAACAAAACACAACATATCCCTCTCTCTCTCTCTCTCAGGAGTGAGAGCCTATACTACAAGCGCATTGGCAGACTGACCGAGGTGTGAGTAGTGAGGGAAAAGAGGAGGAGGAAGAGAGTTAGAGTGTAAAATAGAGGAAGAAGAGCCTGTCGGGGATGGCTGAGTTTAGACATTATAATTATGATGCTGTAAGATTGTCAGCGGGAGGGGAGAGAAGAGCTAGAAACAGAAACTAACGACACAGTAATTACTCAGGCAGCTTTCTTTCAGTGTGCTCCCACTCACGCTTGGCAAGCCGAAAAACATTAAGTACACACACCAGCACACATACACACAGAATGCACATGGCAAATAATAATGTCTCACACACAAGCAAGGGTGAGTGCGAACACGCACACACATATACAGTCGTGCATGCATGGGCAAACACACACACCACACACACACACACACACACACACACACACACACACACACACACACACACACACACACACACACACACACACACACATAGTCATGCATGCATGGGCAAATACACACTAACACACACACACCTGGAAAGCTGCAGAAAATAAAACCCAGTGGAAAGAGTGGAAAATGAGAATTCTACAGTCTCAGCATTTCTAATTAGATTTCCATTGTGTTGCTTTGTGCTTTAGATAGATGTACTAGGGCTGTATAACCATAATCGGTTAAAATCATACTTAACATGGTCTAAACAGTGAATCATTCTATTGAGAGGTATGATGCTGTGTTGTTCACACATAACTCCTGCACCTGGCTGGATCAAAACGGGGAGGGGAGGGGAGGGGAGGGGAGAGGAGGGGAGGGAAGGGAAGGGAAGGGAAGGGAAGGGGGAAGGGAAGGGGAAAAGGAAAGGGAGGGGGAAAGGGAAGGGAAGGGAAGGGAAGGGAAGGGAAGGGGAGGGAGGGGAGGGGAGGGAAGGGGAGGGGAAGGGAAGGGAAGGGAAGGGAAGGGGAGGGGAAGGGAAGGGAAGGAAGGGAAGGGAAGGAAGGGAAGGGAAGGGAAGGAAGGAAGGAAGGAAGGGAAGGGAAGGAAGGGAAGGGAAGGGAAGGGAAGGGAAGGGAAGGGGAGAGAAGGGGAGAGAAGGGAAGGGGGAGGTGAGGGGAAGGGAGGGGAAAGGGAAAGGAAAGGGAGGGGAAAGGGAAGGGAAGGGGAGAGAAGGGCAGAGAAGGGGAGAGAAGGGAAGGGGAAGGGAAGGGAGGGGGAAGGGAAGGGGAAGGGGAGGGAAGGGAAGGGGGAAAAGAAAGGGAGGGGAGGAAAGGCAAGGAAGGGGAGGGGAAGGGAAAGGGAGGGAAGGGGAGAGAAGGGGAGAGAAGGGAAGGGGAGGTGAGGGGAAGGGAGGGGAAAGGGAAAGGAAAGGGAGGGGAAAGGGAAGGGAAGGGAAGGGAAGGGAAGGGGAGAGAAGGGGAGAGAAGGGAAGGAGAAGGGAAGGGAGGGGAAAGGAAGGGAAGGGAAGGGGAGAGAAGGGGAGGGAAGGGGAAAAAGAAAGGGAGGGGAGGAAAGGCAAGGGAAGGGGAGGGGAATGGAAGGGAAGGGGAAGGGAAGGGAAGGAAGGAAGTGAAGGGAAGAGGAGGGGAAGGGGAGGGGGGGAGGGGAGGGGGGAGGGAAGTGAAGGGAAGGAAGGGAAGGGAAGGAGGGAGGGGAGGGAAGGGGAGGGGAAGGGAAGGGAAGGAAGGGAAGGAAGGGAAGGAAGGGAAGGGAAGGAAGGGAAGGGAAGGGGGGAGGGAAGGGAAGGGGAAAAAGAAAGGGAGGGGAGGAAAGGCAAGGGAAGGGGAGCGGAATGGAAGGGAAGGGAAGGGAAAGGAGGGGAGGGGAAGGGAAGGGGGGGGAGGGGAGGGGAAGGGAAGGGAGGGAAGGGAGGGAAGGAAGGGAAGGGAAGGGAAGGGGAGGAAGGAAGGGAAGGGAAGGAAGGGAAGGGGAGGGAAGGGAAGGAAGGGAAGGGAGGGGAGGGAAGGGAAGGAAGGGAAGGGAAGGAAGGGAAGGGAAGGAAGGGAAGGGAAGGGAAGGGAAGGGAAGGAAGGAAGGGAAGGGGAGGGGGAAGGAGGGAAAGGAAGGGGAGAGAAGGGGAGAGAAGGGGAGAGAAGGGAAGGGGAGGTGAGGGGAAGGGAAGGAAGGGGAGGGAAGGGAAGGGGAGGGAAGGGAGGGGAGGAAGGGAAGGGAAGGGAAGGGAAGGGAAGGAAGGGAAGGGAAGGAAGGGGAGGGAAGGGAAGGGGAGGGGAGGGAAGGGGAGAGAAGTGGAGGGGAGGGAAGGGGAGGGGAGGGGAAGGGAGGGGAAAGGGAAGGGGAGAGAAGGGGAGAGAAGGGAAGGGAGGTGAGGGGAAGGGAAGGGAAGGGGAGGGAAGGGAAGGGGGAGGGAAGGGAAGGGGAGAGAAGGGGAGAGAAGGGAAGGGGAGGGGAAGGGAGGGGAAAGGAAGGGGAGAGAAGGGAAGGGGAGGGGAGAGAAGGGGAGAGAAGGGAAGGGGAGGGGAGGGAGGGGAGGGGAAGGGAAGGGAAGGAAGGGAAGGGAAGGGGAGGGAAGGGAAGGGGAGGGGAGGGGCGGGGGGGGAAGGGAAGGGGAGAGAAGGGGAGAGAAGGGAAGGGGAGGGGAGGGGAAGGGAGGGGAAAGGGAAGGGGAGAGGAGGGGAGGGGAGGGAAGGGAAGGGAAGGGGAGGGGAAAGAGCTGCTTCCTGTGCTTGGCCCTCCTATGTTGAACATAATAAACGGCTCTCTAGCCACCGGATGTGTACCAAACTCACTAAAAGTGGCAGTAATAAAGCCTCTCTTGAAAAGGCCAAACCTTGACCCAGAAAATATAAAAAACTATCGGCCTATATCGAATCTTCCATTCCTCTCAAAAATTTTAGAGAAGGCTGTTGCGCAGCAACTCACTGCCTTCCTGAAGACAAACAATGTATTCGAAATGCTTCAGTCTGGTTTTAGACCCCATCATAGCACTGAGACGGCACTTGTGAAGGTGGAAAATGACATTTTAATGGCATCGGACCGAGGCTCTACATCTGTCCTCGTGCTCCTAGACCTTAGTGCTGCTTTTGATACCATTGATCACCACATTCTTTTGGAGAGATTGGAAACCCAAATTGGTCTACACGGACATGTTCTGGCCTGGTTTAGATCTTATCTGTCGGAAAGATATCAGTTTGTCTCTGTGAATGGTTTGTCCTCTGACAAATTAACTGTAAATTTCGGTGTTCCTCAAGGTTCCGTTTTAGGACCACTATGGTTTTCACTATATATTTTACCTCTTGGGGATGTTATTCGAAAACATAATGTAAACTTTCACTGCTATGCGGATGACACACAGCTGTACATTTCAATGAAACATGGTGAAGCCCCAAAATTGCCCTCGCTAGAAGCATGTGTTTCAGACATAAGGAAGTGGATGGCTGCAAACTTTCTACTATTAAACTCGGACAAAACAGAGATGCTTGTTCTAGGTCCCAAGAAACAAAGAAATCTTCTGTTGAATCTGACAATTAATCTTAATGGTTGTACAGTCGTCTCAAATAAAACTGTGAAGGACCTCTGCGTTACTCTGGACCCTGATCTCTCTTTTGAAGAACATATCAAGACCATTTCGAGGACAGCTTTTTTCCATCTACGTAACATTGCAAAAATCAGAAACTTTCTGTCCAAAAATGATGCAGAAAAATTTATCCATGCTTTTGTCACTTCTAGGTTAGACTACTGCAATGCTCTATTTTCCGGCTACCCGGATAAAGCACTAAATAAACTTCAGTTAGTGCTAAATACGGCTGCTAGAATCCTGACTAGAACCAAAAATTTGATCATATTACTCCAGTGCTAGCCTCTACACTGGCTTCCTGTCAAAGCAAGGGCTGATTTCAAGGTTTTACTGCTAACCTACAAAGCATTGCATGGGCTTGCTCCTACCTATCTCTCTGATTTGGTCCTGCCGTACATACCTACACGTACGCTACGGTCACAAGACGCAGGCCTCCTAATTGTCCCTAGAATTTCTAAGCAAACAGCTGGAGGCAGGGCTTTCTCCTATAGAGCTCCATTTTTATGGAACGGTCTGCCTACCCATGTCAGAGACGCAAACTCGGTCTCAACCTTTAAGTCTTTACTGAAGACTCATCTCTTCAGCGGGTCATATGATTGAGTGTAGTCTGGCCCAGGAGTGGGAAGGTGAACGGAAAGGCTCTGGAGCAACGAACCGCCCTTGCTGTCTCTGCCTGGCCGGTTCCCCTCTTTCCACTGGGATTCTCTGCCTCTAGCCCTATTACAGGGGCTGAGTCACTGGCTTACTGGGGCTCTATCATGCCGTCCCTGGAGGGGGTGCGTCACCTGAGTGGGTTGATTCACTGTTGTGGTCATCCTGTCTGGGTTGGCGCCCCCCCTTGGGTTGTGCCGTGGCGGAGATCTTTGTGGGCTATACTCAGCCTTGTCTCAGGATGGTAAGTTGGTGGTTGAAGATATCCCTCTAGTGGTGTGGGGGCTGTGATTTGGCAAAGTGGGTGGGGTTATATCCTTCCTGTTTGGCCCTGTCCGGGGGTGTCCTCGGATGGGGCCACAGTGTCTCCTGACCCCTCCTGTCTCAGCCTCCAGTATTTATGCTGCAGTAGTGTATGTGTCGGGGGGCTGGGGTCAGTTTGTTATATCTGGAGTACTTCTCCTGTCCTATTCGGTGTCCTGTGTGAATCTAAGTGTGCGTTCTCTAATTCTCTCCTTCTCTCTTTCTTTCTCTCTCTCGGAGGACCTGAGCCCTAGGACCATGCCCCAGGACTACCTGACATGATGACTCCTTGCTGTCCCCAGTCCACCTGGCCATGCTGCTGCTCCAGTTTCAACTGTTCTGCCTTACTATTATTTGACCATGCTGGTCATTTATGAACATTTGAACATCTTGGCCATGTTCTGTTATAATCTCCACCCGGCACAGCCAGAAGAGGACTGGCCACCCCACATATGCTCTCTCTAATTCTCTCTTTCTTTCTCTCTCTCGGAGGACCTGAGCCCTAGGACCGTGCCCCAGGACTACCTGACATGATGACTCCTTGCTGTCCCCAGTCCACCTGACTGTGCTGCTGCTCCAGTTTCAACTGTTCTGCCTTATTATTATTCGACCATGCTGGTCATTTATGAACATTTGAGTTTTAGGCTGGGTTTCTGTACAGCACTTTGAGATATCAGCTGATGTACGAAGGGCTATATAAATACATTTGATTTGATTTGATTTGATTTGATTTGATTTGATTTGAAGGGGAGAGAAGGGGAGAGAAAGGAAGGGGAGGGGAGCGGAGGGGAGGGGAAGGGAAGGGAGGGGAGGTGATGGGAAGGGAGGGGAAGGGAAGGGAAGGGAAGGGAAGGGAAGGGAAGGGAGGGAGGGGAGGGGAGGGGAAGGGAAGGAAGGGAAGGAAGGAAGGGAAGGGAAGGGAAGGGAAGGGAAGGGAAAGGAAGGGAAGGGAAGGGAGGGGAGGGAGGGGAGGGAAGGGAAGGGAAGTGGAGAGAAGGGAGGGGAGGGGAGGGGAGGGGAGGGGAGGGAGGGGGGAGGGGAGGGAAGGGAAGGGGAGGGGAGGGAGGGGAATGGAAGGGGAGGGGAGGGAAGGGAAGCGGAGAGAAGGGGAGAGAAGGGAAGGGGAGGGGAGGGGAAGGGAGGGGAAGGGGAAGGGGAGAGAAGGGGAGGGGAGGGAAGGGAAGTGTTCTGTGTTCTCTGTCTGGTGGTGTCTCTTCCTCCTCTGTCAGGTTGTGTCTCTGTGTTCTCTGTCTGGTGGTGTCTCTTCCTCCTCTGTCTGGTGGTGTCTCTTCCTCCTCTGTGAGGTGGTGTCTCTGTGTTCTCTGTCTGGTTGTGTCTCTTCCTCCTCTGCCAGGTGGTGTCTCTGTGTTCTCTGTCTGATGGTGTCTCTTCCTCCTCTGTCTGGTGGTGTCTCTTCCTCCTCTGTCAGGTGTTGCCGCTGCCTCCTCTGTCAGGTGGCGTCTCTGTGTTCTCTGTCAGGTGGTGTGTCTCCCTCCTCTGTCAATTGGTATCTCTGTCTTCTCTGTCAGGTGGTGCCTCTGTGTTGTTGTCTCCGTCTCCTCTGTCAGGAGGTGTCTCTGCCACCTCTGCCAGGAGGTGTCCCTGTGTTCTCTGTTGGGTGTTGTCTCTGTGTTCTCTGTCAGGTGGTACCTCATCCTCTGTCAGGTGGTGTCTCTGCCTCTGTCAGGTGTTGCCTCTGCCTCCTCTGTCAGTTGGCGTCTCTGTGTTCTCTGTCAGGTGGTGTCTCTTCCTCCTCTGTCAGGTGCTGTATCTGTGTTCTCTGTCAGGTGGTGTCTCTGTCTCCTCTGTCAGGTGGTGTCTCTATGTTCTCTGTCAGGTGGTGTCTCTGTGTTCTCTGTCAGGTGGTGTCTCTGCCTCTGTCAGGTGGTGTCTCTGTGGTCTCTGTCTGGTGGTGTCTCTTGCTCCTCTGCCAGATGGTGTCCCTGTGTTCACTGTCTGGAGGTGTCTCTGTGTTCTCTGTCTGGTGGTGTCTCTTCCTCCTCTGTCAGGTGGTGTCTCTGTGGTCTCTGTCTGGTGGTGTCTCTTGCTCCTCTGTCAGGTGGTGTCTCTGTGGTCTCTGTCTGGTGGTGTCTCTTGCTCCTCTGCCAGGTGGTGTCTCTGTGTTATCTGTCTGGTGGTGTCTCTTCCTCCTCTGTCTGGTGGTGTCTCTTCCTCCTCTGTCTGGTGGTGTCTCTTCCTCCTCTGTCAGATGGCGTTTCTGTGTTCTCTGTCAGGTGGTGTCTCTTCCTCCTCTGTCAGGTGGTGTCCCTGTGTTGACTGTCATTTGTTGTCCCTGTGTTCTCTGTCAGGTGGTGTCCCTGTGTTCTCTGTCAGGTGGATTCTCTGTCTCCTCTGTCAGGTAGTGACTCTGTCTCCTCTGTCACGTGGTGTCTCTGTCTCCTCTGTCAGGTGGTGTGTCTGTCTCCTATGTCAGGTGGTGTTTCAGTCGACAACAACACGTGGCTTTTGATTAATTGTTCAGCAGTCTTAATCGTTTGGATGGTAGAGGCTGTTCTTTTGGATTATTTTGGTCCTAGACTTGGAGCTCCGGTACCACTTGCCATGCAGTAGCAGAGAGAACAGTCTATGACTTGGGTGACTGGAGTCTCTGATAATTTTGGGGCCTTCCACCGACACAGTATATAGGTCATGGATAGCAGGAAGCTTGGCTCAAGAGATGTACTGGGCCTTACGAACTACCCTCTGTATAGCCTTACGGTCAGAGGCCAAGCAGTTGCTATACCAGGCGGTGATGCAACCAGTCAGGAAGCCCTAGAAGGTGCAGCTGTACAACTTTTTGAGGATCTGGAGACCAATGCCAAGGCTTTTCAGTCAGGGGGAAAGGGCGTTGTTGTGCCCTCTTCACGACTATCTTGGTCTGTTTGGACCATGAACGTTTCTTGTTGATGTGGACACCAAGGAACTTGAAACTCCCGACCCGCTCCAATACTGCCACGTCGATGAGAATGGGGGCATGTTCAGTCCTCCTGTTCCTGTAGACCACGATCAGCTGCTTTGTCTTGCTCACATTGAGGGAGAAGTTGTTGTCTTGGCACCACACTGCCAGGTCTCTGACCTCCTCCCTATAGGCTCATCATTGTCGATGATCATACCTGCCACTTTTGTGTCATCAGGAATCTTAATGATGGTGTTGGAGTCGTGCTTGGCCACACAGTTGTGGGTGAAAAGGGAGTGCAGGGGGTACTAAGCATGCATCCCTGAGTGTTGAGGATCAGCAGAGAAGACGTGTTGTTGCCTACCCTTTCCACCTGGGGGGCGGCCCATCAGACAGTCCCAGCGTCCTAAGCTTAGTGATGAGCTTCTAGGGCACTATGGTGTTGAACACTGAGCTGTGGTCAATGAACAGCGTTTTCACATAGGTGTTCCATTTGCCCAGGTGGGAAAAGGCAGTGTGGATTGCGATTGAGATTGTGGATCTGTGGATCTGAATGGGTGGTATGCAAATTGGAGTGGGTCTAGGATTTCCGGGATGATGGTGTATATGTGAGCCATGACCAGCCTTTCAAAGCACTTCATGGCTACAGACATGAGTGCTACGGGGCGGTAGTCATTGAGGTAGGTTACCTTTGCTTTCTTTTGAAACAGGGACTATGGTGGTCTGCTTGAAACATGTAGGTATTACAGAATCGGCCAAGGAGAGGATGAAAATGTCAGTGAAGACACTTGCCAGTTGGTCTGCACATGCTCTGAGAACACGTCCTGGTAATCTGTCTGTCTCTGTGTTCTTGTGAATGTTGACCTGTTTAAATATTCTTAGGGATAGGGGGCAGTATTCAGAAGTTTGGATGAATGAGGTGCCCAAAGTAAACTGCCTGTTACTCAGGCCCAGATGCTATATATATATATAGCTATATATATATAATTGGTAGTATTGGATGATAAACACTCCAAAGTTTCCAAAACTGATACAATAATGTCTGTGAGTATAACAGAACTGATATAGCAGGTGAAAACCCGAGGAGAATCCATCCGTACAAATTATTTTTGGAGGTGACACAATTTCAAATGCCCGTTTATGGTAAAATCAATAGAAATCCTCCCAGATTGCAGTTCCTAGGGCTTCCAGTAGATGTCAACAGTCTTTAGAAAGAGTTGCAGGCTTGTTTTTTGAAAAAATTTGCTAGAATTAATCATTTTCTAGGTGGCTCCCATTTTGGCTGTTGTGTTGTGGTACTCGTCTGTGAGGTCGCGCACTTCAATATTTATCTCCGGTAATGAACATACTGTGCTCCATCTTAAGTTGCATTGTTTATTTACATAGTAGGGTACATGAGGATTGATTAGAAGCATTGTTTGACTTGTTTGGATGAAGTTCACTGGTAACTTTCGGGATTCATTTGTATGCATTTTGAACGAGGGAAACTGGTTGATTACTGAGTCAAGTGCGCCAACTAAACTGATTTTTGAGGATATAAAGAAGGACTTTATCAAACAAAATGACCATTTGTTATGTAGCTGGGACATTTGTGATTACATCCAGAGGAAGATCTATAATGGTAAGTGATTTATATTATGGCTATTTCTGACTTTCGTGTCGCCTCACATTTTGTATTATATATTTTGTGCTCTGCAATTTCACTGGATGTTGGCCAAAGAGGTTATTAAAGGTCTAGCTACTGAGAGCGTGATCACACAGTCGTCCAGAACAGCTGGTGCTATAATGCATGCTTCAGTGTTGCTTGCTTCGAAGTGAGCATAAAAGGCATGTAGCCCACCTGGTAGGCTCGCTTCATTTGGCAACTCATGGCTCGGTTTCCCTTTGTAGTCCATAATAGTGTGAAGCCCTGCCACATCCGATGAGCGTCAGAGCCGGTGTAGTAGGATTCAATCTTAGTCCTGTATTGATACTTTCCCTGTTTGATGGTTTGTCTGAGGGCATAGCGGGATTTCATATAAGTGTCCGTATTAGTGTCCTGCTCCTTGAAAGCAGCAGCTCTAGCCATTCGCTCGGAGCGGATGTTGCCTGTAATCCATGGCTTCTGGTTGGAATATGTACGTACGGTCACTCTGGGGACGACGTCGTTGTTGCACCTATTGATGAAGCCGATGACTGAGGTGGTATACTCCTCAATGCCATTGGATGAATAACAGAACATATTCCAATCTGTGCTGGCAAAACAGTCCTGTAGCGTAGTATCTGCATCTTCTGACCACTTCCATATTGAGCGAGTCACTGGTACTTCTGCTTTAGTTTTTGCTTGAAAGCAGGAATCAGGAGGATAGAGTTATGGTCAGATTTTCCAAATGGATGGAGAGGGAGAGCTTTGTATGAGTCTCTGTGTGTGGAGCAAAGGTGGTCTAGAGTTTTTTTCCTCTGGTTGCAAGTGACATGCTGGTAGAAATGAGGTAAAACGGATTTAAGTTTGCCTGCATTAAAGTCCCCAGCCACTAGGAGCACCACTTCTGGATAAGCATTTTCTTGTTTGCGTAATGCCTTATACAGCTCGTTGAGTGCGGACTTAGTGCCAGGATCAGTTTGTGGTGGTAAATAGACTGCTACAAAAAAATATAGATGAAAACTCTTTTGTAAATAGTGTGATCTACAGCTTATCATGAGGTACTCTACCTCATGCGAACAATACCTCGAGACTTCCGTAATATTAGACATCAATCACCAGCGGTTATTGACAAATAGACACACATCAGCACCCCTCATCTTACCAGACATATAGACAATTGAGAAACATGGATGAACGTTGAATTCTGACTTGAGACTATGAGAGCTTGTTGGTGATTTCACCTCAATAAACATCTCAGTTTCCTACCTGTCTTTTAAGATGTGCCATTATATGAAGAGGTGATAATGGGCTTTCAACAGTGTTTTGACATCCTGGTGAGAGTGTGTATGTCACCACGGCCCTGCCACTTAGGAGATTGGCTCATTCAAGTCCTGTTGTTTCAAAAAGCTTTGAACTGACTCATACAACACTGTGTAATTCAGTCAGTTTGGCCCTTTGGTATAGCCTCTTGTCTTTCAACAGCCATTTATGTGATAAAGAGAGAGTAGAGAACTATGCACACACACTGAAAATAGTAGAAAACTACCCTGAACACCTCAGAGAGAGTAGAGCACTACTCTGAACACCTCAGAGAGAGTGGAGCACTACCCTGAACCCCTCAGAGAGAGAGTAGAGCACAACCCTGAACCCCTCAGAGAGAGTAGAGCACCTCAGAGAGAGTAGAGCACTACCCTGAACTACCCTGAACCCCTCAGAGAGAGTAGAGCACTACCCTGAACCCCTCAGAGAGAGTAGAGTACCTCAGAGAGAGTGGAGCACTCCCCTGAACACCTCATAGAGAGTAGAGCACCTCAGAGAGTGTGGAGCAGTACCCTGAACACCTCAGAGAGAGTAGAGCACCTCAGAGAGAGTGGAGCACTACCATGAACCCCTCAGAGAGAGCGAGTAGAGCACTACCCTGAACACCTCAGAGAGAGAGTAGAGCACTACCCTGAACAGCTCAGAGAGAGTAGAGCATATCACCCTACCTGCCACCCTAGACACACTCCAATTTACTTAATGCCCCAATAGGTCCGCAGACGACGCAATCGCATTCACACTGCACACTGCCCTAACCCATCTGGACAAGAAGAATACCTACGTAAGAATGCTGTACATCGATTACAGCTCAGTATTTCACACCATAGTACCCTCCAAACTCGTCATTAAGCTCGTCATTAAGTCTCGACCCTGCCCAGTGCAACTGGGTCCTGGACTTTCTGACGTGCCGCCCCCAGGTGATGAGGGTAGGAAACATCTCCACCCCACTGATCCTCAACACTGGGGCCCCACAAGGGTGCATTCTCAGCCCTCTCCTGTACTCCCTGTTCACCCATGACTGCGTGGCCATGTACTCCTTCAACTCAATCATCAAGTTTGCAGACGACACTACAGTGGTAGGCTTGATTACCAACAACGACGAGACGGCCTATTGGAGGAGGTGAGGGCCCTCGGAGTGTGGTGTCAGGAAAATAAACTCACACTCAACGTCAACAAAACAAAGGAGATAATTGTGGACTTCAGGAAACAGCAGAGGGAGCACCTCCCTATCCACATCGACGGGACAGTAGTGGAGACGGTGGAAAGTTTTAAGTTCCTCGGCGAACACATCACAGACAAACTGAAATGGTCCTGAAATGGTCCACCCACACAGACAGGCTGAAGAAATTTGGCTTATCACCCAAAACACTCACAAACTTTTACAGATGTACAATCGAGAGCATCCTGTTGGGCTGTATCACCGCTTGATACGGCAACTGCTCCGCCCACAACCGTAAGGCTCTCCAGAGGGTAGTGAGGTCTGCACAACGCATCACTGGGGGCAAACTACATTCCCTCCAGGACACCTACACCACCCGATGTCACAGGAAGGCCAAAAAGATCATCAAAGGCAACAACCACCCGAGCCACTGCCTGTTCACCCCGCTATCATCCAGAAGGCGAGGTCAGTACAGGTGCATCAAAGCTGGAACCGAGAAACTGAAAAACAGCTTCTATCTCAAGGCCATCAGACTGTTAAACAGCCATCACTAACATTGAGTGGCTGCTGCCAACATAATGACTCAATCTCTAGCCACTTTAATAATACAAAATTACATGTAATAAATGTGTCACTAGTCACTTTAAACAATTCCACTTTATATAATATTTACATACCCTACATTACTCATCTCATATGCATATACTGTACTGAATACCATCTACTGCATCTTGCCTATGCCACATGGCCATCGCTCATTCATATATTTATACATATATATTCTTATTAATTCTTTTACACTTGTTAGTTGTTGTGAAACTGTTAGATTACTTGTTAGGTATTACTGCAGGGTCGGAACTAGAAGCACAAGCATTTCGCTACACTCGTATTAACTACTGCTAACCATGTGTGTCAAATACAGTACAAATACAGTACAGTATATACATATGAGATGAGTAATGTAGGGTATGTAAACATTATATAAAGTGGAATTGTTTAAAGTGACTAGTGACACATTTATTACATGTAATTTTGTATTCAGTCATACATTTATAACAATAAAACTTTATTTGATTTTAGAGGTGGGAGAGAGATAACACATACATTTGCACACACATACAAATAAACACACACCCACAGACACACACCCACAGACACACACACACAATCACACACTTCTTGCTTTAAGCTGTGACTGTGGCCTAGCTTTGATCAGCTTCCGTTACATAACAGAGCCACAGCAGCGCAGGGGCCCAGGAGACTGCAGAGCTGGACCCGTGTGAGCCTAAATAACTGCTCAGCTTCTCCTAGACCAGGCCCCAGGCGAGCCATATCACAGCTAACCCACCAGGTAGTGGATGGTGTCCAGTATGAGAGTGGCCAGGGCCTGGACATGGAGGAGGGAGAAGACAGGGTGGAGGATCCACTGGCTGAGAGAGACAGAGAGAGAGAGAGAGAGAGAGAGAGAGAGAGAGAGAGAGAGAGAGAGATGAGGGAAGATGAGGGAAAATGAGAACTAATGAAGATGAGATGAGGGACCCACATAAAGTGTGTCAGATAAACCCAGACATAAAGAGGAACAGACTAATGGAAGTGGACAGGGGATGCAAACCAATCTATTATCAGCCTGCATCTATTTCAAGAACTCCTCCTCATCACACTGACACAATGTTTTTCAAGAAAGAAGGAACAAGTTACACACATCACATACAGAAACACAGAGGACGTACTTGGCCGTGTTCTACTCTCCATCATGCCAACGACAGCAGGGGGATAGGGAGAGGAGAATGAGGCAGACGGTAGGGGGATAGGGAGAGGACAATGAGGCAGATGGCAGGGGGATAGGGAGAAGACAATGAGGCAGATGGCAGGGGGATAGGGAGAGGACAATGAGGCAGACGGCAGGGGGATAGGGAGAGGACAATGAGGGAGACGGCAGGGGGATAGGGAGAGGACAATGAGGCAGACGGCAGGGGGATAGGGAGAGGACAATGAGGCAGATGGCAGGGGGATAGGAGAGGACAATGAGGCAGATGGCAGGGGGATAGGGAGAAGACAATGAGGCAGATGGCAGGGGGATAGGGAGAGAACAATGAGGCAGATGGCAGGGGGATAGGGAGAGGAGAATGAGGCAGACGGCAGGGGGATAGGGAGAGGACAATGAGGCAGACGGCAGGGGGATAGGGAGAGGACAATGAGGAAGACGGCAGGGGATAGGGAGAGGACAATGAGGCAGACGGCAGGGGGATAGGAGAGGACAATGAGGCAGATGGCAGGGGGATAGGGAGAGGACAATGAGGCAGATGGCAGGGGGATAGGGAGAAGACAATGAGGCAGATGGCAGGGGGATAGGAGAGAACAATGAGGCAGATGGCAGGGGGATAAGGAGAGGACAATGAGGCAGACGGTAGGGGGATAGGGAGAGAACAATGAGGCAGATGGCAGGGGGATAGGGAGAGGACAATGAGGCAGACGGTAGGGGGATAGGGAGAAGACAATGAGGCAGACGGCATGGATAGGGAGAGAACAATGAGGTAGATGGCAGGGGGATAGGGAGAGAACAATGAGGCAGAGCAGCAGGGGGATAGGGAGAGGACAATGAGGCAGACGGTAGGGGGATAGGGAGAAGACAATGAGGCAGACGGCATGCGGATAGGGAGAGAACAATGAGGCAGATGGCAGGGGGATAGGGAGAGGAAAATGAGGCAGACGGCAGGGGGATAGGGAGAGGACAATGAGGCAGACGGTAGGGGGATAGGGAGAGGACAATGAGGCAGACGGTAGGGGGATAGGGAGAGGACAATGAGGCAGATGGTAGGAGGATAGGAGAGGAGAATGAGGCAGACGGCAGGGGATAGGGAGAGGACAATGAGGCAGACGGCAGGGGGATAGGGAGAGGAGAATGAGGCAGACGGCAGGGGATAGGGAGAGGACAATGAGGCAGACGGTAGGGGGATAGGAGAGAACAATGAGGCAGACGTCAGGCGGATAGGGAGAAGACAATGAGGCAGACGGCAGGGGGATAGGGAGAGGACAAAGAGGCAGACGGCAGGGGGATAGAGAGAAAACAATGAGGCAGATGGCAGGGGGATAGGGAGAAGACAATGAGGCAGATGGCAGGGGGATAGGGAGAGGACAATGAGGCAGATGGCAGGGGGATAGGGAGAGGACAATTAGGCAGAAGGCAGGGGGATAGGGAGAGAACAATGAGGCAGATGGCAGGGGGATAGGGAGAGTAAAATGAGGCAGATGGCAGGGGGAGAGAGAGAGGACAATGAGTTAGATGGCAGGGGGATAGGGAGAGGACAATGAGGCAGACGGCAGGGGGATAGGGAGAGGACAATGAGGCAGATGGCAGGGGGATAGGAGAGGACAATGAGTTAGATGGCAGGGGGATAGGAGAGGACAATGAGGCAGATGGCAGGGGGATAGAGAGAGGACAATGAGTTAGATGGCAGGGGATAGGAGAGGACAATGAGGCAGACGGCAGGGGGATAGGGAGAGGACAATGAGGCAGACGGCAGGGGATAGGGAGAGGACAATGAGGCAGACGGCAGGGGGATAGGGAGAGGACAATGAGGCAGATGGCAGGGGGATAGGGAGAGAACAATGAGGCAGACGGCAGGAGGATAGGGAGAGGAGAATGAGGCAGACGGCAGGGGGATAGGGAGAGGAGAATGAGGCAGACGGTAGGGGGATAGGGAGAGGACAATGAGGCAGACGGCAGGGGGATAGGGAGAAGACAATGAGGCAGACGGCAGGGGGATAGGGAGAGGACAATGAGGCAGACGGTAGGGGGATAGGGAGAAGACAATGAGGCAGACGGCATGGATAGGAGAGAACAATGAGGTAGATGGCAGGGGGATAGGGAGAGAACAATGAGGCAGACGGCAGGGGGATAGGGAGAGGACAATGAGGCAGACGGTAGGGGGATAGGGAGAAGACAATGAGGCAGACGGCATGCGGATAGGGAGAGAACAATGAGGCAGATGGCAGGGGGATAGGAGAGGAAAATGAGGCAGACGGCAGGGGGATAGGAGAGGACAATGAGGCAGACGGTAGGGGATAGGGAGAGGACAATGAGGCAGACGGTAGGGGGGATAGGGAGAGGACAATGAGGCAGATGGTAGGAGGATAGGGAGAGGAGAATGAGGCAGACGGCAGGGGATAGGGAGAGGACAATGAGGCAGACGGCAGGGGGATAGGGAGAGGAGAATGAGGCAGACGGCAGGGGGATAGGGAGAGGACAATGAGGCAGACGGTAGGGGGATAGGGAGAAGACAATGAGGCAGACGGCATGCGGATAGGGAGAGAACAATGAGGCAGATGGCAGGGGGATAGGGAGAGGAAAATGAGGCAGACGGCAGGGGATAGGGAGAGGACAATGAGGCAGACGGTAGGGGGATAGGGAGAGGACAATGAGGCAGACGGTAGGGGGATAGGGAGAGGACAATGAGGCAGATGGTAGGAGGATAGGAGAGGAGAATGAGGCAGACGGCAGGGGGATAGGGAGAGGACAATGAGGCAGACGGCAGGGGGATAGGAGAGGAGAATGAGGCAGACGGCAGGGGATAGGGAGAGGACAATGAGGCAGACGGTAGGGGGATAGGGAGAGAACAATGAGGCAGACGTCAGGCGGATAGGGAGAAGACAATGAGGCAGACGGCAGGGGATAGGAGAGGACAAAGAGGCAGACGGCAGGGGATAGAGAGAAAACAATGAGGCAGATGGCAGGGGATAGGGAGAAGACAATGAGGCAGATGGCAGGGGATAGGGAGAGGACAATGAGGCAGATGGCAGGGGATAGGGAGAGGACAATTAGGCAGAAGGCAGGGGATAGGAGAGAACAATGAGGCAGATGGCAGGGGGATAGGAGAGTAAAATGAGGCAGATGGCAGGGGAGAGAGAGAGGACAATGAGTTAGATGGCAGGGGATAGGGAGAGGACAATGAGGCAGACGGCAGGGGGATAGGGAGAGGACAATGAGGCAGATGGCAGGGGGATAGGGAGAGGACAATGAGTTAGATGGCAGGGGGATAGGGAGAGGACAATGAGGCAGATGGCAGGGGGATAGAGAGAGGACAATGAGTTAGATGGCAGGGGGATAGGAGAGGACAATGAGGCAGACGGCAGGGGATAGGGAGAGGACAATGAGGCAGACGGCAGGGGGATAGGGAGAGGACAATGAGGCAGACGGCAGGGGATAGGGAGAGGACAATGAGGCAGATGGCAGGGGATAGGAGAGAACAATGAGGCAGACGGCAGGAGGATAGGGAGAGGAGAATGAGGCAGACGGCAGGGGGATAGGGAGAGGAGAATGAGGCAGACGGTAGGGGGATAGGGAGAGGACAATGAGGCAGACGGCAGGGGGATAGGGAGAAGACAATGAGGCAGACGGCAGGGGATAGGGAGAGGAGAATGAGGCAGACGGTAGGGGGATAGGGAGAGGACAATGAGGCAGACGGCAGGGGGATAGGGAGAGGACAATGAGGCAGATGGCAGGGGGATAGGAGAGGACAATGAGGCAGATGGCAGGGGGATAGAGAGAGGACAATGAGGCAGATGGCAGGGGATAGGGAGAGGACAATGAGGCAGATGGCAGGGGGATAGAGAGAGGACAATGAGGCAGACGGCAGGGGGATAGGGAGAGGACAATGAGGCAGACGGTAGGGGGATAGGGAGAAGACAATGAGGCAGACGGCATGCGGATAGGAGAGAACAATGAGGCAGATGGCAGGGGGATAGGGAGAGGAAAATGAGGCAGACGGCAGGGGGATAGGAGAGGACAATGAGGCAGACTGTAGGGGGATAGGAGAGGACAATGAGGCAGACGGTAGGGGGATAGGGAGAGGACAATGAGGCAGATGGTAGGAGGATAGGGAGAGGAGAATGAGGCAGACGGCAGGGGGATAGGGAGAGGACAATGAGGCAGACGGCAGGGGGATAGGGAGAGGAGAATGAGGCAGACGGCAGGGGGATAGGGAGAGGACAATGAGGCAGACGGTAGGGGGATAGGGAGAGAACAATGAGGCAGACGGCAGGCGGATAGGGAGAAGACAATGAGGCAGACGGCAGGGGGATAGGGAGAGGACAAAGAGGCAGACGGCAGGGGGATAGAGAGAAAACAATGAGGCAGATGGCAGGGGGATAGGGAGAAGACAATGAGGCAGACGACAGGGGGATAGGGAGAGGACAATGAGGCAGATGGCAGGGGGATAGGGAGAGGACAATTAGGCAGAAGGCAGGGGATAGGAGAGAACAATGAGGCAGATGGCAGGGGGATAGGGAGAGTAAAATGAGGCAGATGGCAGGGGGAGAGAGAGAGGACAATGAGTTAGATGGCAGGGGGATAGGGAGAGGACAATGAGGCAGACGGCAGGGGATAGGGAGAGGACAATGAGGCAGATGGCAGGGGGATAGGAGAGGACAATGAGTTAGATGGCAGGGGGATAGGGAGAGGACAATGAGGCAGATGGCAGGGGGATAGAGAGAGGACAATGAGTTAGATGGCAGGGGGATAGGAGAGGACAATGAGGCAGACGGCAGGGGGATAGGGAGAGGACAATGAGGCAGACGGCAGGGGGATAGGGAGAGGACAATGAGGCAGACGGCAGGGGGATAGGGCGAGGACAATGAGGCAGATGGCAGTGGATAGGGAGAGAACAATGAGGCAGACGGCAGGGGATAGGAGAGGAGAATGAGGCAGACGGCAGGGGGATAGGGAGAGGAGAATGAGGCAGACGGTAGGGGGATAGGGAGAGGACAATGAGGCAGACGGCAGGGGGATAGGAGAAGACAATGAGGCAGACGGCAGGGGGATAGGGAGAGGAGAATGAGGCAGACGGTAGGGGGATAGGGAGAGGACAATGAGGCAGACGGCAGGGGGATAGGGAGAGGACAATGAGGCAGATGGCAGGGGGATAGGAGAGGACAATGAGGCAGATGGCAGGGGGATAGAGAGAGGACAATGAGGCAGATGGCAGGGGGATAGGGAGAGGACAATGAGGCAGATGGCAGGGGATAGAGAGAGGACAATGAGGCAGACGGCAGGGGGATAGGGAGAGGACAATGAGGCAGACGGTAGGGGGATAGGAGAAGACAATGAGGCAGACGGCATGCGGATAGGGAGAGAACAATGAGGCAGATGGCAGGGGGATAGGGAGAGGAAAATGAGGCAGACGGCAGGGGGATAGGAGAGGACAATGAGGCAGACGGTAGGGGATAGGGAGAGGACAATGAGGCAGACGGTAGGGGGATAGGAGAGGACAATGAGGCAGATGGTAGGAGGATAGGAGAGGAGAATGAGGCAGACGGCAGGGGATAGGGAGAGGACAATGAGGCAGACGGCAGGGGGATAGGGAGAGGAGAATGAGGCAGACGGCAGGGGGATAGGGAGAGGACAATGAGGCAGACGGTAGGGGATAGGGAGAGAACAATGAGGCAGACGGCAGGCGGATAGGAGAAGACAATGAGGCAGACGGCAGGGGGATAGGGAGAGGACAAAGAGGCAGACGGCAGGGGGATAGAGAGAAAACAATGAGGCAGATGGCAGGGGGATAGGGAGAAGACAATGAGGCAGACGGCAGGGGGATAGGAGAGGACAATGAGGCAGATGGCAGGGGGATAGGGAGAGGACAATTAGGCAGAAGGCAGGGGGATAGGGAGAGAACAATGAGGCAGATGGCAGGGGATAGGGAGAGTAAAATGAGGCAGATGGCAGGGGGAGAGAGAGAGGACAATGAGTTAGATGGCAGGGGGATAGGGAGAGGACAATGAGGCAGACAGCAGGGGGATAGGGAGAGGACAATGAGGCAGATGGCAGGGGATAGGAGAGGACAATGAGTTAGATGGCAGGGGGATAGGAGAGGACAATGAGGCAGATGGCAGGGGGATAGAGAGAGGACAATGAGTTAGATGGCAGGGGATAGGAGAGGACAATGAGGCAGACGGCAGGGGGATAGGGAGAGGACAATGAGGCAGACGGCAGGGGGATAGGGAGAGGACAATGAGGCAGACGGCAGGGGGATAGGGAGAGGACAATGAGGCAGATGGCAGGGGGATAGGGAGAGAACAATGAGGCAGACGGCAGGGGGATAGGGAGAGGAGAATGAGGCAGACGGCAGGGGGATAGGGAGAGGAGAATGAGGCAGACGGTAGGGGGATAGGGAGAGGACAATGAGGCAGACGGCAGGGGATAGGAGAGGAGAATGAGTCAGGCGGCAGGGGGATAGGAGAGGACAATGAGGCAGACGGCAGGGGGATAGGAGAGGACAATGAGGCAGACGGCAGGGGGATAGGGAGAGGACAATGAGGCAGATGGCAGGGGGATAGGAGAGGGCAATGAGGCAGATGGCAGGGGATAGGATAGGCCAATGAGGCAGATGGCAGGGGGATAGGGAGAGGACAATGAGGCAGACGGCAGGGGGATAGGAGAGGACAATGAGGCAGATGGCAGGGGATAGGAGAGAACAATGAGGCAGATAGCAGGGGATAGGGAGAGGAGAATGAGTTAGATGGCAGGGGGATAGGGAGAAGACAATGAGGCAGACGGCATGGATAGGGAGAGGACAATGAGGCAGATGGCAGGGGGATAGGGAGAGGACAATGAGGCAGATGGCAGGGGGATAGGGAGAGAACAATGAGGCAGACGGCAGGGGGATAGGGAGAGGAGAATGAGGCAGACGGCAGGGGGATAGGGAGAGGACAATGAGGCAGACGGCAGGGGGATAGGGAGAGGAGAATGAGGCAGACGGCAGGGGGATAGGGAGAGGACAATGAGGCAGACGGTAGGGGGATAGGAGAGAACAATGAGGCAGACGGCAGGCGGATAGGGAGAGGACAATGAGGCAGACGGCAGGGGGATAGGGAGAGGACAATGAGGCAGAGGGCAGGGGGATAGGGAGAGAACAATGAGGCAGACGGCAGGGGGATAGGGAGAGGAGAATGAGTCAGGCGGCAGGGGGATAGGGAGAGGACAATGAGGCAGACGGCAGGGGATAGGAGAGGACAATGAGGCAGACGGCAGGGGATAGGAGAGGACAATGAGGCAGATGGCAGGGGGATAGGAGAGGGCAATGAGGCAGATGGCAGGGGGATAGGATAGGCCAATGAGGCAGATGGCAGGGGGATAGGGAGAGGACAATGAGGCAGACGGCAGGGGGATAGGAGAGGACAATGAGGCAGATGGCAGGGGGATAGGAGAGAACAATGAGGCAGATAGCAGGGGGATAGGGAGAGGAGAATGAGTTAGATGGCAGGGGATAGGAGAAGACAATGAGGCAGACGGCATGCGGATAGGGAGAGGACAATGAGGCAGATGGCAGGGGGATAGGGAGAGGACAATGAGGCAGATGGCAGGGGGATAGGGAGAGAACAATGAGGCAGACGGCAGGGGGATAGGGAGAGGAGAATGAGGCAGACGGCAGGGGGATAGGGAGAGGACAATGAGGCAGACGGCAGGGGGATAGGGAGAGGAGAATGAGGCAGACGGCAGGGGGATAGGGAGAGGACAATGAGGCAGACGGTAGGGGGATAGGGAGAGAACAATGAGGCAGACGGCAGGCGGATAGGAGAAGACAATGAGGCAGACGGCAGGGGGATAGGAGAGGACAAAGAGGCAGACGGCAGGGGATAGAGAGAAAACAATGAGTTAGATGGCAGGGGATAGGAGAGGACAATGAGGCAGACGGCAGGGGATAGGAGAGGACAATGAGGCAGACGGCACGGGGATAGGAGAGGACAATGAGGTAGACGGCAGGGGATAGGGAGAGGAGAATGAGGCAGACGGCAGGGGGATAGGAGAGGAGAATGAGGCAGACGGTAGGGGATAGGGAGAGGACAATGAGGCAGACGGCAGGGGGATAGGGAGAAGACAATGAGGCAGCCGGCAGGGGGATAGGGAGAGGAGAATGAGGCAGACGGTAGGGGGGATAGGGAGAGGACAATGAGGCAGACGGCAGGGGGATAGGGAGAGGACAATGAGGCAGATGGCAGGGGGATAGGGTGAGGACAATGAGGCAGATGGCAGGGGGATAGAGAGAGGACAATGAGGCAGACGGCAGGGGGATAGGAGAGGACAATGAGGCAGACGGTAGGGGGATAGGAGAGGACAATGAGGCAGACGGTAGGGGGATAGGGAGAGGACAATGAGGCAGATGGTAGGAGGATAGGGAGAGGAGAATGAGGCAGACGGCAGGGGGATAGGGAGAGGACAATGAGGCAGACGGCAGGGGGATAGGAGAGGAGAATGAGGCAGACGGCAGGGGATAGGGAGAGGACAATGAGGCAGACGGTAGGGGGATAGGAGAGAACAATGAGGCAGACGGCAGGCGGATAGGGAGAAGACAATGAGGCAGACGGCAGGGGGATAGGGAGAGGACAAAGAGGCAGACGGCAGGGGGATAGAGAGAAAACAATGAGGCAGATGGCAGGGGGATAGGAGAAGACAATGAGGCAGACGGCAGGGGGATAGGGAGAGGACAATGAGGCAGATGGCAGGGGGATAGGGAGAGGACAATTAGGCAGAAGGCAGGGGATAGGGAGAGAACAATGAGGCAGATGGCAGGGGGATAGGGAGAGTAAAATGAGGCAGATGGCAGGGGGAGAGAGAGAGGACAATGAGTTAGATGGCAGGGGGATAGGAGAGGACAATGAGGCAGACGGCAGGGGGATAGGGGAGAGGACAATGAGGCAGATGGCAGGGGGATAGGGAGAGGACAATGAGTTAGATGGCAGGGGATAGGGAGAGGACAATGAGGCAGATGGCAGGGGGATAGAGAGAGGACAATGAGTTAGATGGCAGGGGGATAGGGAGAGGACAATGAGGCAGACGGCAGGGGATAGGGAGAGGACAATGAGGCAGACGGCAGGGGGATAGGAGAGGACAATGAGGCAGACGGCAGGGGGATAGGGAGAGGACAATGAGGCAGATGGCAGGGGATAGGAGAGAACAATGAGGCAGATGGCAGGGGGATAGGGAGAGAACAATGAGGCAGACGGCAGGGGGATAGGAGAGGAGAATGAGGCAGACGGCAGGGGGATAGGGAGAGGAGAATGAGGCAGACGGTAGGGGATAGGAGAGGACAATGAGGCAGACGGCAGGGGGATAGGGAGAAGACAATGAGGCAGACGGCAGGGGGATAGGAGAGGAGAATGAGGCAGACGGTAGGGGATAGGGAGAGGACAATGAGGCAGACGGCAGGGGGATAGGGAGAGGACAATGAGGCAGATGGCAGGGGGATAGGAGAGGACAATTAGGCAGAAGGCAGGGGGATAGGGAGAGAACAATGAGGCAGATGGCAGGGGGATAGGAGAGTAAAATGAGGCAGATGGCAGGGGGAGAGAGAGAGGACAATGAGTTAGATGGCAGGGGGATAGGGAGAGGACAATGAGGCAGACGGCAGGGGGATAGGAGAGGACAATGAGGCAGATGGCAGGGGGATAGGGAGAGGACAATGAGTTAGATGGCAGGGGGATAGGGAGAGGACAATGAGGCAGATGGCAGGGGGATAGAGAGAGGACAATGAGTTAGATGGCAGGGGGATAGGGAGAGGACAATGAGGCAGACGGCAGGGGGATAGGGAGAGGACAATGAGGCAGACGGCAGGGGGATAGGGAGAGGACAATGAGGCAGACGGTAGGGGGATAGGAGAGGACAATGAGGCAGATGGTAGGAGGATAGGGAGAGGAGAATGAGGCAGACGGCAGGGGGATAGGGAGAGGACAATGAGGCAGACGGCAGGGGGATAGGGAGAGGAGAATGAGGCAGACGGCAGGGGGATAGGGAGAGGACAATGAGGCAGACGGTAGGGGATAGGGAGAGAACAATGAGGCAGACGGCAGTAAAATGGATAGGAGAAGACAATGAGGCAGACGGCAGGGGATAGGAGAGGACAAAGAGGCAGACGGCAGGGGGATAGAGAGAAACAATGAGGCAGATGGCAGGGGGATAGGGAGAAGACAATGAGGCAGACGGCAGGGGATAGGAGAGGACAATGAGGCAGATGGCAGGGGGATAGGGAGAGGACAATTAGGCAGAAGGCAGGGGGATAGGAGAGAACAATGAGGCAGATGGCAGGGGATAGGAGAGTAAAATGAGGCAGATGGCAGGGGAGAGAGAGAGGACAATGAGTTAGATGGCAGGGGGATAGGAGAGGACAATGAGGCAGACGGCAGGGGGATAGGAGAGGACAATGAGGCAGATGGCAGGGGGATAGGAGAGGACAATGAGTTAGATGGCAGGGGGATAGGAGAGGACAATGAGGCAGATGGCAGGGGGATAGAGAGGACAATGAGTTAGATGGCAGGGGGATAGGAGAGGACAATGAGGCAGACGGCAGGGGGATAGGGAGAGGACAATGAGGCAGACGGCAGGGGGATAGGGAGAGGACAATGAGGCAGACGGCAGGGGATAGGGAGAGGACAATGAGGCAGATGGCAGGGGATAGGAGAGAACAATGAGGCAGATGGCAGGGGGATAGGGAGAGAACAATGAGGCAGACTGGGCAGGGGGATAGGAGAGGAGAATGAGGCAGACGGCAGGGGATAGGGAGAGGAGAATGAGGCAGACGGTAGGGGGATAGGAGAGGACAATGAGGCAGACGGCAGGGGATAGGGAGAAGACAATGAGGCAGACGGCAGGGGATAGGGAGAGGAGAATGAGGCAGACGGTAGGGGGATAGGAGAGGACAATGAGGCAGACGGCAGGGGGATAGGGAGAGGACAATGAGGCAGATGGCAGGGGGATAGGGAGAGGACAATTAGGCAGAAGGCAGGGGGATAGGGAGAGAACAATGAGGCAGATGGCAGGGGGATAGGGAGAGTAAAATGAGGCAGATGGCAGGGGGAGAGAGAGAGGACAATGAGTTAGATGGCAGGGGGATAGGAGAGGACAATGAGGCAGACGGCAGGGGATAGGGAGAGGACAATGAGGCAGATGGCAGGGGGATAGGGAGAGGACAATGAGTTAGATGGCAGGGGATAGGAGAGGACAATGAGGCAGATGGCAGGGATAGAGAGAGGACAATGAGTTAGATGGCAGGGGGATAGGGAGAGGACAATGAGGCAGACGGCAGGGGGATAGGGAGAGGACAATGAGGCAGACGGCAGGGGGATAGGAGAGGACAATGAGGCAGACGGCAGGGGGATAGGGAGAGGACAATGAGGCAGATGGCAGGGGGATAGGGAGAGAACAATGAGGCAGATGGCAGGGGGATAGGAGAGAACAATGAGGCAGACGGCAGGGGGATAGGGAGAGGAGAATGAGGCAGACGGCAGGGGGGATAGGGAGAGGAGAATGAGGCAGACGGTAGGGGATAGGAGAGGACAATGAGGCAGACGGCAGGGGGATAGGAGAAGACAATGAGGCAGACGGCAGGGGGATAGGGAGAGGAGAATGAGGCAGACGGTAGGGGGATAGGGAGAGGACAATGAGGCAGACGGCAGGGGATAGGAGAGGACAATGAGGCAGATGGCAGGGGATAGGGAGAGGACAATGAGGCAGATGGCAGGGGATAGAGAGAGGACAATGAGGCAGATGGCAGGGGATAGGAGAGGACAATGAG
This sequence comes from Oncorhynchus nerka, assembly GCF_034236695.1. Taxonomy (NCBI): domain Eukaryota; kingdom Metazoa; phylum Chordata; class Actinopteri; order Salmoniformes; family Salmonidae; genus Oncorhynchus; species Oncorhynchus nerka. The sequence goes on from NC_088406.1 coordinate 14,338,398, forward strand.
GCAGATGGCAGGGGGATAGAGAGAGGACAATGAGGCAGACGGCAGGGGGATAGGAGAGGACAATGAGGCAGACGGCAGGGGATAGGAGAGGACAATGAGGCAGACGGCAGGGGGATAGGAGAGGACAATGAGGCAGATGGCAGGGGGATAGGAGAGAACAATGAGGCAGACGGCAGGGGGATAGGGAGAGGAGAATGAGTCAGGCGGCAGGGGATAGGAGAGGACAATGAGGCAGATGGCAGGGGGATAGAGAGAGGACAATGAGGCAGACGGCAGGGGGATAGGAGAGGACAATGAGGCAGACGGCAGGGGGATAGGAGAGGACAATGAGGCAGATGGCAGGGGATAGGGAGAGGACAATGAGGCAGATGGCAGGGGGATAGGAGAGAACAATGAGGCAGACGGCAGGGGGATAGGAGGAGAATGAGGCAGACGGCAGGGGGATAGGAGAGGACAATGAGGCAGAGGGCAGGGGGATAGGGAGAGGAGAATGAGGCAGACGGCAGGGGGATAGGGAGAGGACAATGAGGCAGACGGTAGGGGATAGGAGAGAACAATGAGGCAGACGGCAGGCGGATAGGAGAGGACAATGAGGCAGACGGCAGGGGGATAGGGAGAGGACAATGAGGCAGATGGCAGGGGATAGGGAGAGAACAATGAGGCAGACGGCATGGGGATAGGGAGAGGAGAATGAGTCAGGCGGCAGGGGGATAGGGAGAGGAAAATGAGGCAGACGGCAGGGGGATAGGGAGAGGACAATGAGGCAGACGGCAGGGGGATAGGGAGAGGACAATGAGGCAGATGGCAGGGGGATAGGGAGAGGGCAAATGAGGCAGATGGCAGGGGGATAGGGATAGGCCAATGAGGCAGATGGCAGGGGGATAGGAGAGGACAATGAGGCAGACGGCAGGGGGATAGGAGAGGACAATGAGGCAGATGGCAGGGGATAGGGAGAGAACAATGAGGCAGATAGCAGGGGATAGGGAGAGGAGAATGAGTTAGATGGCAGGGGATAGGGAGAAGACAATGAGGCAGACGGCATGCGGATAGGGAGAGGACAATGAGGCAGATGGCAGGGGGATAGGGAGAGGACAATGAGGCAGATGGCAGGGGGATAGGGAGAGAACAATGAGGCAGACGGCAGGGGGATAGGGAGAGGAGAATGAGGCAGACTGGCAGGGGGATAGGGAGAGGACAATGAGGCAGACGGCAGGGGGATAGGGAGAGGAGAATGAGGCAGACGGCAGGGGGATAGGGAGAGGACAATGAGGCAGACGGTAGGGGATAGGAGAGAACAATGAGGCAGACGGCAGGCGGATAGGGAGAGAACAATGAGGCAGACGGCAGGGGATAGGGAGGGGAGAATGAGGCAGACGGCAGGGGGATAGGGAGAGAACAATGAGGCAGACGGCAGGCGGATAGGGAGAGGACAATGAGGCAGACGGCAGGGGATAGGGAGAGGACAATGAGGCAGATGGCAGGGGGATAGGGAGAGAACAATGAGGCAGACGGCATGGGGATAGGGAGAGGAGAATGAGTCAGGCGGCAGGGGGATAGGAGAGGAAAATGAGGCAGACGGCAGGGGGATAGGGAGAGGACAATGAGGCAGACGGCAGGGGGATAGGGAGAGGACAATGAGGCAGATGGCAGGGGATAGGAGAGGGCAATGAGGCAGATGGCAGGGGGATAGGATAGGCCAATGAGGCAGATGGCAGGGGGATAGGGAGAGGACAATGAGGCAGACGGCAGGGGGATAGGGAGAGGACAATGAGGCAGATGGCAGGGGGATAGGAGAGAACAATGAGGCAGATAGCAGGGGATAGGAGAGGAGAATGAGTTAGATGGCAGGGGGATAGGAGAAGACAATGAGGCAGACGGCATGGATAGGGAGAGGACAATGAGGCAGATGGCAGGGGATAGGGAGAGGACAATGAGGCAGATGGCAGGGGGATAGGAGAGAACAATGAGGCAGACGGCAGGGGGATAGGGAGAGGAGAATGAGGCAGACGGCAGGGGGATAGGGAGAGGACAATGAGGCAGACGGCAGGGGGATAGGGAGAGGAGAATGAGGCAGACGGCAGGGGGATAGGAGAGGACAATGAGGCAGACGGTAGGGGTAGGGGGATAGGGAGAGAACAATAGGGAGAGCAGACGGCAGGCGGATAGGAGAAGACAATGAGGCAGACGGCAGGGGGATAGGGAGAGGACAAAGAGGCAGACGGCAGGGGGATAGAGAGAAAACAATGAGTTAGATGGCAGGGGGATAGGAGAGGACAATGAGGCAGACGGCAGGGGGATAGGGAGAGGACAATGAGGCAGACGGCAGGGGATAGGAGAGGACAATGAGGTAGACGGCAGGGGGATAGGGAGAGGAGAATGAGGCAGACGGCAGGGGATAGGGAGAGGAGAATGAGGCAGACGGTAGGGGATAGGGAGAGGACAATGAGGCAGACGGCAGGGGGATAGGGAGAAGACAATGAGGCAGCCGGCAGGGGGATAGGGAGAGGAGAATGAGGCAGACGGTAGGGGGATAGGGAGAGGACAATGAGGCAGACGGCAGGGGGATAGGGAGAGGACAATGAGGCAGATGGCAGGGGGATAGGGTGAGGACAATGAGGCAGATGGCAGGGGGATAGAGAGAGGACAATGAGGCAGATGGCAGGGGGATAGGGAGAGGACAATGAGGCAGATGGCAGGGGGATAGGGAGAGGAGAATGAGGCAGACGGTAGGGGGATAGGGAGAGGACAATGAGGAGACGGCAGGGGGATAGGGAGAGGACAATGAGGCAGATGGCAGGGGATAGGGAGAGGACAATGAGGCAGATGGCAGGGGGATAGAGAGAGGACAATGAGGCAGATGGCAGGGGATAGGGAGAGGACAATGAGGCAGATGGCAGGGGGATAGGGAGAGGACAATGAGGCAGACGGCAGGGGGATAGGAGAGGACAATGAGGCAGACGGCAGGGGGATAGAGAGAGGACAATGAGGCAGACGGCAGGGGATAGGGAGAGGACAATGAGGCAGACGGCAGGGGGATAGGGAGAGGACAATGAGGCAGACGGCAGGGGGATAGGGAGAGGACAATGAGGCAGACGGCAGGGGGATAGGGAGAGGACAATGAGGCAGACGGCAGGGGGATAGGGAGAGGACGATGAGGCAGAAGGCAGGGGGATAGGAGAGAACAATGAGGCAGACGGCAGGGGGATAGGAGAGGAGAATGAGGCAGACGGCAGGGGGATAGGAGAGGACAATGAGGCAGACGGCAGGGGGATAGGGAGAGGAGAATGAGGCAGACGGCAGGGGGATAGGGAGAGGACAATGAGGCAGACGGTAGGGGGATAGGGAGAGAACAATGAGGCAGACGGCAGGCGGATAGGGAGAGGACAATGAGGCAGACGGCAGGGGGATAGGGAGAGGACAATGAGGCAGATGGCAGGGGGATAGGAGAGAACAATGAGGCAGACGGCAGGGGGATAGGGAGAGGAGAATGAGTCAGGCGGCAGGGGGATAGGAGAGGACAATGAGGCAGACGGCAGGGGGATAGGGAGAGGACAATGAGGCAGACGGCAGGGGGATAGGGAGAGGACAATGAGGCAGATGGCAGGGGGATAGGGAGAGGGCAATGAGGCAGATGGCAGGGGGATAGGGATAGGCCAATGAGGCAGATGGCAGGGGGATAGGGAGAGGACAATGAGGCAGACGGCAGGGGGATAGGGAGAGGACAATGAGGCAGATGGCAGGGGGATAGGGAGAGAACAATGAGGCAGATAGCAGGGGATAGGAGAGGAGAATGAGTTAGATGGCAGGGGATAGGGAGAAGACAATGAGGCAGACGGCATGCGGATAGGGAGAGGACAATGAGGCAGATGGCAGGGGGATAGGAGAGGACAATGAGGCAGATGGCAGGGGGATAGGGGAGAGAACAATGAGGCAGACGGCAGGGGGATAGGAGAGGAGAATGAGGCAGACGGCACGGGGATAGGGAGAGGACAATGAGGCAGACGGCAGGGGATAGGGAGAGGAGAATGAGGCAGACGGCAGGGGATAGGGGAGAGGACAATGAGGCAGACGGTAGGGGATAGGAGAGAACAATGAGGCAGACGGCAGGCGGATAGGAGAAGACAATGAGGCAGACGGCAGGGGGATAGGAGAGGACAAAGAGGCAGACGGCAGGGGATAGAGAGAAAACAATGAGTTAGATGGCAGGGGGATAGGGAGAGGACAATGAGGCAGACGGCAGGGGATAGGGAGAGGACAATGAGGCAGACGGCAGGGGATAGGGAGAGGACAATGAGGTAGACGGCAGGGGATAGGGAGAGGAGAATGAGGCAGACGGCAGGGGGATAGGAGAGGAGAATGAGGCAGACGGTAGGGGGATAGGGAGAGGACAATGAGGCAGACGGCAGGGGGATAGGAGAAGACAATGAGGCAGCCGGCAGGGGATAGGAGAGGAGAATGAGGCAGACGGTAGGGGGATAGGAGAGGACAATGAGGCAGACGGCAGGGGGATAGGAGAGGACAATGAGGCAGATGGCAGGGGATAGGGTGAGGACAATGAGGCAGATGGCAGGGGATAGAGAGAGGACAATGAGGCAGATGGCAGGGGGATAGGGAGAGGACAATGAGGCAGATGGCAGGGGGATAGGAGAGGAGAATGAGGCAGACGGTAGGGGGATAGGGAGAGGACATTGAGGCAGACGGCAGGGGGATAGGGAGAGGACAATGAGGCAGATGGCAGGGGGATAGGGAGAGGACAATGAGGCAGATGGCAGGGGATAGAGAGAGGACAATGAGGCAGATGGCAGGGGGATAGGGAGAGGACAATGAGGCAGACGGCAGGGGGATAGGGAGAGGACAATGAGGCAGACGGCAGGGGATAGGAGAGGACAATGAGGCAGACGGCAGGGGGATAGAGAGAGGACAATGAGGCAGACGGCAGGGGGATAGGGAGAGGACAATGAGGCAGACGGCAGGGGGATAGGGAGAGGACAATGAGGCAGACGGCAGGGGGATAGGGAGAGGACAATGAGGCAGACGGCAGGGGGATAGGGAGAGGACAATGAGGCAGACGGCAGGGGATAGGGAGAGGACGATGAGGCAGAAGGCAGGGGGATAGGGAGAGAACAATGAGGCAGACGGCAGGGGGATAGGAGAGGAGAATGAGTCAGGCGGCAGGGGGATAGGGAGAGGACAATGAGGCAGACGGCAGGGGGATAGGGGAGAGGACA